>NW_017731354.1:8638823-8751774 GCF_001890085.2 Hipposideros armiger
CTGATGAGATTCTCCCCACCCTGGGCAGGAGCCCGATGCCACTGTTTGCAATCATGCCTTCAGCCCTTTTCATCAGATCACACCGACGAGATGCTTGAAGAAAAGGATGGGAAAATTAATGACTACAATGAAATATTTGCATTTTTCCAGGGCTGGAAAAAACAATGAACAAGAGATGTGACAACCTCAATTATTTGGTGGTGCTAAGAGCCTGGAGACAGCTCCTGCTGGAGAGAGCTGCTGGGAAGCCCGGGGGTGTCAGGCTGGCTGGAAAAATGGCAGGTGACAAGGACAACATTTTTTTTTATGCTACACAGTCCCACAGAAGCTCAGCTAAAAAGACAAATTGCAGGAGCAATTTCTTATAGAGGGGGAAATTTGTCAGCATTTAAGCTTGTTCCTTTACAAAGGTTGGACTGGGGTATGAAAATCAGCCGGGCAGCAGACAAAGGAATGCAATCTGATATCTGCCAATCGATGCAACTGCCAATGGCTGGGTCTTCTTTGTTTAACACGGTTTGGGGGCTCCCGGCAGAGGCTGCACACTGTACAGAGCTGAGCACTTCCTGCCCACTGGGAACTCATTTGGAAGGCACCCCAGTCCGCTGGAGCCCTAATTTGGCTTTTTCCAAAGCCAGCTCCAGCCAGGTTTCTGGGCAAATTTCCCTTCTGAAGTTGCCCAAACAAATGGATTTATCATTCAACATGATGCCAGCACAGAGGCTCCATGAGCCAGAATGTAAGCAGAAAATAAAATAAATGCCTCTGGATAAGGGAGGTGGCAAAGCACCTCTCTCTATCGGGGTCCTTGCCAATGACACCCTGGCCACCGAAAATGGCAAAAGGGAATTTATAAAGATTAATTTTTTAAGTGCGAAATAAATTCCATTATATGACGTCCTCCCATAATTTTAATTTCACAATGTATTTGTCTGTTGTTTTTAAAATGGAATAAGCAAGTCAATTTTCAATCCTATTAGCTGTTTGCAATTTTGGCTGTTGCCATCCATCAAGTTACCATTGACCACGCAAGGACATCTAGGATACACTGGCCACATAGAATGACAGGAAACTGCCACTTCGTTGAGCACCCATTATGTTCAAGACACTGTGTAAGGTGCTTTACGTGTATCTGTTATCTTCACTGCAACCTACAGGGGAGCTATTGCTATCCCCATTAGGCAGATGAAGAAACTGAGGTTCAGAAAGGTTAAGTGACTTGCCCAAAGTCACACAGCTATGAGGTGGCAGAGACAGAATCCAAACCTAGGTCTATCTGGCTGCAATGCTTGGGGGACCTCCCTCCACTCCTTGTCCTTTGGGTCACCACAGGGCAGATTCTGGGTAGACCAGTCAAGTTCATCCATTCCCCTCAGGGCTGGTGCCCACGTCAAGAGGATGGATGATTCATCATTCTCCGTCTCAGTCACTGCCCTCCTCTCAACCCCCAGCCGCTCCTGGATTGAAAGAAACATCTTCTCCATCACTGGCCTTTAGACGCATCCCATGTCCTGCCCCCAATCCATTAGTGAGATGGAACCTTCTATATGTACGAGAAAGAAATCAGCCTGCAGGTGTGGAGGTGTCTGACTCTTAGAATCAGAATATTCCCAGCCCGGGGGCCTCAAGGCAACAGTCAGGCATGTCCCTTTCTATCTGAAAGTAATCTGAGCTTCAACTTTTCTGTTCTCTGTTTGAATTCTACAGGGAAGGCGAGTCGATGAGCAGACATTCTTTCCTCCTTCAAATAGGTGCTGGAGGTAGCTTTCGAGCGTCTTGCTCAAGGCAGTGCTGGGGAGCCCAGGTTAAGGACCGTGGAGCAAGTTGTGGGTGAAGTATGAGGGTTTCGAGGATGGGCTTCCGTGTTTCTAAGTGACTAGATCACAGCACAGATGTAGCCTTTCTTCTCCTTTTGTATCAACACTCAAGTGTTCCCCCACAATTTCCCTGGGTTAGGCTTTTTAAAATGCAGTTGTATGGCGGACAATAAATCTGGGCGTTCTTGACCTTCGTTCCACGACTTGACTTCAATATCTGCTAATTCCTTTTTATAAAACAAATTGCATCAATCACATTCGCATTTAACCAACTGCAGCTTCAATTGTTTTTGTTCTCTTTCATAAGTCCCTTCGCCAGATTAAATGCCGTTGCACCGAACGAACTGCTCTCGGCTGAAGTGAGGAAGCATGATGTGATTAGTATAGACTCTGGAATCGGGTAAGTACTGTACCAGTGTCCTCTCTAGAAAAGAGGTGACGTGTCTTGGGATATTAAGAATGGCCATTTAATGTAAAAACTCAGATAATACATGAGTTAAATGGAGAAAATGAGAGAAAGCTTTTAAGCATTCTCCCAAGACGGATCACAGAATAATATTATTGTACATGGAAGGGGAGGTGATGGACGCCGTCAGGAGGCCATTACAGAAGTGGGGCTTAAAATCATTATGGTAAAAAGCATTTCAGGGCTGCAGCAAGCGAGCGGCAACACATAATGAATTATCAGTAGAAAACTGGTGATTTAATTATATTATAAAATGAACAGAAAACTTCCTGTTACATAATTTTCATCTGCCACTCTGATAAATGGCTGGAGGAGGGAGCCCATTTTCCATGGTGAGCAGTGGGTGTGTGTGTGTGGTGGGGGGTGGGGGGCGGGGACAGACATGAGAGCCACCGGAGAGCGTTTTAAATTCAGCATTCTATGATCCAAGGATGCGACAAACACCCCTTACCCCAAGCACCCTGATTCACCTGGAAGACACCTGTTTCCAAGTGTTGTACAGGAAACTAGGGGTGCTACCTGATTCATCTCTAATTCCAATAAAACTCTATTTATAAAAACAGTGGCCAGCCCCCAGCCATTGCTTGCTAATTTGGTGTTTTGAAATATCGCCTTAAAGTACTCTTTATTTTGACCACTGAGGCTTTTGGTGCCTCCTTCAACTTTGCTCCCAAGGTGAGTGTCTCCGTGCCTCAACCCAATTCAGGTCCTGCAAAACAGGCACCATCAGCCCCATTCACCACCGAGGAAGCTGAGGTTCTGGGAGCTTTCATAAGTCAGGTTCGTAACTCAGGTTCATTGTAACTGGTGGAGTGGAGGTGCACAACCAGCCTGAGTCACACTCTCAGCCTCTCTCTATTTACCACAGTGTGTGTATGTGTGTGTTCAAATCTCCCTACCCAGTATTACGACCCCAATTACAGAGCTCTTTATAGAGTTCCAAAATGCCATTTGCCTCATTGCTTAATCCTGGGACAAGGGAGCTATCGGACTATTTCACTTTTAATAGCGCTTTGATATTTACCAAGAGGAAATGTTCTATCTTGCCCTCTAGGAACGGAGGTGCCCATTTATATTGGCACCGTGAAAAGCCCACCTTAAAAGGCACTCTCCGCCATTTAAAACACTGTTTTCATGAAGGTTCTTGGAGGGTCCAACACTTGGCAGCGACGGTCGGCCCAGGCGTCAGTACTGGCTGACTATGGACAAAAGGGATGCTCTTTCCACTGCAGACCTTGTTGTGCATTCTTCTGACAACTGAGATATAACTGGCATATAACATCATATTAGTTTCAGGTGCACAACGTAATGATTTGATGGGTGCGTATACGGCAAAACGGTCACCACAATAAGTCTAGTTAGCATCCATTACCTCACAATTTTGTTTCTTGTGATGAGCACTTCTAAGATTTACTCTCTTAGCAACTTTCAAGTATACAAGACAATGCTGTTAACTATAGTCACCATGCTGTACATTACATCCCCGAGGTATTTATTTCATAACTGGAAGTTAGGGCCTTTTGCCCATTTTGCCCATCCCCATTGCACAGCTGTACTACATCTCACTTATCCATTCATCATCAGTTGAAGGACATTGGGTTATCCCCCGCTTTTGGCTCTTCTGAATCATGCTGCTCTGAACATGCCTGCACGGTTTCTGAGTGGACCTGCTGGCTCCTATGGTAACTGTATGTTTGGCATTGTGAGGAACTGCCACACTGTTCTCCAAAGCTGCATCACTTTACAGTCCACACCCATCACTCCACAGGCTTGCCAACACTTGCTACTGTCTTTTTAATACAGATGTGTTTCTAAAAATTATATCAATAATTGAGGAATACATTCTTGTGAAAAAGTCCCTGCAAGGCACGACTCCGCAGAGCTGAACAGGAAAACGCTCTCTCCAGCATCCTCTCCATTTTGCTTCCTCGCTTCCCCCTCCTCAGAGGTGAACACCATTTTGTGCATATCCTCCCAGGAACTTTCTGCATTGTTCTTCAGATTTATGTACAGATAAATATAGCTGTCCTGTGTTTCCATAAGTGTGATCATACTACGCATTTTATTTTTTTTATTTCCCTTTTCATTTGACACTGGATCTTGGAGATTATTTAACATAATAATAAGTTTTAGATCACCTAGGTTTTTTTGTTGTTTTTTTTTTAATAAATGTCCCTTTACTTCTCTTCCAGAACACGGAACCTAGATGTGTTTGACAGAGTTTGCCTGGCTAAATTTGTACCTCGGCAGGTTGCCAAGAAGCCTTCATTCCCGTGCGTGCACCTCTGCCTTCCATGTTCTTAAAGCCTAGTGATGGCTGCAGAGTCACACTTAGGAGCTCAAATCATGAGTCTGCCATTTACAAGTGGCCCTGAGTGTCTGTGTCTCAGTTTCCTCATTTGTAAAGTGGGGATAAAAAGAATGGTCACCTCCTAGGGTTGTTGCTAGGATTCAACAAGATAATAAAAGGAAAGTGTTGGGCCGTGTGTGGCATCCAGTCATGGCTCCACACTGCTAGTTGTACAGTCTAGAAACCCAGGCCGGCGGCAGAGAAGCCCGTGTCTTTAGTATAATTCCTTCTGCTGTTAGGGCGTCTGGCCACTAAATCAGTTCCATGTGTGTTCATCAGGAGCTCCCAGCCCAGGGAATTAAGCTCCCAGCTTTGGGGAGTTGGGTAGGGCCACACCCCTGAGCCTTACTCTTTTGATTGAAATAAAATTGCTAAATGAATGGTAATCACAATAGCAGGTCATTATCCATCGTACCCAAGCTGGGCCATCACGAAGGATATTGATATAGCCACAAAAATGAGCCCAGGTCCAGGGGCCAAGCTCCTGAAAGCAGCCTGGCTGGGGGGAAGCGTGCAAATCGCCATCACAATTGAAAACATCACCGCGTGTTCTGATGCACGCCTTCCATCGTTGCTCCAGAACAAAGGAGAAGGCTGATCTGTGAGCTTTTGCTGATGGAGCAAGTGGCCATTTGGTTCTCTGTTGACAGTTCTCATCTTTGGGATTTAACCAGGACCCCCTCTCTGTGTTTTGGGCAGATTTGTATAGGAATGGTGATTATCAGGTCTGTAAAAGCGATCAATACATACTTGTTGATATTGTGTACAATCAATTGGACTTTTATTTACTCTTTAACTCCCGAAGCTCAGTGGTAGGCCCTTTGCAAACACTCTGTGGATATGCTGAAGAGTCTGAAACACTTAATGAGCAATTTGTTTGAAACTGGACATATCAACTTGGGAAGTTATGGATTTGCTGATTGTTAATGGGCAAGAATTGGTGGAAAAATATCAGCCATGACAATGGGCCTTGATTGACAAAGAGAAGATGCTATGCTCAGCTCTGGCTGACTGATCCCAGTTCTGTGACTGATCTCAACGTTGGGTCCTGTGCGTCTTTGAGAGGAAGGTTCTAACAACCAGGGTCCGGGCCTCTCCTGGCTCCTACTCTTCTCAGGGAAATTTCTGCTTAGCTCACCAATTTAGACCTTTCAGGGATCCCCCGAGGAGCTGTAAGTTCACATGATTTCTATACTCTTTCATCCCCATTTGAAAATGGGATTAAGTTTTGTTTGTTATTGCCTGAATTAAAATTTTCCCTACTTCACTCGGTTGGTTATCATACATTACAAATCAAAACCACTTTGCTGCTGCTTGAAAAAAGGCCAAGAGGAGAGAAGAAACGTAAAGGCAAGATCGTGTTCTAACTGTAATATTTATTCATTTGCTGTAAGATAATCAGGCTATCAATTTCACAGAATGGTGAAGGCATGTGTCTAAAGGTGAGGCAAGAAAGAGCCAAACCATACAAATCCCATCCCACCTCTTAGGCAGCCTGTAGACACAGAAAGCAATCCTCTGTGAATCAGGATAGGCCAGGCTCTGCTGCCGTAACAAACAACCACAAAATCTCAGAAGGAGTTGATTTCATCCTACTGCTGCATAGCTCACTCACGTACGTCAGCAGAGGGCTCTGCTCATTGGAATCACTCCAAGACCCAACTACTATGGGAAGGGAACATGGGGAGCAAGAACTCTACTGGCTCTTCGATTTTTTTGCCTGGAAATCACTTCCACTCACATTTCACTCGCCAAGGCAAGTCATATGGCTACACTAACTTCAAAGGAGGCAAGGGCATGTAGTTCTTCCTTGTATCAGGAAGGAGGACAGCCAGAAATATTTGTTGAAGAGCAAAAATAACTGCCACAGATCCCGAGTCTCCAGGGCTCAACCTAAGAGTCTGTGATACCTTCTTGCAAAGTGAGGCCCGCATCCAGGAGAAGGAAAGATGGCTGTGAGACCCTGTCCCCTGGGCTTCTTTCCCGTGCTAATCCCCACTCCTGCGTCTTCCTTCTTCTCCCAGATCTCTATTCTCTCATCCCATCTACTCCTGGCTATGCAGAACATGTTTCGGCTTGGTGGTCTCCCCCGCCATGGGTGGGAGTGGGAAGGGAGAGGGGGGTCTGACACCAACCTGAAGTACCTCCTACTTTAAAACGAACAGCTTGAACACTGCAAGGCTCTTCATCTCCCCTGACCGCCTGATGGTGAAAGCCAGACTCCACTATATCTATCTGTCAAAGGACTGGTATTGAGACTCTATAAAGGACTCCTCCAACTCAACATGAAATAGACAAACAACGCAATAATTTTTTAAGGAGGGAAGATTTGAACAGGTATTTTATAAAGGAAATGAGAGTTTATGAATGCCCATGAACACATGAAAAAGTACTCAACAGCATTAGTTATCAGGAAAATGCAAATTGAAACCACACTGAGCTACCACTATCCACACACCAGGTTGGTTAAAACTAAAGGACCAACAACACTAAACGTTGACGAGGATGTGGAGCAGCCAAAAGCCTCATACACTGTCGGTGGGGATGTGAACCAGTACAACCGCTTTGGGGAAAGTGAAGTGGTTTTTTTATATATATAACCAAACATCTGCAATCCTGTGGCCCAGTGTTCCAAGAGAAACACAAGCATCTTTCCATCCAAAGACTTTGCAAGAAGACAAGATGCCATTTGTCTGTTATCAACCATCATCGCCAATTCATTCATAATTGTTCCAAATCTGGAAGCAGCTTAGGTGTTCAGAACTAGGAGAAAGGATAAACAAGCCGAGGGGTAGTCATACAGTAGAATTCAGCAATAAAGGAAACAAGCTATTGATACATGAAATGATACAGATGCATCTCAAAACCATTATGCTGAGTGAAAGGCCGTGCACCAAAGCCATACACTGATGTATGAGTCCACGTTTTGAAAGTTTTGGAACAGGCTAAATTAATTCAGGATGGAAAAGAAATTGGAGGGGTTCCTTGCTTCTGCGGTGTAGAGGCAGGAATTGACAGGAAGAGGCATGAGGGAACTTTAATGGGAGATGGTAATCAACTCTATCTTGATAGGGATGGACATCACAAAGGTATATACATTTGTCAAAACTCACGTTCTGGCATGCTTAAGGTTTATGCATTCCATGGATGTAAATTTTTTCTTTTAAAATATTATAAACTAATATTAAACCCTAGTGAATGACATGCAGCCTGATAGGTTTAGGGCTAAAGTGTACTAATGTCTGCAACTTACTTTGAAATGCACACATATAAAAATAAATAAAATGGATTGATGGGTGGATAGGAAACGGATATGTGATAAAGCAAGCAGAGCAAAATATTAATGGTGGAGTCTAGGTGGTGGGTATATGGCGATTTGCTTATTATGCCTTAAGGCCTTCCGTATGGATGAAAGAAATCCCCACAGGGTCTGGAGTCCAGTCCTACTGGGTTCAAGGCCAACCTCCTTTGACAAATTTCTCAACACATCTGGTCCTCGGTTTTTTTGATAGCACCCACCTCCTGGGGTGGTGCTGAGCATTATTAAAACAGATCAAGCTTATGAAAACCCCCACCTCCTAATAAATGCCCAGGTTATCCCAGATATTGTTGTTTTAATTATTACTCATTTGTCTGTTCTCTGTCTGATTTTTCTGAGGGTGAATCACTTAAGAACAGATCTCTCCTTGGATTCTGAAGCCCCAAACCCATAAGATGAGCCAGGAGTCTCTGTTCACCTAGCGCGATGCTCACCACACAGGACATGTGGGCAGCACACAAGCTACGGAGTTGCCCAGTCAGAACCTCATGACAAGCAGCCTCCTAATACCTCTCAGCACCCACCAGAGAGCGGCTCGCAGGATAACCTGGGCAAGAGCGAAGCAAGGACTGGCTCCCACGAGAGGCATCGCTCAGGTGTGAGGGCAGCAGGTCCTCTAGGAGAGGGGATGCTCAAGGCTACGTGCTTCTACTCCTTCTCTCTTTGGGGGGCGCTAGCCTCCCAGCTTTAGATTTCTGACTACAGCAGTGATTCTCCCCAGGGGCAATTTGCTGCCCCTAACCCTAACCCCTCACCCACCTGGTGAGGGGGGCGCGTGGCAATGCCTGAAGACATGTTTGGTTGTCATAACCAAGGAGGGGTGGTTTGCTACTGGCATCTAGTGGGTAGAGGCCAGGGATGCTGCTAAATATCCTACAAGGCACAGGACTCTCCCCACTCTGCCCCCCAAAACCAAAACGATCCTGCCCATAATGTCAATAGTGCCAAGGTTGAAAAACCTGGGAGTAGACGGAGAAGAACTGGGCAGAGGAGCCTGGTCCACGCTGCTCATTTGACAATTTCCCGAGCTCCACGTGGCCGACCCTGAGCCCACTTGGGAGGGAGAGGCGCGGCCTGTCAGTCAGTGGCAGCACAAGCACAGCCGGGGCCACCGCGAGCTACTTCCCTCCCCCTCTCCCTTCCGTCCTCCCTCTTTGCATCCTCGAAGCACAGTGCTCCTTTAGATGTTCGTGGGGCCAAGCTACACGTCTCCATTTCTCTTCCACGTTTTTTCCAAGCCAAAATGAGGAAGCCCAAGACTGTCTCATTGATTTATTTAATATGCCCATTACCCTGAGGCCAGGGGAGACAGGGGCCAGGGGCAGCCGAGGACAGGGCATGTGGCCATAAAAACAACAGCTACATTAAATGCCATCTAATGGCTAAAATCTGTCCCAGACTCACATTAGAGGAAGCATGTCATAACCCTTCTGTCACAACATCCAATTTAAAAGGGGCCTCCAGAAATGGAGAGGGTGACCCTGGCCAGCGGCCACACTAAGCTTCCTGTGAGCTGTGCTTAGGATGCCCTGAAAAGGCCTCTCTGGTCCCAATCACCACCCCTACCCAAGCTGTCGTGCCCGCAATGCCACCGTTAGAGCCTTCTTTGGGGTTAAGCATTCTTCTCCCCACTCAGCCCTCTTTTCCAGTATAAATATCCCCAGAAAAACGGTCATCCATCAAACCATTCCTGAGCATGCGCTAAGAGGTGAAATGCAGTGACTTTAGGGTCACACAGACCCTCCGTTGGAGCCTGAGCTCTGTCATACAGTAGCTGTGTGATCTTGGGTTAGTGACTGAACTTCTCTGAATCTCCATTTCCTCATCTGTAAAATGGGTATGGTAACAGCCCCTACTATCAGGGTTGCCGTGAGGGTTAGATACATATGAATAAAGCTAGTAAAGTGCTAAGTACAGTGCCAAACTCATAGGAAGCTCTCAAGTGGAATTATTAACATGCTAATGCCAGTAGTGAGAATAATAATCAGTGGTGGTAGATATGGTCTAGTGGGGAGGCCGAGATTCACTTGCAAGTAACTGTAACGCAAAGTAGAAAGTTATCCGTGATCTGAGAGCCGTGGGGAGAGAGACCATTGAGGGCTATGAAGCCAGAAAGACTCACCTGAGGAAATTACAGCTGAGCTGGGCCTTGAGGATACGTGTGCAGTTTGGACGAGTGGGAGTACAAGATAAAAGAGGTGCCGAGAGCAGGGTGCCTTGTGAGCAGGGGGCGGGGCTGCCACATTCAGCGTGCAGGGCGTGGACGGTACAAGGACACCCATGGAGGGGCGCGCGGGGGGCGGGCTGCAGTCCAGCCGCACGGCCTCACAGGCCCGCAGCCGAGGGGCACTTTTCGCTCCTCTGCACACTGGGACCCCTGGAGTCCTTCGTCTACATCCTGGCCGGAGGGAGGCGGCATGCTGAGAGACGAGCAGGAAAGCTGCTGTGGCTGGGCAGAGCTCAGGATGGACCTGGGAAGGTCAGCTGAAGGGCATCTTGGGAGGGTCTGGAGAGATGGACTTACATGAAATCACGAGGACCCCATGCAGTGGAACACGGGGCTCCAGCTGCCATGTTCTCCCCTGGGTTCCCAGGACCCAGCCCAGGGCCCAACATTTACACGGTGCTTCAGGAATATCCGTGGATGAGGGAAGGATGAGGAAGATGGCAAGGGCCTGTGACGAGGAACCCCACTAGCAGATTCGGCCCTCGAGTGGGCCTGGGGTGCTGTGCACAGCTGCAGGGGCTGAGCTCACAGACACGCACAGGCACAAGCACACCCACGGGAACACACTCATTCACAAACCACCCGTCTACGCATTCACACATCGCATACACGCACAGACGCACTTCCCCCACCTTCACAGTTATACGTGTGCACACTCATTCACAGATAAAACACACCTGTTTCCACATTCACACATCGCATACACATACAGACACACTTCCCCCACATTCATCACGTGTGTGCACACACTCACTCACAGGTATGCACATCCCCTCTACACTGTCACACACACACACGCAGGAGCAGGTATGCAGACATTCACATTGCTGCAGTCACATTTTCAGATATAGTCAAATTTTCCCCATCTCCATACACACAGACAGGTAGGTACTCACATACATTCGCAGGACACACTCATACACGTAGGTACACACATCCAAACACGTACACACATTCATGTTCACACATGCAGAGGCACATTCCCAGTGATACATACGTTCCAATGAAAACACTCACATTCACTGATACATTCAAATTTCCCCACCTACATACACACAGATACACATGTTCCAGATATACGTACACTCAGCCACATTCATACACATTCGCAGGTGGACAACTGTCCCCCCACACTGACACACGCACACATAGTCACAGGTATATACACACTTGTACACACACACACACATGCACTGACATACACACATTCCTCCACACCCACACAATCCCACACGTTCAGTTACACGTACATGTACACACACACGCGCACACACACACACACACACACACACGCATGCACCTGCTATGTCCTGAGCTACGAAACAAATTCAAATCCCTTGGTACCTCCCGGCTGTGTTGGGGGCACCTCTGAGCTTTCTCCAGTTACATCTCATGGAGCGAGTCATAGCACCCCATGGTTGACACACCAGTCACATGCTGCTGCCCTGCTCCAGACGATGCTGCCATCCTCCAGGGCCACAGGAGAAACTCCAGACGTCCCGGGTGTGGAGCTGCCATCATGGGTTGCCTTCGCCCCTTGACAAGCTTTCGCTCCATGGCATTTGATCAAAATGTACCCTCCCGCAATGTTTTTCTGCCGCGTGCACTGACACCCACGTGCTCGCCTCTCAGATGAGAGCCTGGGACAACCACTCATCTCTCCACTCACCTTGGGACTCTAAACTCCAGACGAGAAAGCACCTTTTTGCACTCAATTATAACAAGCCGCCTGAACCATAAATTAAGCTACAGTGCCTCTGCTCACCAGACGAGCTGGCAAGGCACCCTTGGCCCTCATCATAAATTAACTCCTTGAACAAATTTTAAATGAATTATAAAAGTTGAAAATTAAATCTGGCTAAGTGAGGGGCGTCCCTGTTATTTTAATGAAGCCGGAGCCACCAGTGGCTTAGAGCAGAGCTGTGACGGCCTCCAGCCCCCAGCTTCCGCGGCAGACTTCTGCTGGCTGCAGAGGGGACTGAATGTTCTCGGCCCTCAACCTGACAACAGATGACCTTTCTAAGGGTGATGGGCATGTGCATTTTTATTTATTTGTTTTAAACTCTTTATTACGGAAAAAATTTCCTACGTCGTACAGAGAATGGTGAGATGAACTCCTACATGCTGTCACCCAGCTTCAACAAGAAACAGACTTTTGGAAATTTACCAACACCCCCTACACACGATCCTCAGCGGTGCCTTCTTGTTGAGTCTTGTTCGTGGTTCCCCCCGTCTCCGAATTTACTGTTTCAGGGGAAGGAAGAGGTAAACAAAGAGATAACCGATCAATGTTGGGTCTCGAATTAGATTCTTTTGAGTGTGTAGAGACGGTGATCGCTGCTGGGGGGAAAGGGGGCTTTGAAGATTCCCTCTACATGTCAAGAGCTGGCATTCGAGGTACGAACGCAGAGTTTCCTATACACATAGCCAGAGAGAATGGGGATCGTGACGGCAAAACGCCTCCCCCTGAAGCATGAAAGTCCCTTCAGTTTCCTGGGGCTGAGCCAGCAAGGGCATGACCAAGGCGGGGAGGCCCATTGCAGAGCTCCTGCCTGCCCATCACCAGCACGAGGGGTGTTGGGGACCCGACATTTCCCACACGTCGTAATGAAGGGACAGAGAAGTCCTGGGAGACAGTGCACCAGGGGAGGCTGGGGGTTTAGGCTGAGGCAGCCCCAGAGCGTGAGCTTAATAACTAGGGGCCACGGCCAAAGTGCCCAGCCATGGGCTCAAGCCCGATGCCCCTTGGACCAGAAGGAATGGGTCACATGACCAGACGCCAACATAAGGTACCAGGTCACCACACGATGGGCTGTAGGACCCCTTCGTGAGGCCCCAGCGAATAATTCAAGGGTCATTAGCACCTTCTCTTGGCCGCCATGAGGCTAGTAAGCTTCCCGGGAACCCAGGCGCCAGGATGGAAACGACAAGGGGACTGTTGTGAGGAAACAGCTCAGTCAGGAACTTCGGATTTCATATTTATCCAAAAGAGACGATCTTAAACGCAGAGACGCTAAAATGAGTGTGAACAGGAGCTGCAGGGAAAGACGAGGTTGGGAATAGCAAGTAGATCAAGTGACATTTTTTAATATGTCTGAGTTTTAGGGTGTAGACTTTCCTCATGCTGCTTAAGATCACAGAAGAACACAGGATACATGCAACCTGCTGAACTTAAACGAAGCTCAGGGTGCCTGTTTCTTCGTCTCCCCTCGACCTGAAGTATTAATAATAATGGTGGTATTCTGGGCAAAGGCGGTTAGGTGGTTACTGTTACTACGCTTTTGTGGGTTCAGGAACCACATGGGCTCACTGTTCTTAAAACATCGGAATTAAAGTCCAAGAGGTTTTCCTCCTTTTATGGGGTACCTAGAGCCACTGGAAAGGATTATTGGGGGGACTTCGGAAAGGCATCTGCCTGTCCTCCCCTCTCTGCCTTGTGTTAGGAGTGTCGAAGGGAAGGAGAAAATGTCTGGGTGAAGAGCAGGAGGCATCTCTCAAAGCAAGCAAGAAAGATGCTGGGGGAAAGGCTGTTTTCAATTTGCTGACTTTTAATGTAGATTCGAATCAGAGGCAGGGAAGGACAAGCACTGCACCCCAAGTCCAGAACACCCCGGTTTTAAAGGCGATGCTATTAGCATCAGTTGTCTCTCTTTCACATTTCAATGAGCTCATCACCGTTCAGAGGTGAGCAGCCACGTATTCCAGGCCACCGATCCAAGGTGCCATGGGAGACAGACTCCAGGGAGCTGTGACACCCAGCGAGGGCTATCTCAGGAGAGCAGCAGCTCTAATTACCCAGAACTGCCTTGCTGCGGTGCCAGGGCTGACTGGCCACTCAGCCCAAGAGACAGAGAGTGGCAGGAGGGTTATTTAGATTCCTGCAAAGCCCCCTTCCATCAGGCTTTCAAGATAATTAGGAGGCAGAAGGACAATTCATTAATGGCCTAAGTGGATGTAGCGCCAGCCCGGCCTGTGTAACAGGGCAGGTTTTGGCCCCACTCGCGTCTGCTCTTTGATTTCTGAACAAAGGAAAAGTAATGCTTTTCAAACTTGTTGACTGTGGCTCACACAGTAAGAAATACATTTTATATTGCAATGTGGCGGGCGCACACACACAACTGAAACAAAAGTTACACAATCATGCTGACCTCCCTATGTGCAATGCAGGCTGATGCGTTCTTTCCTATACTATTCCATATTTTTTAAGGCCGGTCATGGCCCATTAAGTTGAATTTGCCACCCACTAATGGGCTGCTACTGAGAAATACTGGTCTGTAAGTAGCACCTGTTTGTCTTAACACTTCATTTCCACCCAGAGCGGTTCCAGATAGGCAATTTGTTTGGGATTTTACACTTTGGTTATTTTGAGTTTCTTATATCTGAGATCCATGACACATAGCTATTTTGCAGGACTATCGGATTGAGTCACTGTTATTATTACTACTAGTAGTACTATTACTACTAGTAGTATTGTGGTTAAGAAGGAAGAGGCCCATGATTTCTGGTGACAAAGGCAGGAGGGTTACAATGTTAACTCCTAGGCTACTAAATGGAACTTGCGGAATGTCTGGAGAGCAAGTTCTTTTCCTGGGCTCCTCAACAAGCTATGTCTTTCTGGAAGCAGAGTCTTACAGAAAGCCTGCAATAGCCTAGTAAAGTTAGATCAGAGCTAGGTATCAGGACACCTGAGTCTTGACTGGCTGGCCAGGTCACGGTCCTGAGTTAAGTCCTGAATCCACCGTGGTCCATGCCACTGGTTGCCCAAGCCAGCGCTTATTCCGTACTCTCTCTTCTTTGCCACCTCCCAATATGCAGCTGGAAAGCTGATTACTCCTTCTCCCAGCATCCTTTGTAGCCAAAGGTGGCCACGTGACTCAGCTCTGACCAACGACGTGTAAGCAGAAGTTTGAGGAGAAGAGGGTGGTTTGGGAGAACTTCTGATGGCCTGATAAAAGGTACAGTGGGGGAAGGGGTGGCTGGTGCCAAGCGTTTTCTCCATTTTTCCCCTCTTTGAGCGGACATGACGTGAGGAGCCTCAGAAACCCGCTCACAACCATGTGCTGACAAGCATAAAGATGAAAGCCAGCCCAGCAGGGATGATGGAGAAGAGAAACAGGGCCAAGGTTTCTGGTGGCATCACTGACCACAGAAACAGCAGCAACTGGCAGCCCCTGGATTTCTGGTTATTTGGGGAAAAGAAATGCCTGTTTGTTTAAGGAACTGTTGGATTTTCTGTTTCTTGAAACCAAATACCTTCCCAGTCAAACAACCCCTCTGGGCAGTGTCGAATGAGGACACCATATCACCAGTCCTACTTCCCCCACAGAGATGCTGTGAAGGTCAAAAACAGGATTTTTCAACCTCAGCACTATTGACATTTGGGGCCAGGTAATTCCTTGTTGTGGGGGGCTGTTCTGTGCATTGTGGGATGTTTAGCAGCATCCCTGGCCTCTACCCAATAGATGCCAGTAGGAACCCTTCCTGAGTTGTAACAACCAAAAATGTCTTTCGGTATTGCCAAATGTCCCCTGGGGGACAAAGCTGTCCCTGGTTGAGACCTACTGATCAAAAGTAATGAAGGATGTGACTGCACTTCAAAGGTTAAAATCTCCATGAAAGTGGAAAATGTTGTCAGTGTATGGTATTTCCTTTTAGATTTTTTCCTTTTGGATTTTTGTTAAGACTAAAGGTTTTTAAAAATATATATTTTTTACATTCTGATTGAGGTCTTCTTGCTACGTAAAGAAAAAGCAACAAAATTTCCTCAAATCAGAGGAAAATCAGAGGAAAAATCCAGCCAAGTGTCCAACTTGATTCATTTCTCAGAGGAACATGAGTTAGTGGCTAAGATGGCCAATACGATGTTTAGAGGACATTTATGTATCGATTAAAAATGACATCCAAGCAAGGCCCCCCCTGCTTGCTCCAGAGCTTCTGCAATGAGCGCCTGGCAAAGCCTATTTCCTTCAGCAACATGCCATGTCTCTGGCACCGGGAATGTTAAGGCCAGGTGTACTGTTTGTATCTTCTTCATTCAAAGAGTTGCCTGAAGATACTGGATTTTGGGTGGAAGCATGTTAACCTTGGATCACGGTTCTCCTTATGTCGAAAACAAGTCTGTATGCCTTTGGAGGATCCCAATGGCCCTGTATCTCAGTCCACGGGGTTTGGGAGGAGCTATCCCATCCTCAGTGCACGGCTGAGATGCGTCCAGGCATAAGCCAATCAACATACCCCACCCCCTTACCACTTGGCTAAGAGACAGGCATAGGACCCAATCTGAGCCAAGCAGAGACACGCCCCTGACTACAGGGAGGAGGACAGGCATGGACGCAGGAACACAGAAGCCAGGAGGGTGCTGCAAACCATTGCACAAATTAAGGAGCGAGCCTGCCTGAAGACGGAGCCAACAAAGAGAAGAGGAGAGGCCAGATCCTGTTAACATCCTTTGATGATAGGTGCAGCCTGGAGCTGGTGCTACCCAGGACTCCTTGGCTGCATGAGCCAATAAATAAATTCCTGTTTTTGCTGAAGGTGGTGCAGATTGGGATGTTTGTCCTCACAAATGAAGCCCAGCCCAGCCATGAGACGCTAGGATGACCTCATTGAAGGTGGTCGATCTTATAGAACAGTGCCCCAGGCAGGGGGGCAGGCGCAGATGTACTGGGGTGATAGGTTTCACTTTATGATACTTAAAATATAGAAGAAGAAAAGAAGAAGAGGAGGAGGAGGAGGCAGCTCACAGTATGGAAACAAACACAAAGGAACTCAGCTGTCGGTGCCTATGTACCCCTCCTCTCCCTGCAGAATGTATCAGAGAGATATGGGAAACTTGACCCTAAGAAGCCACTCTCTGGAGTCGGACATTAATAAAGATGTCTTTGGGGGACCTGGAAACTCATAAAACAGGATCTAGCTGAGTCCAAAGGTGTAGGTGGCAGCTTGCCCAGAGCGCTGTCAGGAGCACTAAAGCTTCAGAAACTCCAGAAATACAGGTTCGTTCTCTCTCTCTCCCTCTCTCTCTCTCTCTCTTTCTCTCATCTCTGAGGAAAACCTGACCCACATAAATACTGTCTAATGACATGTGTTGAGCTGACTGGCAGAAGTTCCAGGCACCACACCTGCCATATCTTTTGCCACCACGACAAAGAGGGGAAGCCACAGTTCACACAAGGCCTGGCCTGGGCGGCAACTGCTCAGGAGAGCAGCAGCTTCCTCCTCCTCAGAACCCCGGAGGTGTGCTCCCGCCCCCCGTGTGTGGCTGGGTCAGCGGCCTCCCGGAGACCACAGTTCTGGCCTGTTCTCAGACCTCTGGCTGCTTCCTAGAGTTTTTCCTCTGGTCTTCACTGAATCCATGATCCCACTTTGGCCTGTGGCTCCCAGCAAGGTGTGTGTTCTCTTAAGTTGCCCTGGTTTTGTGATTTGTGCCCAAGTCATTAAAAATTATGTCACACAGACTGAGAGTCTCTTGGGGCAGTTAGGCTGAGAAATGTCCTCTGTGTCCAAAGGAAACATATTTGGGAGAAAAAAGAAAACACTCAGTCATGACAACCAAGTGCCCCAGTACCTTCTTGCACAGGCTCGGTTTCCAACCTCGACCCTGGGACCCTGTGCCAGTGAACGAGCCTCTTAGAGGCTCTGTTTTCTTCACCAGAGGAAAGAAGCCAGTATCTTTTTTTCACCAAAATAGTGTAAAAACTGTGGGCCTGGCATATAGAAATGTACAGCAGCTGCTGCTGTTGTCATTATTGTCACTTCTATGATTACAGAGCACAAAGTTCTGGATTTGCCAACTCCACGACAGAACAGGGCTCAGAAGGTGGCCCAGTGTCTCTTCTTGGTCTCCACTTCCAGGGGACAGCCAGAGTGAAATCAAATGAGGGTGGGCACTGGTTTGAAATCTGCAAGACTTCCTTCCTAATAGTCACCCCAAGATGACAAGGGATGACATTTGTTGGTATCTCCCATTATACGTTACACACAGTAGGTGCTCAAGTGAACTTCGCCATCAAACCCTGCTGGTGGATTAGAAGTCACCTGTGTGGACCACGGGGTCTCCCTGGCTGTGAATGGGTGGTGATGGCATTTGCAGAGTGTTTGTTCCCTCCCCCAACCGAATGCAGGGCCACAGGTGCCACCACAGCCCCATCCAGAGCTCCGCTTCATAGAGACGTGGTCAGACACAAGTCTGACTTAATCAAGAAAGGCTATGGAAAGCAGATTAATGACATTTTGATGAACTTTTCAACTCAATTTGAAAAGCCATGCTACGTTAACCACAGTTTCCAATTACCCTCCAGGAAAGTCTGGGGAAAGCTGAGACTCCCCTCTCAAGTACAGAATGTACCTGTGGGGAGATGACCATCTAAACGGCAGCCATCTCCTAAGATTCTTTCTACATCAATGGTCAAGGAAAGGAAAGGGAAAAAAAAAACCGAGCCAAACAAACGAAACAAGTTATCTTTCTTCAGGGGAATGTTCCAATGTGTTCAAATGGAAGCCATAAGTCAGCACTATTTGACTTGCACCTCAACACTAATTAAATGTGGCCAAATGCGGATAAAGGATCAAGGCAAGTCCTTCCAATAGGCATGCCGCCTTGGTTTCCCCTCCTTAAAGGGCTCTAATGGTGGACTTGTTACTTTGAGGGTCTCTTGTGGATATGATAGCAGGTACTGTGGGAGCAGTCAGCTGACCAGCAGCTGCCACAAAAATCTAAAGCTCCCTTGGGACAACCTTCATCTACGCTGTTCATGTCTGTCAGGCCATCACATGGAGGAAAGGTGTGACCTGATTTATATTTTAAATGGTCTGTTTAAATGGTAAATGCATCTGATTTTGGTTTCTAGAAAAACTACAAAGGAATAATCAGGGTCTCTTTTCCCTTCTTTCCTTTTATTTTGTAGCTTTCTCATTCTGGCCCTAGCTGACATCGTAAGTTTTCATTACCTGTGTGACTCCATGCGACTTGTCTGGGTAAGCCAACTCTGATCACCCTGTGGCATCTCGACCTGTCCAGAGTCATGTGCAGAGCAAAGAGGGCCATGGACTGCCCCATTTGGATGACGATGTCAACGACAGCGCCACCCATGTCCTTGTGGCCGCTCAGCTCAAGTCCCAGTGTACATAGGGGCTTCTAGAGAACCATCTAGAGTTGCCATCCCGGTAACCCGCAGCCAGACAGGACCACAGGAGGGGCACACTGCAGTTTTTACGGCAAAGGGTTTTCTGAAGTGTGTTTCCCTTTCCCAGAATTGTCTTAAAGAAAATCTGTTTCGTTGAATGCTCCCCAGCAGATACCTCCCTGAAATATATCCAACGCATTCCTTCCTCCGAGCCTTGGTGCCTAGAAATGTACGGTCCCCTACACTCGCTTGTTAAAGCAGAATTCGTGTCCAGCTCAGAGCGCAGGCCAGAGAAGCAGGCTGGGGTAAGGCGAGGCACAACCATCAGTGGAAGCCCCCAAACCCAGGAGCCTCTGGACATCGCACGCTTGCTGCAAAGCGCTCAGGACAAAAACTGTCCGGACCTCATCTCATATGGCAGCAAACCCTGACCGGAACAGATGAGGAGTTACTTAATGCCTTCATTTATCCTGCTTATCATGAATATTCATACCTTTGACTACAGAAATACTTCTGGACTGATTACGGGGGTGCTGCCCCAAACTGCACTGGGGGGTGCAAGGTATTAGAGTATATGCACCGTAGTACCGCTCTAAAATCTGAAAAGTCATGAATTTGGAGATAGTTCTGATCCCTAAAGTTATGGATGAACAATCCTGAACATCCCTGAACAGCAGGGATTGTGGGGACTGGAAAAGTGAATTTGCTGCCTACACAAAGTGCCACCCACCAGTTCTAGCAGGCTGTGCATTTCCAGAGTTTTCAATTTTTCAAAAGACGTTAAAAATGCAGATATTGATGTGCTTTCTCTCCACGTTTTTAAAACACTGTGCAGACCAAACGAAACCAGTGTGTGTATTTGCAGCTTCTTTATCAGAATCATGCATGCAGCCTCAAATGCTGCCATCACCAATGGGTGTTCCCAGAGTCCCCATTTATTATGGACTGAACTGTGTCCCCCCCCAAATTCCTATCTGGAAGTCCTAACCGCCAGTGTGACTGTATTTGGAGGATGGGCCTTTGGGAAGTAATTATATAGTAAAATGAGGCCATAGGGTGGGGCTCTAATCTGACTGGTGTCCTTATAAGTAAAGGAAGAGACACCAGGGTGTGCTCTCTCCTCTTCTCTCTCTCTCTCTCTCCCCCTCTCTCCACAGAGGAAAGGTCATGTCGGGGACATGATGAGAAAGGGGCTGTCTACACGCCAGGAAAGACTCTCACCAGAAAATGACCCTGCTGCACCTTGATCTTGGACTTCCAGCCTCCAGAGCTGTGAGAAAATAAACCTGTTGCTGAAGCCACCCCGTCTGGGGTGTTGTGTTACAGCAGCCCGAGCTGACTAATACGCCATTCATCTTTAACTTCCCACAATGCTCCCATCCAACGCTCCCAACAGCTTACTTTATTCTGCATGTGTGATTTTTTTCCTCCTTTCATTGTCCTGTCTATGGCTAGTGGGTTATCCATGGAAAGCCCTTAGCACAGTGCATGGGGCAAAGTAAAGCATCTATAATTAGTGTTATCATTATCATGTATTGTTATTACTATTGTTGTTACTATCAGGATATTATTCTGGAAAGCATAGACATGTTTCATCCTTTTGTTATTTGATTTTTTGGGGGGTAGCAAACCGTTAGTGTCCTAAGTCACAGTGGGGGGACATCTTTCGCCTGAGGGTATCTTGGAGGGATCCACCCAGATTCAGGACCCCCCGAGTTCTTCAGTCTCCCTAATGGTAAATCCTGTTTCTTTTCTGCCTCCCCCTCCCCACCACCGTCCTCCACACCATTCACGCTACACACGCACACACCACACACACACAAACACACAAATGCAAACACAACATGGGGAATGCAAAGGCAATAATGTGAGGAACCAAATACTCTTACCGAGAGAGGTGGGAACGAAGATGCAAGGGAAGAAACTGGCCTAAAACTCCCTTTTGGTGAGGGAAGGTGAGTTAGGGTGAGCTGGTGGGAATGGCAGTGTCGGGCAGCTCAGGGGAACACAGCCATCACACCCCTGGGGGGGCTGGCATCTTGACCGGCATGGAGCAGAAGGGTTGAGCATTGGCCGAGTTCTTGGGTTCAAATCTCAGCTCCTTGACCTCGGACAAATTACTTACCCTACCTGGGCCTCTGCTTCCTCAGCTAGAAAATGGGAATTATAAGTCAACTTTCTTCACTGTGTGGAGGTGAGGAATAAGTGAGTCGGCATTCAGTAAACAAATGAGTAAATAATAGTCAGAAAATGCTGGCTGTTACTGTTAATAATGATACCACACAATCTGTCACCTCTTGTTAAGCAGCATAACTGACTTTCAGTTTATAATGTTGTATCTCAGTATGTTTAACTTCCATTTGGCCATGGGGTTCGGCTCTATATGCAATTATAGTGCTGCTGTATGAAGGCATATTACCATTAGATCTGTATTCTCCTTTAAAATATTTTATAAATACCAATTGATCATATAATTGTGTTAAGATGGGAAGAACACTTACAGGGGCCAACTGGCCAAGTATCCTTATGCCGGTTAGGTCACAAGGTCACACAGCTCAGAGGGGCATGGGGGCTGAGGGAGGAGCAGGTTCTTCTGGGGGAAAAAAAAGTCTTTACAGGGAAATTCCCATTTCCCACTGGAATTAGCTGATATCCTGCAGCACATTTTCCCCAGAGGGATGAATAGCCTCTCAGTGCCTGGGCAACTTCACCCCTTTCCTCACTTTTCTCACCTGTAAAATGGGGATGATGGTAGCTAGTTCATAGGGTATTCATGAAAATTAAACAAGTCGATAACTTGTAAAGAGGTTAAGAATAGAATAAAAATGCCTGGCACATCTTGGTAGCCCAGAAATGTTAGCTTTCCTTATGTTATCTTGCTGGGGCTAGGCAGAGGTTACACAAACTCGGTTTTCTTTGGGATCTTTGAAGACTTGGCCACTGCTGTTTTGGGGGGGCTCTGGGAACTGCTGATTCAGCCTGATTGGGGATAATCTCGAGAATCGGTTATTTTCATTTCTTCAAAATTCACCTTTGCTGCCCTTGGCCAACCTTCCCAACACCACCGAAAACCAGCCGGGTGATTATCTCAGGATAAAAGCTTTTATCATGAAAAGTTCTGTTTGAGAAAGCGCGGACTGTGCTTCTCAGTACCAGCTTTCCTGCACGCTGGGACTCTGTCCACAGTCCCACAAAGGCCAAGATTAGCGCTCTCTGTTAAGGGTTTAAAATCCTACAAGCCGGCCGTGCAAGTGACCAATATCAGATTATGATAACAAGATCATGTCCAGTTATAAAAACAAGTGTCTAAACTTTTCTCATGTCACTTTCTCCCGGGGTCCCTTCTGAGAGGGCGGCTCAGCTCATTTTGAAGGCAGCTCTTTGAACTGAATTCATGGGGTATTTGCATAAGAAGATTTGAGGCTGAAGAATGCCTGCTATTGCATCTGTCCATTAATATGCCTGCTAATTCAGCACATTGTAAGCCTATTGACGGCCCACAAAAGGCTCAAATTCAAGGACAGTTATCCTATGGCCATTGTGAGCGCTTCAATTCAAGGAATATGTTCACTCGAGGAATACAGTTGTTACAATTAGATATTTTTCATGAAACATTATAAAGAACTAATGACAACTAGCAGCACAATACTGCGACAGCCACCAAAAACCGTTCAGAGCTCCACGCAGGAGCTGCGGCTGGCTCGCTCTTGCTCTCCTAATCTCCCACACACTGATTTTCCCAGATGCAGCCGGCTGGTGATGGATGGAGATCTCCAAATGCGAAAGCACATTTATCTTGCTCCCTAAATTTAAATAAAAAGCAAAATGAAATAAACAGATCCCGGCAGAAGAGGAGAAACCCACATTGCTGGCATAAATAGTGGTTAATTTAATCCCGTTTATGAAAAACGTCACACTGTCACCTCCAAGGGATACGCAAGGCAATATTTTAGAGCAAAGATGAATTATTGGAGGGGAGAAAGCGTCTCTCTTTTCAGAGGCTGAAAAAGGATGTTTATGCAGATCTAGGAAAATTCAAAACAGGCGGAAAAATGGTGCTTACGGTGGTGGCAATGTAGGCGGCTGGGGGCAGTGGCATTTTAGTGAGAAAGTCGTCTCTCTCTGAGGGAGGGGGGGCTTGTAAAAGGGTCCGGTGGAGAAGGCAGGCGGTTTAGCTGGGATGGAGAGGTCCGCAGGAACTTTCTAAGAAACTGGGGGCTAAAATGCTGTTTCCAGCGGGGTGTTTGTGAAGGAACGGCGCGCCCAGGGACGCCTGGGATTGGGGACATTGTGTGAGCATTGTGCTCAGCTCCCACTCCGCCAGCCATTGTCACAGAGGCCCATCAAGCCCCTGGCCTGAGCACCGGTTGTATTTTTCTCTCTACATCCTTCAGAAAAGACATCAAAGACCAGGGAGATGTGCTTTTTGCTTTGTTTGGTGTCTGATTCGCAACATGTGGCTTCCCGGGGCCAAACTTCGGCACCTTTTAACCTATTCTGCTCAGCTTAGGCCTGAGCTGTATTTGAGCATTAAGGAAACTATAGTAACCGATAATCTGCCTGCGGCTGAAAAGAAACTATGTATCTTGTCACACAAGAGCTGTCGGTCGATCGCCATCCTAGAGGAGACCCTTTCGGGGCTCCTGGCTTTCTTTCCCGGGGCTCAGCCTGTGCCACTGAAAAGGCAGCCGAACCCTTTGCCTTTCTGGCACTGAGGACCCGTGTTCATGTTCATTTATATTTTAACAAATAAGGCATTGTCCCTTGCAACATATCAGCATTTGATTATCTATTACAAATGTTTTCATCAAGTCAGAAATGAGGCCTCTTAACAAAAGGGAGAAAAAAACCCTTTGATGCTGCCCAGGGGTGGGGCAGAGACAAGGATTTTCTTGTTGGGTTATTTGGGGTGTTCAGCACATCAGGTCCAACCTGCTGCTCCACCAAAAAAAGGAAAAAAAAGGGAGGGAAGGAGGGAAAGAAACAGAGAGACAGAGAGAGAGAGAGAGAGAGAGAGAGAGAGAGAGAGAGAGAGAGCGAGAGAGAGCGAGAGAGAGAGTAAGCACATGCCAGGGGATCCCAAAGCAGGATAGCTGAAGATGCAATTATCTGGACAAGCCTGGGCTAAGCAGAGCAGTGTGGGGTATCTATTGAGTGTATAAGCTCCAGAGCTTGACTCCAAGGGCTCGAATCCCACCTCTACTTCTTATGAGCTGTGCAACCCCAAGCAAGTCTCTTGAGGTCTCTGAACCTCATGTTCTCCCATTTTCAAATGAGGATATTAACAGACCCTGCATAGAAAGCCTGTAGGAGGATTAGCTGAGCTAATCGCTGTGACAGCACAGGACCCTGCACACAGCATGCATTAAAATGGGCTGGCTGCAAGAGTCACTTCTCAGAGCAAATATTGCACCGTGGGCTAGGCAGGAGACGGGGAAGCAACTCCATGCCCGGGACCCAAACGGATACACAATAGCACTAACTACCATTATTATTGCATTACATCTTTATTGATAGGCAACCCTGTTAAAGAAATACAGAAATATAGACTATTTCTTTAACAGAAATAAAATAAACATGAGATGAAATAGAAACAAATAGGAATAATGAATAATTGTCAAAATAACTGAAACGATGTGGAAGTGTAGAGCATCGTAAGTGAAAGCTGACAGAACCTCGCCCTCCTGAGCAGGCACAGGAGCGGGCTGAGGCCAGAGGGGCACGTAGGGAGCCGAACTGAAGGGGGCGCCAAGTGCAGAGTCGGCCAAGTGCAGATGTCGTGCCTGGGCGCCTGGCCTGCCACCTCCTGTCCCCTACTGCTCCTGAGGTAGCACAGAGCAGGAGTGCGGCTGCTGACTTGCAGGGTTTCTCACTGCGCATTATTTCAGCACTATTTCCAACAGGAGCTCCCACCACGCAGGCTGTTAGAGGGCTTACTTTCTAACCTGCCCGATAAATTTTGAACACGTTTCCATGCTAAAAAGATATAAGCCCTGTTTCATGTTTGTGTTCTTTGACGTCCTTTTAAAAAATATAAAATCCTACCTCATTTGTTTTTCTTGCAATTATGCAATACAGAAATAATTGGTAATCATGATTATCATTTGGGTGAATATCCTGCCTTTTTTTTTTAAGACTTCTGTGGAACTAATAATAACAGCTCACATTTTACTAGATGTCTGTTAGAGCCTGTGCTGAGAACTTTACTCTGTATTGATGCATTCAATCCTTATAACAACCATTTGAGGCTAGTAGACGTCACTGTCATACCCTCTTACAGAAAAGGGAACTGAGGCAAGAGTGAGGTTAAGTAACTTGTCCAAGTCATGAAGCTACAATGTGAGAGGCCAGATCAGAATTCAGTCCACTTCCCAGAGCTCGTGCTCTTACAGATGTTACAGATGTGAACACACATGCACAAGTGCAAACACACACACACACACACACACACAGTCTTACAAAAACAGCAGCATGTTCATCATACTGTTTTGCAATTTCTTGTTTTAACCTAAACTTGCATCACAGACATCTTCATTGGAGAGCTGCAAAGTGGTCCATTGCATGGTTGTATTACAATGTATAATATTTAGGTTGTTTTCCAGTTTTTTTGCTCTTTCAGACAAACATGCTGCTTTGGAAGGGCTATAGATCAACTTTCAGTTCAGGACTCAAACCATGTGCTCTTACAGGGAAGCAGCTCTCACAAACAAATCACACACCTGCCTTACAAGAGGCAGATGTGTATTATGCTCCTTTCAGAGGCAAAGACGCTGAGGCTCAGGGAGTCCCTGGGACTGGTCCAAGGTCAGGCGAGGTTGACTGGGTAGCAGCATATCCAGGAAGCATTCATTCCTGGCTCTCCTGAGAGGCCTGGTAGAAATTGCCAAGTTGGAGCACCCCCTTACTGAGCCAGTTAAGAGGGCAAGGCTCAGAGCTGTGGCATGACAACGTAACAAGCACACCCTTCTGGTGTTTTGATACACAGGGTTATCGAAAACCACCGACTGGATGGACACGTCTATTTTTCGGCCACTTGCAGATTTAGGACACCAAACCTGGCCATCCCTGAGCTATGGGTAGGCAGCCCAGCACCCCTCCCAGCCCCAATGGGCAGACAGAAGCCAGAGCTGTGACGCCCCCACTCCAGAATGAGACCTGTGTGTGCACAGTCCTGAGCTGCACCCTCCTAACCCCAAACTCGAGCTGCCTAATGAACCCAATTTAACATCTTTCAGCTAGTTCAGTGTCATATCTAAGCATTTTCCTCTTGCCTGGGGGTTTGCGGGGCGACAGCAGCCTCAGTTTAGCCAATTCTTGCCCCCAATCCTGCTCTCCTCTCCTCAGTATTTGATTAAAGGCAGATTCTCATGGTCTCTGAGACTCTAGAAATCATCTGGTCCAACCCAATGTGATACGGGGGGAGCTGGAGCACAGGCAGGGCTCTCACGCTGTATACAAAACTGGATCTGCCCAATTATAAACGTAACACGTATTTATTGAGTACCCACTGTCTACCAGATACCGTGCTAAGCCCCCAGTATACAAAGCCAGATGACTCATGGGATTTACCTCCAAAAAATGTAACAGTCTCATTGAGAAGATGAACGCACACTTTTTTTTTTAAGAGACCTCTTAATAGGTTGATGTATTAGTCAGCTTAGGATGCCATAACGAAACAGCAGATGGGCGGCTTAAACAACAGATATTAATTTTCTTGCAGTTTTGCAGTCTGGGAAGTCCAAGATCAAATTGTTGACCAATTGGGTTTCTGGCAAGGGCTCTCTTCCTGGTTTGCAGATGGCCACCTGCTCACTGTGTCCACACATGGTCTGTCCTCAGTGCGTGAGCATGGAAAAAGAGGGATCTTTCTCTCTCCCTCTTCTTATGAGGCCCCTCGTTCTACAGGATCTGTACCCCACCATTATGATCTCATTTAACCTTAGTTATCTCCTGAAATTCCTTTCTCCAAATACAATTACATTGGGGGTTGAGCTTCAACATATGAATTCTGAGGGGAACACAATTTAGTCAATCGCAGTTAGTAATAAATACAAGGTTCCCCCACTATCTGAAAGTAGAGTGTTCCTGTGAAGCCTTTTGTAAGCTGAAATGCTGTAAAGCAAAGCAGCAGCTACTATTAATTTATATCTATTAATTTACTAACTTATTCTAAATCATACTATTAATTTATGCCATTCACCAAGATCAAAAAGTGAACTTTCAAAAAACAGAGATAGCTGCGTAGTAATAACAATAGTAGCTTGCATTTGTGGAGCTTCTTAGGTACCAGGCACGGTGCTAAGTACTTTATACACATTCGATCATTTAATCCTCACGGCAACTCTAATCATCCCTATTTCACAGATGAGTTAACTGAGGCCCCTGGAGGGATTCAGAACTTGCTGAAGGACACACAGAGTGACTCCAGACTCACCCCCCAAAACAGTACAAGGGGGGACGGGGGGGGGAGCTTCAAGGAGGAGGTGACGCCCGAGAGAAATTGTGAGGGATCAACAGGAGCAAGTGTCAGTCAGCCCACGCTCTTTTCCTCTCAATCGAAGGACAAGTTCATTTCCCCAACCCATATTTTCCTTTAAAAAGTTCGTAACAGCGGCCTGGCTAGGGGAAATGGTGCATTTGCAACCAAGTCCCTGGGCTCCAAACTTAAGTTCGCCAGCACTCAATGCTTTCCCAGTGACCTAACACCGCCTGGCAACTGGCCGCCTTCTGCTTTTGACAGCTTGGCATATTTGGTCATTTACTGGGTGCATGTGAAGATCAAATGGGTTAAGATTCTTCTCTTTAAACAGCAGGGAAAAGAACATCAAAAAGGTGTACATTTCATTTCCCCAGTTTTGATTAAGTCAAGCATGAAATGAAATGTAATACCCTCAAGTGGCCAGGGTTTACACCATTGATGTCGTTACTTCTGCTTCAGGAGGTCCAATCAGCCCTGGGCAAGGAGAACAAGCTAACAGAGTTTTAGGGTGGCCAGATGGAGGGGTTTACTGCAGTTGAAAAGGCAGCTTAGCGCTTGCCTGTTCAAGCCAACTGTGTGAAATCCTGGTGTGGCCCTTCCCCTCGGGCTGGCCCTGCCGCAGCCCTGCCTCCCTCTCTCAGCGCATTCTGGAAGGAGCCCGCTCCTGGGTGCCACTCTGTTCTCTGCCCGGGATCCCTGCGGCTGCAACAGGCAGGAAGGGGACCCTACCACCACCACAACCACCACCCACTGCAGTGTCTGCTGGGACAGGGTGGCCCTGAGAGGGAATTAGCATTTAAGGCAGGAGAAAAAGACTGGATTCCTGATGGCTGTCTCAAAGGTTCATTAAAAGTGATCCCTGGAAGCCCGGGCACCCGTTTGCCAGGTATGGTGCTAGGCCCTGAAGAGGGGATCCCAGCCACCTGGCTCTATTTGCTCCAGAAAAATTCTATGAGGTCAGCTTGGAGCACTAAGTAAAGACTTAAAGGCCTGGGGCTCAGCATCTGACTCAGTTCAGGCTGAAAAGGACCTTGAGTCAGTATCATGCAAACTTTTTCCAGGTAGAAGCTATTTTATCCACTGGTCCAACGTCCACTGTTTGAGGGTCCACAGGATGGTTTCCTGTCTGAAAACAAAGTTGGAACATTGGCTTCAGAATTTAAAACAGAAAAAACTGCCAGATCAAAAAAACTGAGGAAATGTTTAACTAAATATCTAATGAGGTAGGATTTTGTGGACATGTCTGAAATTTAGCTCGTATCATCGTACCTAAACAATGAAGAGTAAATCCGAACAAAGTGGATCGTTTATTCTCATGAAAGTGGAACTGAAATTCATTAAAATATCTTAAAAATGCTTTGGGAAAATATTTTTGGAGTGAACAAAGTATATTTAAAGTGAGATGTGGGGGCATTTTATCTATTTGATAGAAAGTGAGACAGTACCTCCCCAGTGCAAAGCGTCGGGGCCTGTTACAATTTGAAAACAGCTCCGCTCTGCAGCAGGTGGACGGTCCTGGGCTGGGCCCTGCAGCCCAGGTCTGAAATCAAGTGTGGTCTTTCTGAGGCTGAAAAAGACCCGGTGTCCAGAGGTGCTTTCTGGAAGGTTCTACTCCAGGCTCAGCTGAAAACTTCAGGCTCTCAACAGCTGGAGGAGAATAGCAGGGCTTTGGGAAGAACTTAATAGAATCCTTAATGCTGCTAACAATCCACTGCTATTGAATTGCATTAAGTAGATATTATGGAAGCACAAAGAACTAAATAGCTGGACATCACCCTCATTCGCATGCGGCCCCCTGGCCGGACAATTTTATGGGCAGCAGCCATTGTCCCTGAGCTCCCCAGGTTAGCTTTAAATTGCAAATGATACCCTGAAAAGGAAAAGAGCAGTGGTCTTCTTTTCTTCTCTCTCTCTCTCCTCTCTCTCCCTCTCTCTCTCTTTCTCTCTCTCTCCTCTCTCTGTCTCTCCCTCTCTCTCTCTCTCCCTCCCTCCCTCTCCCTCTCTATCTCTCTCTCTCTCTCTCACAAAATGGCCCTCACAGAAGGAAAATCATTTTAGGCCATAAGAAAATGAAAGGCATTGTTACCATGGCTCGGACCGTGGCAAATGAAATACATCATGGGCTTGGGAGCTGAAAGCTACACTGAAGCTGTTTTATTTTGGGGCTTTGGAATGTGGTCCACATGAGAACATAAACAACGGCAAATCTGTACGAATTAATAGGCCGGGTTTGACACATTTCCCTTTGTTTGAGGCCAAACCAGCGGGATTGGGGTGTGGGGGGAGAAGAAGAGGAAGGGAGAGGGGAATCTTATTTGATTAAAAAAAATCCAATAATCTAGCTGAATGGAGGAGCATGTGTGGCAACCTTTCTCGGGACAGGCCTTCAGAATCAATGGCAAGAGAACATCCACCATTTGAAGTCTCATCAGTGGCTATGATCAAAATGCTTTTTAGAAAAAAAAAGAAAGAAAGAAAGAAAAAGGGTCTCCATAGAATTGTTTGCAAACTGCAAAGTGCTTCAGCAACTGACATGAAAATGCTGGAAGCTGGAAACCTATTCCCAGGCAGAAGCCTTCTCTGTCACCTTGGTGGGTGAATAATTGTGCCTTTTGCATATGCCTTGTCATCAGCAGCAGGAATGAGGGGGCCCCAAGGACCGCCCTGGCAGCACGGGTGCTGCACCAGCAGAGTAAATTAAAACACGGATTACAGCGAGTATGATTGGGGATGACAAGCAGGGCGGGTACAGCCACGGGACGAGCCGTGTTGCCCATATGGTTCTCGGGCAGCCCACGCAGAGCAGCCTGCCCCAGCCTGCTCCAGCTGCCTGTCTGAAGGGGACATGGAGGAGGCCTCAAGCCATTTGCTGGACCTGGGAAAATTACTTCCCCCTCTTTGCAAGTTTCAGAAATGCCACCAGCTGTTACCAGGTACTTGGAGGTTTCAGTGGTAATATCCGCCCTCCTCACCCCCACCCAGTTCTCAGTGGAAGGGAGGGGTGGTGCTTAGCAGGGCCCCCCTTTTTTGGTTACTATCTTTGAATTTAGAGAAGAAACTCTGGGACCTTGAAAGCCGGGTAAAGGTGGCCCCAGCCAGCCTGGTTGCCATGATCACAGCCGAGGGGACAGGGCTGCCTGGATAACAGCTCTTAGTGACACCGATGAGTGTTTATTGAGCCCCTATACCATGTTCTACAAGTCATAGCTTCATTCCCAGGACCTGTGTGGGTGGTTCAGGCAGATGATACTCTGCCAAAGATGCCCAGGAGGACCAGGGAGGGCTGTGATCTCATCCGCATTCCATTCACCAAGCCGTTGTCCTGGGGCAGGTCAGTGTCCCTTATTTTCTGCAAATCCCAGCAGTGGCCCCCTATTTATCACAACCTTGGTACAACTCTATGAATAGGTCGGTTCACCATCATCTCCATTTTACTGATGAGGAAACTGAGGCTCAGAGAAGTTCAACAATTTGCCTAGTGTCATACAGCTAGGAAGTAAAGAGCTTGCATCCGACCTGGGTCTTCTGAGTCCAGAGCCTGCTCATCCTAGCCACTGTGTGGGGAGAAGACAGGGTGAGGTCAGGAGAACTGGGAAGCTATACCTTGCCCAGGAGCATTGTCAGCACAGGGGCCTGGAGGCACGAAAGACTGTGGTGGTGGTTCCTGGAATCAGGACACGGTGGGGCTGAGGAGGAAGGCTGGGGACAAGGGGCTGGAAATGCCACAAGTGGACAAAGCAGGGTGAACCCTATCAGGGCAATCAGTGGAGGGTCACCACCTGCAAAATCCAGGAGGATCCCCCGCCATTTGATGTCTGTGTAGCCCACACCCAAATCCTGCAGTGTATGTGCATGCACGTGTACACATACACATGCACACACACTCACACCCCAAAACATGGCACTCCTGAAACATGTTGCATAGACAGCACATGTGCCTGCTGTCCTGCTGGGAAGAAATTGTCACTCACTCACATCCTCAGTGACAAGGGGGTCATCTCAGGGCTGGCTTACCCATTAACTTCTCCGGCTCAACTTAGTACATTAAATACATTTTACCCTATAATATTTTGTGTGGAGAAAATTCCACACAGCCTGATTTCTTTTTACATGTCAAAGGGAGAGAACTCATGTGTGAACGAACTCCAACATTGAAGAGTCACAAATTATGTCTCATTGACTTGATTCTACCATGACCTCGAACATTCAACAAGAAAATTCGTTGATGGGGGAATCCCCAGATGGCGCAGTAGGTAAACGCTGTGCTTCCCTTCTCTCACGGCCATCTCAAAATCACAACTAAACTACAAAACAACCATCATTGAGAATCGCCTAAAATCTTGCTGAACCAAAGCTCTACAACTAAAGACATGCAAAAGAAGCCACCTCAAGACTGGTAGGAGGGGCTGAATGGGCTGGCCCCACACCTGTGTGTGACCATTAAAGAGCAGGAGGGCTATTTTGGCTGTGGCGATCCCCCCCAACCCCCCAGAGGAGCAAGAGGTCCCAGCCCTACCCTAGCCCAGGGTTCCAGTGCTGGGGAGAGAAGTCCCATAATTTCCGGTTGTGAAAACCAGCAGAAATTGTGACTGAGGTGGAGGGCAGCTGCACTCCCAGGTGCTCCTCTTAAAGGGATGCAGTGTGGACTTACCCACCAATGGAATCACTCGCTTTGAGCTCTAGCCTTGGGGCCGCAGCTGGAAAGGTGACGGAATTATGGTGGGGAACTGAGTTGTCGGACTTGGAACGGGAGCTGGAAAGGCGGCTTTCTCCTGGACGGAGGAGCTGGCAGAAGCCACCGTTTCTTTGTTGAGCCCTCCCCATCCTCAGCATGCAGACACAGGTGGCCGCCATATCTGAGTCTCCACCATTTGTTCACCACGCTCTGGTGATTGGAGACCTCGCCCCGCCCAACTTTCGGGCACACCCAAGCCGCTTCCAAGTGGCTTTTTTGTATAAACCACCTGCCTTAGTTCAAGCTGCAGACTTTCCTAAGGTCTCTCAAAGGTTTGCAGAACACAGAGAAACAGCATTTGGTTTGAGCATGTCCTGTATCTCTGGATGAGCAGCCCTAAATTTGGCACTAGCAGCAGCCGGCCTTGGTTCACAGCTTGGCCTCTCAAGGAGCCTCCAAGAACAGCATGGGTGGCAGCCATCTGCAATTTCTCTGTGGCTCCTGCTGGGTGGCCCTGGGTGGGGCACGGGCTGTGGCTGAACTTAACCTGCAGCAGATCCCCTCCAAAGTGGTCCTGGGGCGGGCGCCCCCAGTGTCCAGCTTCAAAATGAGGTGGAGCACCACCCAGCCGCCTCCAAGTAACATATACCCAAGGGGTGGATTGGGCGGCACCAGAGTCCTGCTGAGGTAGATCCTGCCCTGTAGGGTCAGCCCCTGAACAACAATTGTTCCACTGTAGTCAAGTTCTATCTTCCCAACCAGTGAGCCCAAGTGTCAGTCCCTCCCACTGATGTGTAATTATCAACCAAGGCTCAACTACAAGGGGAGGGCACACACAACCCACACAAGGGACACACCTGGAGTGTGTGTCTCAGGTGACGAGAAAGACTGCACCACTGAATCCCACAGCATACCTACTATTGGGTTGTCGAAAAAGTCATGATGCATTTTTGCAACGAAAAACAGAGAAAAAAATACGTCATGACTTTTTCGACAACCCAATACATAAGGCCACTCTACTAAGACTGGAAGACATAGCAACCCTACCTAATACATAGAAACAAACAAACAAAAAAATGGGGTGACAAAGAAACTTGTCCCAAATAAAAGAACAGAACAAAGCTCCAAACAAAGAACTAAGCGAAATGGAGATAAACAATCTATTAGATGCAGAGTTCCAACTACTGGTTATAAGGATGCTCACTGATCTCAGGAAGAACTTCAACAAAAAGATAGGAAACATAAAAATGGAGAGAGAAAACATGAAAAAGAACCAGTAAGAAATAAAGGATACAATAATAGAAATGAAGACTATATTATAGGGAATCAACAGTAGATTAGATGAAGCAGAGGACCAAGCTAGTGATGTAGAAAATAAGGTAGCAGAAAACACCCAACCAGAACAGCAAAAATAAAAAAGAATCCAAAAAACTAAGGCGAGTCTAAGGGGCTTCCGGGACAATAACAAGTGTACCAACATTCACATCATAGGGGTACCAGAAGGAGAAGAGAGAGAGCAAGGAATTGAAAACCTATTTGAAGAAAGAATGACTGAAAATGTCCCTAACCTGGCAAAGGAAATAGATATTCAAGCTCAGGAAGCTCAGAGAGTTTCAAACAAGATGAACCCCAAGAGGCCAACACTAAGACACATCATAATTAAAATGCCAAAAGTTAAAGACAAAGAGAGAATCTTAAAAGCAGCAAGAGAAAAGCAGTTAGTTACCTACTAGGGAACTCCCATAAGACTGTCAGATGACTTCTTAACAGAAACTTTGCAGGCCAGAAGGGATTAACATGAAATATTCAAAGTGATGAAAAGCAAGGAACTACAAACAAGATTACTCTACTCAGCAAGGCTATCATTTAGAATTGAAGGACAGATAAAGAGCTTCCCAGGCAAGAAAAAACTAAAGGAGTTCATCACCACCAAACCAGTATTACAAGGTATCTTAGAGGGACTTCTTTAAGATGGGAGGGTGTTAGTGATGGGTGAAAAGGGGAAGGGGTTAAGAAGAACAAATTGGTTGTTACACAGTAGTCATGGGGATGTAGGGTATAGCATAAGGAATATAGTCAATAATATTGTAATAACTAGGTATGGTATGCCAGATAGGTGCTAGATCTATCAGGATGATAGATGGGAATGGAGGTGGGGGCAGGGTGAAAAAGGTGAAGATATTAAGAAATACAAATTGTAATTACAAACATTCATGGGGATGTAAAGTATAGGGAATATAATCAATGATATGGTAAAAACGATGTATAGTGCCAGGTGGTACCACTTATGAGATCACTTCCTAAATTATTTAATGTTTCACCACTATGCTATATACTTGAAACTAATATAAAATAATATTGAATGTCAACTTTAGTTGAACATTTTAAAAAGAGGGAAAGATCAATAATATTGTAATAACATGGTACAATATCAGATGGTTGCTGGATTTACCGTGGTGATCACTTCTTTAGCATAGGGAATGAAATCAATAATATGGTAATAACACTGAATAGAGCTAGGTGGGTAGAGTTGAATAACTGATGTACACCTGAAACTAACATAATATTGTATGTTAGCTCTATTGTAATTGAAAAAAAAATCTTAAAAAAAAGAGAAAATTCCTTCTAAGAACTTTGCTATAAGTGGGGGGTGAGGATGGTGAAGGTGGCAAACTGAACAATCATCTTTAAAATACTCAAATGCCACACAATCTGGGAGGAAGGCTCACCTCTATTGCCACTCGATGTCTAATGAGGGTTTCATAGTGTTTAAAGAAGAACTTGTCCTCTCATCAAACCATCTGACAGCTTCCCCGCCTCTAGAAATGGTCTGTTGTCCCAGTTGACTCTTTCCTCTCACGCACACCCCACATCCTATCTCAGCAAATCATGGCAATTCTACCTTCGAAAACATAGTCACCCCCACTGCTGCTGGTCCACGCCACCCCCATTGTCTGGATTGTTGGAACATCCTCCTAATAGCTTCCTGGCTTCTTCCTGCCTTCTACAGCACAGCCTTTAAAAAGATTCCTCTGCTCACAGCCCTGCCACAGAGTCTCATGTCACTCAGAGTAAAGCCGCGTCCTCGCCGTCACCTCGGAGCCCCACACCGTCTGTCCCCGGCCACGTCTGCTCTGTCCTCCCCCATCGCTGCTCTCCCAGACCTCCGAGCACCACAGCGCCTCCCGCACACCGAGCACACTCCCGCCCAGGGCTTTATTTGCTGATGCCTCTCCTAGGCCGCTCTCCCCTCAGATAGTTCAGGCCTTCATTTCCTGCCTTCGGGGCTCTTTTTAAACGTCACCTCATCTGAGAGGTGTCCCTGACTTCCCTAAATGAAATAGCCATGTCACTCCCATAGCTATGTCCCTTTTATCCCTCATCCTGCTTGAGTTTTCTTCTTAGCACTTATCACCTAAACGTTGTCTGTTTTATCTACAACTGTACCCTATAACTTAGATCAGTGCCTGGTACATAGAACCGAAAATATATGTGGAATGAAGGAAGGAACGAACGAATGAATTTCTCATCTAGAGTGGAGTGCAAAAACAGCTCTCTGTGTCTATAAGCACGGCTCTAACTTTTTCCCTCCCTCCCTCATTCCTTTCCCTCCTTCCTAAGAGACTCGCAAATGCCTACAGGGTGCCACACACCAGGAGCGCTCTAGGCGTTCTCCGGCCCCGTGCTCCCTGGCTCGGAACTGCAGCCCCCGTCCTGCTCACCTGGCAGGCCGGCAGGTGCACGTGCCCTCTGAGTTCCTCAGCCTTTCTCTGCATTCTCTCAGCCGACTCCTGGCCGTCCTCCTCGGCCACACGAGGCACGCCAGGGGCCTCCGAATCCGCCGGGTGTCATCCCGGCTCTGAGCCTTGGCCCTGGGCTCTCCTCGTTCCAGGACACACTGTTCTGTCCTCCTCCACCCGCCTTCCTCCCCGGGCTTTTGTAGCTGGTGAACGTCCACCGTGCTCAGGTTACCCTTTAATACATTCCAGTTAGACTGGCTCTGGCTTCTATTCCCCCACGGCCTCCACCGCCACCATCACTGGCTATGATTTCCCAAGTCCGCTCGGGCACATCATCCCATTGGGTGAGAGAGAATGTATCATAATCATTTCACACTTAAGTCAAGGCCTTTTATACTTTAAAAACCTCCCTTGCTCTGAGCAACAGCGGCTCCAGGCCAGCCCGAGCTGAGCAGCCACCAAGCTGCCAAGAGGTTGCAGGATGGCTCAGCTAAAAAAAAAAAAAAATGTGTGTTTAAAAACCTCCCTCACATGCTTCATCTATTGTTGGAGAGGCAGAGGAAGGAAAAGCACAGAGAGGTTAAAGGACTTGCCTGGGGATGCACAGCAAATTAGTGGAGCCGGGAGAGGGCAGGAGACAGCCTGGCCGGGGTGTGTGTGTGTGTGTTTCTCAGCAGCATGTGGTCCATGTGCACCTTGATAAGCAGTAACCCCTGAAGCTAAAGACCTGGAGACGAAGATGTAGAGTCCAGGCCTCCTTCATGCCCAGCACAGCCCCAGGTCTGGATCACAGAACTGGGATACAAGTGCTGAGATTCTTAGACGCGATAAGAAGGGGGATCCTGAACATTTCTGGAAGCCCCCTCATTCTGGGCTGAGAGAGAGAAAAGAAAGCCTTAATGGAACAGGGGATTTCACAGACAGTCATGTAAATCCCCTAGCAGAGTGCCAGGCGCATAGTAATTGATCAATAAAGATTTACTGTTATTGTTATTGTTGTACTTTTTATTCCCTGATTCTTGGCCTCCACTTTCATCAATTACAAATGTTGGCAAAAACTTAAATTTGGGGTGTCTAAATTAAATAATGCAGTAATTTATTGAATATAATCATTTTTTACTAAAAACACTCAAAATGCTTAAAATTTATGTAACTTTAAAAACGTTCAAACTCAAAAAGGCATGACAACCAAATGCAATCCTGATCCTATACCTGGTCATGTACTGCAGGGGGGTAAAATGCTAAAAAGAACGTTACTGGGGCAACTGACAAAACTGAAACACAAATAAGGCATTAGAAAAAAGTTCCTGTATCGAGCTTAATTTTACTGAAGTTGATAACTATATTGTGGTTATGTAACAGAACGTCACTGCTCTCAGGACATGCCCATGGGAATATGGGGTATGTAACCTGAGGTATCAAACGCACCCTCGAGTATGTTAAAGAAGCAAATTTGAGGGTGTGTGTGTGTGTGTGTGTGTGTGTGTGTGTGTGTGTGTGTGTGTCACATGCACAGATGATAAAGCAATAGGATAAAATGTTAACTATAGTTGATTCTAGGTAAACGGGAAAGGGTGCTCTGTATACTATTTTTAATTTTTGTGACTTTTCTGGGAATTCGAAGTTATTTCCAAATAAAACGTTTACAAACAAAACACTGCTCATTGTTCAGGATTATGATTTGCATGTTAAATTAAAAAGAGAAGAAAGTGTAGGGGACGTGATCGAATTGGAAGAAAAAAATAGGAGCTTTACTTATCAACCTTCAAACCAACAATGAGAGAAGATAAAGACTGGCCTGTTAATGAGGAAGCAGGGTATTTTATTTGTTGTATTTGGTGGTGGTGGTGGTGCTAGTGGGACTTTTGTTTTTGGTGTTGTGAGTGTTTACAAGGCCTTCGAGACTCTCTCTGGGAAAATGCGATTTCATCTTCAAGTATCAGAAAACTTTGGAAGATTATGAAATGCAGTATGCTTGATAACTCTAGATGCTTCTAGACAAGAGAAATTCTTTGAAGTAGTTTAGCATTTCAGAGCTTCACATGTTAATTGTATGCAAAGAAACAAAACACTTAAGCAAACTTCAATGTAAGGAGATTTGCATAAAGGATTAGGACCCACTGACCCTCCAAAATACTCTGCCATCTGAAAATGGGTGTGATGTGCTCACAGATCCCCCAAATTTCTTTGTGTTTTCACTGAAGTCCGATTTAATCCTGCTTTCTTCATTCGCACCTTCTCTCTAAACCTCCCAGGCCTCTGCTTTGAGAGCCAGCGTTCTTTCTGCTCCCCAGTTGAGTGGGGTTTTCCCTTCATTAATTTCTCTAAGAAGATTACTGAGTGCTTGTTTGTTGTTGTTGAAGCAACTAATTTCCCTAAAGCTCTTTGTTTTTCCAACTGGTTTACACTTTAATGCCCTTGATTGAATTTCAACAACAAGGGATCAACTTGACCAACCAACTCTCTTTAGGAAGAAAACAAAAAGCAAAAACTTGGTGCAAAACTATTTTAACCACAGGCCTGCTTAAAAAATATACAGAGGGTGCCAAAAAAACGGATAGCCATTTTTAGAAAGGAAAAAAAAATGTACTAAGATTACATGGATGGCAACCACTTTGAGCATCTCTTGTAATTGCAGAAGTCAAACATGACTTGTGTTCATCTTTTGTTATCAGTATATATTGAGTACTACAATTTTAATACAGTTTTTTTAAAATATGTATACATATTTTTGGCACCCTCTGTATATTCAGCCATTTATACAGTTTTCAAAGAGATGTGTCCTAATTAGCATATCATTCAGGCCTTGTTTCCTTCCTAAAGTCAAGGTGACCTTCACTGAAACTGAATTTCTCTCAATTACTATAAATAAGTGAGGGGAACGGTAACATCCCACAACATCCTATTAGTGTAGTGGGTTTTTAAAAATTGGGCTTTTGTTTTTTCTTTCTTTCTTTTTCTTTCTTTTTCTTTTCTTTCATTTCTTGTCTTTAAGTCTAAGGATGATGCACAATGGTAGATGGCTCCTAAGAACTTCAATATTTACATTTTGATGGTGATCAAAATATTTTAGTATGACTTTGTTTGGAAATCCATTTTTACCGGGATAATTGTGTGGAAGCTAAGTGGTAACTCCCTTCACTCTGATTCACAGCCATTTAAACATTTGTGCCAGTTAATTACCATAATTGGTTTGTTTAATTAGCATGAGGAACACTGGTGCTTTCATAAGGGGATACCTCTATTTACTTGGAGATGCCATCACTGTCAGACACCCCAAGGACACCAGCCTAGCTATTAAGAGCCCAGTTTGGCCTCAAGTCTCTGGGGAGTTCCCTCTGCCTTAAGCATGTTGAAGATTGACCCTTGAACTTTCTAAGCCAAAAATGCTATTGATATTCTGTACTTTGTCAGAAGAAAGGAGGTGGGGGTGGGGCCTGCAGAGGGCCTGGCTGTGGTGCCCTGTGGGAGGGTGCAGCTCAATATGGCAGCTAGTGGGGGTCAGAGAGGCTCACCAAACTCAGAGGCTGAGTTCCTAGGAGCTTATCTGAAGGCAAGATCTGGGGGACCCCATGCTGTTCTGTTGAAGGGCTGTGAACTCACATGTGATGATTCCCTTCCACTATTAGGACAGCGGATGGAAAACTAATGGCCAAATTGTAAACCCCAGGAACAATTATGGAGCTGCTGTGCCTACTCTGTGAAGAGTGATCTAAATGGAGTATCACCAGTTGGGGGGAGAGCATAAGTGAGGAATTTGAGTCATCCAGGCCAGGGACCCAGCAGCAAGCCCCTCCGTGGGAAGAATGGCAGGAAAAGTGGGAATCAGAGAATCCAATTAAAGACCATGCCTTTCTGTGTCCTGCGATTCCTCCACATTTAATGGCAGGGCTCAGCTGGTAGAGGCCTGTTCCGATTTTCAAGTGTTGTGGGTCCTTGGTTCTCCATGGTGATGGTCTTGGGGCCAGGTTCCTTTGGAAAACACGGGACATGTATAGAGTTGAGGATTGTTTTAAACCACTGCGATAAGAGGAATCCCACACCCCCATGGCATGGATTCCAAGAGGATGATGTTAGACTTGGAAAACATTCCCAACGAGAAGACGCGAGAGTTGAGAATTCAGATCGGCTGAAACATCAATGCAGAACACAGCACCGTCTCAACCAGGCGGAGCCTGTAAATCCGTCAGTTTCAAAAGCATCTAAATTCAAGGACCTCCAGAAGAATCACCTCAGCCAATGTGAAATCTATTTGTGGCGATTTTCGTTAATCCAAGAATTGAGAACATCTAGTGGAGGGTGTTTTTCTTTCTTTGGGTAGAACAGAAATCACACAATCAGATGTTTTATTGTGTTTATCGTTATTTTTTTTTTTCAAACAAATCCACCATCCCAATTTTGGCTCTACTGTGACTTAGCTGAAGTTTCACCGCCGAGCAATAACCCATCACGCACAATCATGTCATCTAACGAAAGCGAATGTGCTCCGTCTTTCAAAAACTGCACCAGCGCCCAGCTATTGATCTGACATCCATCCAAGTGTGTCTTCTTGTCCAGGTGTTCTAATAATCTAATTTTAAAACAGGATTCTTCTTTTGAGACTATCTGAGTTTGACCCTTAACACTTCCTGCGACCTAGAGTAATGTTGGTTTAGTCTAATTCAGGGGTAAGCTAGCACCTGCCTGGTTTGATTGGGAAGTCGGAAGGTGTGAGGCATCCTTACCTGGCAATGCCTACAACGTCAGAAAGAGTCTCTGTGTATGGGAGCTGTGATGAATAGTGAAGAGAAGTGCTGACATCCACTTTAAGGAGATGGCCATGCATTTTTAAGCATGTATGGGAAGCGATGTGTCCACCAGCGGCCACACTGTGTGTGAGAACCAGAAATCTCTTATTGGCGCCACCGAAGACTCTTGTACCAGGAATCCCCCTGTTGTTATTATTCAGTGATGAATCGCTGAGTTCTGAAAGGGGCAGCCATGGGTGGTAACGGCCACATTTGCACATCTTCGCCCAGCCCTGTCTGCCTTGTCAACACCACGGCTCTCAGCATCTCACCACCCTTCTATCTGGGCCAACATCAGGCCACGGTCCTCACATCACCGTTATCATCCCGAGCAAACTCAGTGTGAAAAGCGCCCACTGGCAGAGCAGTGCTTGACACCACATCTTGAACCGGAATAAGCAGAGGCAGGCGAACCTTTGGGGTCCAGCTCTAAAGTCATTTTTATGAACCAGGAAATCATTTCCCGTGACAGTGATGACAAATGCTGAACACAGGCCCTGTATAAATACATCTATGAATGTTGCATTACAGACACTCGTGGTCATTGTCTGCCCAGGGCACCCCCACCGAGACACCTACAGCCGGCAGGCACACACCCCACTAGAGAAAAAAAGGTAAGCAGGACAAGCACGTTGACTTTACATTTCTAACATTATGACCACAAGCAGAGAGGACCCTGCTTCTCAGGGCGCTTACGCTTAATGAGGCTGTGACGCCTTTGAGTTTTTCTGATGTTGCTATCAGGAGAGAACAGAGTGACAAAAGTTCTCAAATTTGGATACTTACTGATACCATCTTTGAAAAGAGTCTTTATAAACTAAACTTTTAAAATAATAAAATTGACCTTCATGCCCAGGACACGCCCTTGACCCATTCATCAGGGTCCCCGGGGGGCAGGATCTGGGCATCACAGGATTTTTAAACTCCCAGCTGGCTCAACAACGCAACCAAGCTGGAGAGCTGGTGGCTTAAGACACGTTTTGAAAAAGGATGCTGGAGGGAACGCTTGTATTTGAGAACTTCAAGTTTTGATGGCTAGGCTCTAGTTCTCCAGAAACAAACAATATAATAATAAACTAGTTAAAGATGTCCAAATGTAACAGCCTAATTACACAGATGTGTCAGTAAGCTGACACATTGGCTCAGGGGCCTCCTCCTCCAGCCCAGGGTGTTTGCGTTACTCATTACAGAAGCCCTCCCCCCTCCCTCTGTCTATCGAACCGGCTGGCACAGGGGGCTGCCCTTTATCTCCTATTTAAAACACAAGCAATGACTGAAATTCATTTTCAATTTATTTTCCAATCATATGGAAGGAAGAGGGGGAAAGATTATTCTATTGAATCTTCTTGGGGCTGGTAAAAGGTTGGTTCGGCTTGCTCTGGATGCATGGCAGACAGTCCGAGATAGTCTACCGGGAGCAGAGTTAATCGAATAAACTAATCTTGGCTGTGGAGATTAACTCTCAGTGGCTGCAGGAAACAGGGTGAGGCAGAATGCAAATAGCAGACCTCTGAGCACCAGTGGCAGTGCAGAATCTCCCTTTTCTTGCCCCAATGCTGGGTCCCCTCAGCCCAGTTCTTAAATCTGGGGAAAGTGGTGCAAATGCCGCCATGTCTGTCTGCTGTCGAGTGGAGCGCAGGCCTGGGCGGGAGCTTCCAGCCAGATGTGCGCTGCTTTCTTGGCTTTTCTGAAGCTGCTGCCCTGGAGGCCAGACCTTCTCCAGGTCCAGGGAGCCCAGGCTGCGTGAGAGCCCCCTGACGGCGGGTAAACTGCCTGCTTGATGAGCACCGCCTTTCAAACAGCCTTTGATGCCCTTTGCCCAGCCATGGGGCTGGGGAGGGGGGACAGTTGTGTCTGAACACCGCTCCCAGCCTTCTCCGTGATCTAGGACAAAGCCTCTGCCCCGAGGGCAGGAGGGGGTGAACTATGAGGGGTCTCAGTGTCTGGGGAGGGCTGTCCCCAGGGAGGGCTGTCCCCAGGGAGGGCTGTCTCCCTGTTTGCCTGGTTCCTCTGGAATCCATCTGAATGCTGGTCCCCTGGGATACACCGCCTCCTGCAACCCCCCCAGTTCCAGGGGCGGGGGTCCGAGGCCCTCACCCTGACAGGAAAGGCAGTGGGGAATGACAGCAGGTCCCTAGGGGGGCTGCTGAGGCCCTCTGTGAGCTGATAGCTCCCTTCCCTGCCTCGTGTGGAGCCAGTCAGAGCTAATTCTTTTATTCCACAACTAAAATTAGGGTAACTGCCAAGGTGAGAACACCTAACATCTCTAAAACTGACCACTGTGACACCAGCTCTGCCCCGGCCCCTTGTCTCTCTTCCCCACACCCCCAGGGCCCCTGTGGTGGGTGGCGTTCCGAATTTCACTCTTGGCCTCCTCAAGTCAGCTCTCCACCACCGGCTGCCACAGAGCTCTTTCACACAGAAGACATGATATGCTTCTCCTGCTTAGTTCCCATTGCGTTTAGGATAACACCCGATGATTTTAAGAAATGTCCTATGCCTGAGACCATACCCAGAGCGGTTAGAAAGGGTGCCTGTGGACACCAGGCGGGCTGGCTTTAAATCCTGGCTGTGCCACTGACTGGCTGTGTGACACTGGGCAGGTCACAGAAACCTCCCCAAGGCATGATCGGTAAAACAGGAGGAAGATGCCAGCCCTGACCACGTGGGCCTAGGTGAGGCCTGAATGGGTCGACATAGGCTTAGGAGAGCTCCTCCTGGACGGTGCTTTTCCCGTTCTGACTGGAATATAAACTCCATGACCCTGAGACCCTCACAGTAGCAACGACGTTGGATCAAACGAGCCTCTCCCGTTCTCCCTCCTGTGCTTCTAAGGTGCCGCGTACATGAGGGGTGTTTCACACGTGTGTGTGGACCAAAATCAGAGAGCAGGGGTGCTGTCCCTCCCACCTGCATCACAAGCTGCCAATGTAGCAGGTGTATCACTCATAACCACAAACTCAGGTAGATGGACGAAAATAGACTTATATTTCTCTATAACTGAATGAAATTTTGCTCTCCAGCCTAGATTCTACCCGAGCGGAAAACCTGATTTAGTAAATGCAGATAAGCCCAGTGCAGACTTTGCCCCCTCAGTCCCTTTTGGAGAAACAATTCAGGCAAATGCAAGGGCTCTCCGTTCTCTTCTTCTCCCCTTCTTGCCAAGGTTGCCCTAAGTTCTGGGAGCCAGGGGCGGGGGCGGGGGCGGGGGGTTTGCTCATCACCCAGGCATCCAGGAGAGCCTCTGGTCCATCCTCATCAGTAGCTGCGCATGCTGGGTTCTGACACTGGCCATGGGTTGTTGCAACCCCCATGGACATGAACTTGTCTTATCGTGGCCTGCACACAGAGAGACGTGGCAGCCATTTAAATGGTGCTGGAGGTTCTGCCCTCTCAAAGAATGTGGGTGTGAGATAGGAAACAGGGTTCTTTTACTCAGGAGGTCTTTTACTTGCATATTTTCAAGAATATGAACATGGGTTATGAACACTATATGTAAACTTGGTCTCTAAACACAAAGCAACTGCTTCATTTGATGCTCATCCAAAATGATGGGTCATCTTTTCCAACCGTCTTGGTCCATTTGGAAAGTTCTGGAAGCTTCTGCTTTAGTTACTGCTCCTCCTCAGCTCCCTCCATCGGCTCACAGTGCTGAGTGCTTGCAGTGGGTCAGGCCCTGTACTGGATTCTCAACTGCCCTATGAAGAATGTTCAGTCACTATCCCCCCATTTTACAGATGAGGAAACAGGATCGCTGAGGAAGGCAGAGCATCCTGTCCAAGGCCCACAGTTGGTAAGTGGCATCACACAAGTTAGCTGTTACCTCTCAACAGTGAAGGGCATGTTGGCAGCTGGAACACAACGAGCCCAGAGCCCAGCCCTATGATGCTCTTCCACATGAAACAGTTCTTTCAGGGGCATCCTCAGCCCCTCACAAACTCATATGAAAAACCTGGAGTCCCTCGTGACTTTGTCTTTCCTTTGATCACCAGTCTCCACCCCAATTCCACTCTGCCCAGCCAGCTGCTGGGTGGCCTGCCTCATTCCCATGGACCCTGGGACCTGGGAAGGTAGCTGGCACACAGTCGCTGTGCACTAAACATCTCTTGAATGGATACAGCACCCTGCCCCCCATCCCCCCAATCTACGTGATTCTGCCTAATTCTCCCAAAGCACAGTTGAGAGCATGTCTCCTTAGCTCAGATCCCCTTGGTGGCTCTTCACTGACCCATAGAATGAAACTGTGCCCTTCCCTGTCACATTGCATATCCCTGCAGTCCATCGTGAACCCACTTTCCCAGGCTTGTCAGTTACTCCACTCCTGCTCAAACCCAGCCTCCACTCGGAGCCATTTGTCTAAGAGGCACCAAACTGTCCCTCCTTCCCCCACCTTGGCCAAGCTGTTCCTTCTTCCTGGCAGCTTTGCCTTGCCTATCCCTGACCCCTAGGAAAGAGCCCCTAAAATCCTTACATGCTGTCCTCTTCAGGAAGCTTTCCCTGACCTCCCCTCCCATGCCCTCAATAAGCTGGAGAGCTGTATGGCACAGAGATGGAGACTGCTCTTTCTTCACTGAACGGTCTTGGAACCCTTGTCAAAAATCAACTGATCATATGTCTTAGTCATCTCGAGCTGCTGTACCAAGACACCAGAGCCTGGGTGACTTAAATAATGAACGGTTATTTCTCACAGCTCTGGAGGCCAGACATCCGAGACCAAGTTTGGGTCCAGTGTGGTTGGGTCCTGGTGAGGGCTCTCTTCCTGGTTTGCAGATGGATGCCTTCTTGCTGTGTCTTCACATGGCACAGATAGAAATCATCTCTTTCCTGTTGGTTCTTATAAGGTGAATAACCTCAGCATGAGGACTCCACCTTCATGACCTAAGTGCCTCTCAAAGGCCCACCTCCAAACACCATCACATTGGAATCAGGACTTTGGCATATGAATTTCAACACAAACATTCAGTCCGTAGCACCTTATATGTGAAGGTTTGTTTCTGGGCTCTCTATTATATCTCACTGGTGCAAGGAACATACTGTTTTTATTGCTGTAGTTAAGTTTCAAAGTAGGGTTGTGTGAGACCTCCAATTTTATTCTTCTTTTTCAAGAGTGTTTTGGCAATTCAGGGTCCCTTGCAGCCTCGTATGAATTTGAAGACTGGCTTTTTCATTTCTTCAAAAAGGCTGTCAGAATTTTGATAGGGATGTGTTGACTCTGTAGATCGTTTTAGGTAGTACTGACATCATAACAATGTTACTACGTCTTCCTTCCATGAATAAGGGATGTCTTTCCATTTATTCAGATCTTCTCTAATTTCAACAATTTTTGTAGTTTTTAACATACAAGTCCTTCGCCTCCTTGGTTAGATTTATTCCCAAGTATTTAATTCTTTCAGGTGCTAATGTAAGTGGAATTGCTTTCATAATTGCGTTAGTGTATTTTAAAGCTCCTGAAGAGATGCTCATGTGCAGTTGGGGCTAAAAACCGTTGTCTCGGTCAAAGCTTCCTGAGGTAGACGGGAGGCCACATCTCCCTCACTTCCCTGATTCCTGTAGTACCTGGCAAGGACCCTCACCCTGAGTCACAGCTCAGTAACACTTTTCTGATGCATGAATGCAGAGCTGCCATTTGGAACATACATCTTAAAACTTGTTGGGTTTCAAATATGTCACCCCTGCTTCCAGATGCTCCTGGCTTTATCTCTGTCCCTTTGCCCCACCATCCCCATACCCCCCAGTCAGTTCCCAGGCCTGGTCATCACTGACCCTCCTGCAAGACTAGTCTTCTGGGGGACGGGAGCTGACTCAGCCACAGGGCATCTCCTACTGGGATGGTGCTGGAGACGCCCCCCTCCAGATGGAAGCAATGATATCTGGTTTCAATCCCAAAGTACTGGCTGGGAAATGCCTCCCCCCCCCCACCCCTCCCGGGGAACCAGTAGTAGCAGGCAGGGTGTGGCCGGACTGAGGACAGGTCAGCTGGAGAAAGAAGGGGGTCTGCAAAGTCACCTCATGAGAACCCAATGTGAATCTGCTGCCATTACCTGCTCATGCCCACCTTCCTTAATGTTTATTACAAGGGCTCATTAGGCCTGGTGTTCATTCCGCCTCCACCCCGATACCCCCAGACTCAGGGACAAGGAGCCTTCTGCTGCAGGGTTTCTGGTCAGGAATTCACAACAATGAGGACTCCAAGTTCACCAGCCTGATTGGCAATGCTCTTTGAGAAACCCAACAGATGGGCTCTAATTGCAGACCTGTTGTGGGGACATTGTTAACAAACACACAAGTAGCAGTATACAGGGCTTTTTGGAACCGAATGTGACTTGGCAGCTGGGGACAGCAGTCTAATTACCAACATCTGAGTTTCTTGTTTAATGAAGGGGAATGTGGAAAACGGCCGGGCTCGAGGCAGCCGGGATGGAGAAGGATGCCAGGGCTATGACGAGACCGTGCTTACATGCTCTTTTGGTGGCCAGGTGCCTCCATGTCATCCAGGGGACTCCCTCTCTTCTCCCTGGAATCCAGACATCACTTTTGGGAGAGAGGATGGGATTCCTGGGGTCCTCAGGCAACAACCACAGGCCATTAGAGATCAGCGTAGCTGGGCACCTATCGGTCCATTATATTCATTAGGTTTTTCTTCTCCAACTGTCATGTCAAGTTGACACTCCAGAAAAATATATCATTATTTAACACGAGACTTCATATATCCCTTGCACAATGCTATTTAACCTTGAAATACACAGACTGAAGTTTCACAATTCATAACTTTGCAATAATACTTGCTCAGTCTTAGGGGGAACTTGCTTTGTCCAAGTGCTGTTTTAAGCACTTTCTGTGATTAGCTCCTGTAATCCTTTTTGTAAGTTATTTTTTAATTTTCTCAATTTTGTTTTTTTTTCTAGCTTTATTGAAGTATGATTGAAAACAAAAATCACATATATTTAGGTGGCACAATGTGATTTTTTTTTAAGGTTGTACAAGGTGATGACTTAATTCATTGTGAAATGATTACCACAATCAAGTTAATTATAACATCTATCACCTAACATAGGTACCCTATTTTTTTTTTTGCTGTTGTTTTGTGGTGAGAACACATAGGATCTATTCTCTCAGCAAATTTCAAATATACAGTAGAGTATTATTAACTATAGTCACCATGCTGTACTTTAGATCCCCAGAATTTATTCATCTTATAAAGTTCCCCCCACTTCTCATGTAATCCTTTAAATAACCCCAAGAGATAGGCACCATCATTATTTCTAGTTTACAGATGAGGAAACTGGTTTGATGTTAGTAACTGGCACTCAGGAGGCCTTGCTGCATCCCAGGCCCTCTCCTTCTCCGGCTTGTCCTCACTTATTTAAGCCTCACAGTAACTTTCTGAGGCAGATACTCTCAGGATCTGAGACTTGAAACTGACATCCCGAAGACTGAGTAACTCGCTCAGTCACAAAGCTGCTGCTGTGCTGAGCTGAGACTCGAACTCGGGCTGCCTTCTCTGAGCTTCACTGTCCTGCCACTCTATGACAAAAAGCCGAGGCTCGGAGCACCACGGCAGGGATTCTGTTTTTTATTTTTAGGTCCTTGACCATCTGGTCACAGTGTCCATTTAGAAGAGTCCATGGAAGAAGCTGCTTTGGGGTTTTGTTGGGGAAAGTGAATCATCTTTGGTGGGATCAAATTGCTTTTACTGTATGGACACTGTGAAACTTAGAAAACCAACTTTTCCAAACAGGGTACCGGTTCCCTGAGGGGACTATGCAGGTATGTGTGAAGCTCCTAAGTGTCTGCCTCTTAGACAGAGTGGTTACAAAACCATGTGGTAAACATCCTCCCACCTCCCACAGTGTCATTATGCCTTGAAATGGCAAAGCCACTCGAGGTCTCCCCCAGGCTCCCCAGGCACGTCCTACCGGATGCTTTTGAGAAGACTCATGCTACTGTAAAGAATCATGTTTCTCACCTTTTCACCTTCCCTTAGTTATTAGGATGCTCTGAAAGCATGAGTAGCCGAGTGTCAGTTGCCCGAGACCTGGAGGCACACATTTGGTGTGTAGTAGCCTCACCCTGACCTTCTCCTTACTTCCCATTGGATTTAATTTAGTTCTTCCTTATTATTATTTTTGGCAGATTGTATTATCCACAGTTGACTACAGTAACATTTTGTCTATGACTACAGTAATATTTCTGGTCCCACAGGCGCTTTCAGAACCTTGCCACTCCCCTCCCCTTGAACCGGGATGGGTCTTTGTAGCTGCCTTGGATGATAGAGTATAGTAGACGTGACGCCTCGTGACGTGCAGGGCTAGGTCATAAAAGGTGCTACAGCTTGGTTCTGGTTCTGGATAAGACTGAGTAAGCACACAGCCCCCATATTTTTCACTGAAGACAGCTAGAAAATCTGGACCCAATACTTGGAGCAGCTATTTGAGGACTCTGAAAAGTAAGAGTGACTGGAAGATTTGGGAAGACCAGCACTTGAAATATCACTGAACTGGGGATGAGTTTATAGTTTTTCCCCTGGTTCTCCTACCACTTGCTCTGGATACAGGTACAGTTGCAGAAGTACGTGGCAGACTGGGGTAAGTCAAGACCCAGCTTCTTGGATACAGAACTGAAACGGGACTCTTCAGTGCAGCGGTTCCAACCTTCCTATGCCACGACCCCTTAATACAGTTCCTCATGTTGTGGTGACCCCCAACCATAAAATTATTTTCACTGCTACTCTATAACTGTAATTTTGCTACTGTTGTGAATCATAATGTAAATATCTTTTTGTTTTCCGATGGTCTTAGGCGACCTCTGTGAAAGGGTCATTCGACCCCCAAAGGGGTCGCGACCCACAGGTTGAGAACTGCTGCTTAGTGTATTAGAAAGTACTGGGGAGAGAACAAAGAGAGAAGAGTTCAGGAAAGATATTCCACAAAGTCGTTTATCAATTCCTGGGCTTACCTCCAAGCTGCACACATGTGAATCCGATCCAAATTAGCATGCCAAAGACTTTGAAACTAAACTGATACATAGACCACTGCCCAAGGGCCAGACTGACCACTGGGTAGTGTGCACACAGACCAGATTCAACTAGCATTGCAAAGGCTTTAAAAACAACTGGCATTCAACCTTAGCCCACATAAGACAGGTTGGAACTTGCTGCCTAAACAGAACTAGTCAAGTGCCTGCTACAACAAAAACATCAACCTTCTCCATAGGATTTATATAGACCTAGTGTTTCATAATATATATTCAAAATATCGATGATAACATCCAAAATTACGTGGCATATGAAGAACCAGAAAAATCTCAGTTTTCATGGGAAAAGACAATCAACAGATGCCAACACTGAGATAATAAAGATGTGGGAAATGTCTCACAGAGCACCAATTATACAAAAGCTCTAACAAGTAATTGTGAACACTCTTGAAATAAATGAGGAAATCAAAAAGCCCAGACAAAAAAAGACACAAAGAATAATATGAAAATTTTAGAATTAAAAAATAAAATGAAAAACTCATTGAATAGGCTCAATAGCAGAATAAGATGACAGAGGCATGAGTGAGAATGAAAGACATAAACCTGCAGATTCAAGCTCAGTGAACCTGAAACAGGCCAAACTTAAAAGAATCATACTCAAACTGCTGAAACCTAGATCAAAACAAATCTTTAAATGAGTCAGATTAAAATGATACATTACTGATAGGGGGACAATAATTTTGAATGATTGTGAGTTTTTTATTAGAAATCATGGAGGCCAGAAAAAAAGTGGAATGGCATTTTTAAAGTGCTAAAAGGAAAGAAATACCAACTCAGAATTCTATAGCAAGCAAAAATGTCCCTCAGAAATGAAGGTGAAATAAGTATATTCTCAGATAAAGGAAAACAAGAATTGATTGCCAGAAGACCTGCTCTGAAATAATTGCTAAAGAAACTTTTTCAGACAGAAAGGAAATGATACCAAAACGGAACCTAGAAGATCAGGAATGAAGGAAGAGCAACAGAAGTGGCAAATATCTGGGCAAATATAATATACTATTCTTTTCCTCTTAAGTTGTTTATAGCTTGTCTGATGGTTGAAGGCACAAATTATAACATTGTCTGATGGATTTTATTTTTTTAATTAAATTTATTGGGGTGACATTGGTTAATAAATTTACATAGGTTTCAAGTGTACAACTCTATAATACATCATCTGTATACTGTGCTGTGTGTTCATCTTCCAAAGTAAAATCTCCTTCTGTCACCATATATTTGACCTCCTTTATCGTTTTCTATCCCAATCCCTCACCCTTTTCCCCCTGGTAATGGATGGAGTTTTTAATACATGTAAATATAATTTATAAATCAAGTACAATATAAAGGAAGGTGGGTAGAAGACCTATACAGTGGTAGGGTTTCTACTTTTAACTTGAAATGATAAGCTATTGATACTAAGTAGACTATAAAAGTTAAATGTGCATATTGTCATCTCTACAGCAACAAATAAAAAAACTAAGCAAAGACGTTTGATTAAAAAAAGACAATAGGAAAATTAAAATGAAATATTAAAAATGTTCAAACAACCCAAAAGAGGGCAGGAAAGGGGAAACAAAGGAACAAAAGCAGAGATGACAAAAAAGCAAACAAACAAACAAAAAAACAAAACTCAAATAATAACATGGAAGACCTAAATTCAAGCATATCAACAATTAAATTATCTAATGGTCTAACATTACCAATGGAAAGACAGAGACTGTCAGAACAGATAAAAAAACCTGATCGACCTATATGTGGTCTACAAGAAACTCATTTCAAAGGTAATGACATGGAAAGTTTTAAAGTAAAAAGGTAGAAAAGGATATGCTGTGCAAACATGAATCAAAAGAAAGTTGAAGTGGTTATATATATTAGCATCCTCCAAGAGAATTACTAGGGATGAAAATGGACATTACATAAGGACAAATGGCTCAGTTTACCAAGTTGACATAATGATCCTAGTTGAGTTTGCACCAGACAACAGAGCTTCAAAAATACATGAAGAGGGGCGGCCGATGGCTCAGTTGGTTAGAGTGCATGTCTTAACAACAAGGTTCAACTCCCGCATGGCATGGTAGACTGTGCCCCCCACAACTATTGGGTTGTCGGAAAAGTCATGATGTATTTTTTCTCTGTTTTCCGTTGCAAAAATGCGTCATGACTTTTCTGACAACCCAATAAACTGGAAGCGGTGATTGGACTAGGAGCTGAGCTGCGCCCTCCACAACTAAGACTGAAGAACAACGACTTGACTTGGAGCTGATGGGCCCTGGAGAAACACAATGTTCCCTTCCCCAATTCCCCAATTAAAAATAAAAACACATGAAGAACAAATTATTAAGACTGAAAGGAGAAAAAGATAAATGCACAATTATACTTGGAAACTTGAACACTCATCCTTCAGTAAAAGATGATAGAAAAACTGCAAGGGTATAGACAAAATAAATACCACCACCAACCCATCGGATCCAAATGACATTAATAGATGACGCCCACCAACACTACAGAATACACATTCTTTTCGAGAACACATGAGCTATTCATCAAGAAAGACCGTATTGTGGCTCATAAAACAAGTCTTAACAAATTTAAAAGAATTAAAATCATACAAATTATGTTTCTAGACCATTGTGAGATTAAACTAGAATTAGTAACAGAAAGATAACTGGATAATCTCTAAACACTTGGAAATGAAACAATCCAGTCCTATTATTATTTTATAAGTAGCTATAAGCCACCTCAAATCCTTTTATTTATTTTTTATTTTTTTATTTTTTAAAGATTTTTATTGGGGAATTGGGAGGATGGGAACAGTGCTGGGGAACTGGGGGAAGGGGAACACACAAGTTGCTGTCATTTTTGTTCTTCACTCTAGTTGTGGAGGATGTTGCTTCACTGGCCCAAGTTGGCACCGTCATTGCGCTCTTCCCTGGTGAGGCAGATCAGTCGCCGGCTTCTAGATGGCCACTCACTGCGGCTGCTGGCCGCTCACGCTGGCTGCTGGCTACACACGGTAGCCCATGGCAACCCACTGCCACAGGGGCTGCAGCCTACTCCGTCACCACTCACGCTGGCTGCTGGCTACACATGGTAGCCCATGGCAACCCACTGCCACAGGGGCTGCAGCCTACTCCGTCACCACTCACGCTGGCTGCTGGCTACACATGGTAGCCCATGGCAACCCACTGCCACAGGGGCTGCAGCCTACTCCGTCGCCGGCGACTCACGGCAGCCCAGCTCCAGGTTGAGCTGTTGTTCAGCATCTTAGCTGTGGAGGGCAGTGTCACTGGCCCTCATATGTGGGATCCGAACCGGGGCCCTCTGGCATCCCAAGCGAGTTCTCAACCATCGCGCCACTCGGCCAGCCCCAAATCCTTTTAGATATAAGGTAGAATGGCGACAATGAAATAACATGAAATACAAAGTGACTGAGATAATAAGCTGCGATGCAGAAGCCCAGCCTCACCAGACTCATTGGTGTATGGTGATGTCAAGACACCCCTTGCCCAGCCGCAGTTGTGTATCCACAGAGACTGCATCCTATGTATGTATGTATGTATATGTGCATATGCATGTTTGTATACAGATACATACACACATAATACATATAGTCACATATAGAGCTACACAGGCATGAAAGAGCTAAGACACCTGAACAGGAGCAGTGAGAAAACACAGAGATTAGCAATAAGAAGCTGTCACTGCCCCGAGGGCTAAGGGACAAGGGAGTGATGGCATGTCCAAGTTCAGGAGTCAGGGCCATCTGGTGCAGCGAGCAGCTTGGAGGAGGCTAGGAAGCCTGGGAAACAGCTGATCGAGTTCCATCCCATACAATACAGAGCAGAACCGGGGAAGGAGGGTGTGGTAGGAGTGCAGATCTTCAAGCAGGCAGCGCAATGACCCTCCTGGAGGCTAACAGCAGGATCTATCTCTTGGAGTTGGTACAAGGAGGACATAAATTAATAGCTAGAAAAGTGCCTGGAACTTAGATACCTAAGGGACAGCCGCTATTACTGAATCCTGGGAATTACAACACCCCGAATACAGAGACTACAGGCAAAGTGAGTCTTGGAGAAGCTGATGGACTTGTGTAAAGTCACACCGCTAGGAATGTCTTTATAATAAAATTAACCAGATATGATGGGAAAGTGCAAAATTCAGATGCATTTTTGGGGTTCAATGTGAAGCTTCAAAGGCATTGCTACAGGATCCGAATTCAGACGGGACTGACTCAAAGGCCTCGGTCATCCAGCTGCCTTCAAGGGCAAGATGTACTTGCCTATCACACAAATGCATTTACTGGAAGGGGCCATACTTACTGGAATGTATGCTTCATGCCAGCATGGGATGTGTGTGCTTTATTCACGGCTGTGTTGGCAGCACCTAGCGTATAGTAGCACCTGGCGTATAGTAGGTGCTCAATAAATACTCGTTGAATGAATGAAATGCAATTGTTGGCATGGTGCTTGTTCTTGGTGATAATTGGTTTGGCTGATTAAACACAAATAGTTTATAGCAAGGGTACAGAGGTTACAAAATTGATGGGAGATAGCGGGGGGCTGCGGGTCTTGGGAAATAGCAAGGACCAAGGAAGCTCTAGAGGTCTACGACACAGGAAGCTGGGACCAGAAACTTCTCGTTCCAGCCTGGTCTAGACATGGCTGCTGGGTCAGTCACCACCACTGCCCACATGAGACCAGACTTCAAATATTCCTTCTATTCTATACACAGGGAAAGAAACTAACTCGGTGACTGCAGGTCACACACTGGGAGCAGCGAGGAAGAGGACTCTCCCCCCACCCCCTTCACCCCGACCTCCCTAGGAAGAGGCCACCCCAGGACCTGGGACCTGGGCACTGCTCTCCTACCAAGTCCAACCTCAGTAGACGAGACATACTTCACCGTAAGCAATACCAGCAAAGCACAAAAGCACCACAGGGTAATGATCAAAGATCGTGGGTTCTACAAAATTGCCTGACTTCTGACTTGATTCTTGTAGCAAACATACTAAGCAACCTCGGGCAAATCACATGCTCTCCCTGCCTTGGGTTCTTGATCTGAAACATGGGAATAAAATATTTAAATGTATTCATACATGCAAAGTGCTTAGAACTAGAGTCTGGCCAGGCTAATCTGCTCAACGAATGAAAGTTATTAACCGAAGTAAGGGGGATGGATTCTGAGCAGCTACAAATAGGTGTGGGCTATGGTGTCCGTGTTCTACCATAATATACCATGGAACAAACAAACACAAGATCCAGCAGCTTAAAAACAAGAACCATGTAGCTAGTTCCTGGGCCTGCTGGTTGGATGGGTGGTTCGGCTGGGCTGGGCTGGGCTCGCTCAGGTGTCTGGTCACCTGCAGGTCTGTTTTGCAGCTCTTGACTGCGCTCGCTAACATTTTGGGAGTTGGCTGGCTGTTGGCCTCTGCTCCGTGTGGCCCCTGGGCTCACCCAGCCTTGCTCACTGGTGGCACCGCTGGTGGGGTTCAGGGAGCAGGAGCATGTGAAGTCTCATGAGGCCAAGGCTTGGAGCTGGCACCATCACTTCTGCCACACTTCAGCCTACTGGCCAAAGCCAGTCACAAGTTCATCCCAGATTTCATATGTTAAGCCCTAATCCTCAGTGTCTCATAACGTATCTGTACTGGAAGAGAGGGCCTTTACAAGGTGATTAAGGTCAAATAAGTCATATGGATGGGGGCCTAACCCAATATGACTGGTGTCCTTAAAAGAAGGGGAGATTAGGATACAGACACACACAGAGGGCAGGCCACGTGAGGACACAAGGAAAAAGTGACCCTCTGCAAGTGAAGGAGAGAGGCCTCAGAAGACACCAAGCTTGCTGGCACCGTCACCTCAGGCATTTGCCCTGACAAACTAGGCAAGAAAAAAACCTCTGTTGTTAAGCTACCCAGCCTGCGGTCCTCTGTTATGGAAGCCCTAGCAGACTGATACAGATTTTTGTAGAGAAACAGGTTCTTGATGTGAGGATCTGCAATAACATTGCAGAAGATGTGTTTCCGCAGAGGTGTGAACAATTGGGGATGTTTTTGCCACCAACACACTGCACCTAGAGATGGGGATGAGATGCTGAGCTAACTGACATGGCAGATAGAGCTAGAAATCAGGAAACCTAGCTGTAGTCCTCACTCTGCCTTCTCTGGGCCTCAGTGTCCTCATCAGTGTCATGAGGGGGCAGGACCAGGTCTGGTTACATTTCCTCCCGGCTCTTACAGCCGAGACTCAAACCTCAGGCCGAGCTCGCGCCCACCTCTCCCACATGCAAGTCCAAAGTATGTGTCAGGGAAAGATGCTTCTCCGCTTGCCCCCTGGGTACCACTCACCGAGGACTCTGGCCCACCGGCCCGCCCATAACTGCTTTCCACCTGCACACAGAGAGCACCTGCCCGGGAACATGTACCTAACAGCGCCTAAGAGAGAAGCTCTGCTCCAAAGCCCCGCGTAAAGGAAAAGGCAACAACGATATCTTTCTTGTCATCTCCTGGACTAGTCCCCTTCCCCTCGGGAGGGCAATTTAATGAGTATGGATTTGGGGGAGCTTTGCTTGTGGCCTTGGGAGAATTTGGCTGACAGTAACGATAAGAAGGGGAAACTCAAGACAAGTAAGAATTAATGAAATCCCAGCAAAAAATAGCTATTAAAGGAGGAGCGGGGGGAGCTATGGAGAGGGGATTCTTGGCAAATCTGGAAACACTTCCACCAGGTGACCTGGACGAGATGCGTACCAGGCTGTGAGAATTCCCCTGGCAACCATGGCAGAGTCCTTAATGTTGGGAAACTGTGGACAGAGGAGATCAAACGGCCACAACTTTTGAAAGAGCAATGAATGGATGCTACAGGTACTTGAAAATAAATACACAAGTCCTCCAATAATAATAATAATAATAACAACAACAACTATCTCAGCTCTTAGTCTCTGCCAGGCACTGATGTGCACATTTCAAGAGCATAAACTCACTGAACTCTCACAAAGGTCCTATAAGGTAAATAGTGAAATACCGTTGTCGCTACTTTTACGGACATGGCGAGCACAGGGAGGCTGACTGTCTTGCCCAATGTCTCACAGCTAGTAAGTGACAGAGCTGCGGTGAACGTGGGCAGGCTGTGCCAAGAGCCCAGGATCTTAACTGCTTTTGCTGAACCGAGTCTCCACATTTTCTGGATCCTGCTGTGTGAGAGATGGAAAGATGACTCGTTTTACAGATGGGGAAACTAAGGCCTCAAGGGAGCTTCCAGTAACACCAAGTGTCTCCAGTCTGGTCAATGCGCCACATTCTTTTCCACTCGAGTGCCTGATCCTCTCTGTCTACATGGTGAACGCCGACTTCCCTGTCAAGATTCTGCTCAGGTGTCACCTCCGCTGAGAACTTTCCACACTCACCTCAGGCAAATCAGCCCCTCCCTCTTTCGCCCCCCCACCCCCAGAGTTCAGCGTGTGTCCTTATTCAAGTGTCATATGCATTAAATATTTTCTTTTTTCTTTCCAGAATTCCTAAAAAAGAAAATTACATAAAGAATAAATGAAAATCGTCCACATTCCCATGAACTAGAATTTATGTTTGTTAATATTTTGCCATATTTGCTACAAATCTTTTTTAAAAAAACAAAAGAACTCAAACATAACATAAATTGGAGGTATCTTTTTTTTAAAAAATGAAAGACATAAAACATTACAGATGAAGTTGAAATGCTCCATCTGCAGTCCACTTTCCCTTCTTCCCCACAGGCACGAGTTTCTTGGGCATCTGAGGATCTATTTTTAAATTCACGTATATCTACTTACAAATACGTGTGTGTGTGTGTGTGTATGTGTGTGTGTGTGTGTGTGTGAAACAAAACCCACATTCAGAAAAAAACCATGAAACAAACATGGACAGTTGGACAAAAACTTGATAACCACCACTGACAACAAAAACCAGAGCGTTGCAAGTACCCCAGAGGCTCCCTGCACTTCCTCCCTGATCAGAATTCTCTCCTACCTACAGATGGTAAGACAAGATGATTCAGCTTTCCTTGATTTTGAGCTTTGTATGAATAGGTTTACTTAGTAAATATTTTTTTCTGTGTGTGTTTTGTTGCCCAGGCTTAACGTTGTGACTGTGAAATGTGGTTGCACGTGGAATATGCCATTAAAAGACACACATCAATTTATGTATCCATTTTTCAGGCATTGGGCATTTGGTGTGTTCCCAGTTTATGGCAGCTTTAAGGGCCATGTGCTATGAACGGTCTTGCATATGTCTCCCAGTGTTCATTGTACGTGTTTTTCTAGGACATGTGCCTCGTGGAAAAACCGCCAAGTCACAGGGTTTGTGTTACTAACTCCAGGTGCACTGGATGTGCTAAGTGGACGTGCAAGAGCCTGAACTTAACCATAACATCCAACTGCCTTACCAAAGGTATGTGTCGAAGGAACCAATGGGTTTTTAAAAAGGCAAACCACCAAACACAAGCGGTGGGCTGCATTAGCTAGTCCTGAGGCTGGGGTTTCGGGTGCCTGTCTCCTGAACTATCAGCTTCCCTGTGGCACACACAGGCCCTGGACCCCGGAAAGAGCTGAACTCAGCTGGCCTGGAGGGTTAGAAGGAACACATCACGCCTGTCCAAGTCTCTGCCTGAACTGCATCTGCTGACAAAGCGGAAGGATAGATGTTAGCAGCGATTAGGGCTTTATCTCCTGGCTGTTTCATTACACTGGACCCACAGTGGCACTGGGGCGCCGTCACAGGGAGGCAGCACAGAACTCTCAGTGCTGCCAGAGCTGCACTGGGTGGCCCTGCCTCAGTTTCCCTTTTGCTTTTCTGGGACTCCTGGGGACCTGAAATTATCACCATGAGCCAGACCCCTTCCACCTTTATCCACAATCGCCTCAAGTGGACCCCTCCAGGGTCCCGCTGCATAGCCAGGAAGCCCCTTCATTATTCTGCCCAATATGTCGGCGAGGGCTGTTTACAAATGCAAGGATTTTCTTGCCACATGTACGGCCTGTTCCCCAGGCTTTCATGATATAATGAAATGAAGAACAAGCAAGAGATTCTAATATCCTATCCTGCTCGAAAATGAGGTCTTCCCCTCCTTCACTTTTAATAGATAAATTAATATCATCAAACATTCTGAAAAGATCCTTTATGGAAACAGCTCTCTTGCCAAAAAAAGAAAAGAAAAGAAAAGTTTACTATAAAACTGGAGAAATTTGTTTCAACTTGTGAAAAGCCCTAGTCTCAGCCGTGAATTCGGTTCCCATTTTTCTCCCCTTCAATTAATTTCACACTAATCCATTTCTTTATCAGGCGTTGGAGTGAATGCGTGCGGAGTGAGTGATGAAGACGAGGGGCAATGGAGGTGTTTGGCTCTGTAATTTCATCCTTGAATTTTGTGATTACTAACAGGACAACTTTTTTAATTTGCTCTTTTGTCTGGATTCCCTGGCTGGCAATCTGCTCACTGAGCTCGGCTTTTTAATCAATCACCTAGATAATCAAATGTCACTGGCTATCTGCTCCATGTAATTACTTTTGCAATTAAAAATCAACCTCAAGTTGCCTCATCTAATTAGAGGGATGGGCAGATTTTCATCTAGATTGATTTTTTAATAAATATTGACTTAAAATGCCATAATCTCATCATATTCTTTCATTTTCTTTGTACCAAAAATCAAACAAATGGAAGAATTAGCAAGCAGAAGGAATCGTGGGACTTCAAAAGCCTCTCCTGGTTCAGACACACAAAACTATGCTGTACAGAAGCCCAGCTTATCTCGCCTAATAACAACACTCAATAGCTTCCACCTTTTATTGGAGAAAAAGAACAAAGCAATTCAACGATTATATTTCACATGAACATTGTTGCAAGCCCACAACTTGAAGGGCTTCTAATTTCATTTATCGTGCTGCCAGGGACAATCATTTCTATTAATTTTATTATTCCTTTTAAAGCAATCTCACATATGCTACAAGAATTTTTAGCATTAGCAGAAAAAAATATATATGCCTCACCCTGGAATCGCCACCACTGCGTGTTTTCTTAAGTGTACAAATGCCACTACAGGCAGATAATGTTCTCATCTTTGCTGACTTGTATCTTTTATGTATTGTAATTAAAACAGTCAATAACACAGTTCGTTGCTTTTTGGTTGTAGTGGCTGAGGTTGAACATGGAAAACCCACAATCTGGTAAGGGATTACCTACAGGAAAATAACACACTTTTCTCAGAGAACAATTGTCCTAAGATGAAATGTAATGGTATCTTGTGTGCCTGTTTAAAAAAAGAGAAATCATGTCGGTGACCCTGACAGAATTTCATTTAAACCTCAGCTGATTGGGGTGATGATGAAGAAATAAGAAAGCTTCTAGCATCCTTGCTTTATTTCGGCACAAAGGAGGTGCTTCTGACGTCTTGTGCGCTCACAATACAAGGGAGGAATTGCAGATTGCTCCTATCCAGTTGCACAATTCACTCTAAGAACGGGGGGCGGGGGACCCAGAACCAAGGCAAGCCAAACTTGTGGCTCTTATCGGTGGCAAAACAAACAGAGGAGTAAGGACAGATCCAAACAAGAGCCGAGGACAGTCGGAAAAGAGCACTGATTCCACCCCATGGCCCCTCCTCTCACAAGGCAGAGAAGTTCCCACCTGGGTGGGTCTCTCATCTGCAATTTCCGTTGTACTATCAACTTGGTATCCAAGTCATCCTTTCCCAGAAGGATATTCCATGGCCTGTTAGCCCCATAAAACGTTGCCCCCACACTGAGGGCTTTGTGGTCAAACCACTTTGAAAAACAAAACATTCTCTACCTTCTTGCTGAGAAGTAATAAATACACATTATCCTAGAAGTCTCTGAGAAGTCCTGCAACAAAGAGCTCTGTCTGGCTCCGAATTTATCAAACTTATTTTCCATAGATTGTTCTTCTCTCTCTCTCTCTCTCTCTCTCTCTCTCTCTCTCTCTCTCTCGTCTATCATCTGTCCATCTATCTATTATTTATGTATTTATTTAGCAGGTACCATGTAGAAACATACTTCAGTCCCTACTCTGGGAAACACTGGTATTTATACAACATCAGAAATCTCAGTTTTCTGCATCATCAGCCTCTCTGGGAAGCAAATTTGTCTTCTAGATGTGTCGCTGATGCTTTTATCAGTGCAAGGCAACGCCTGAGCCTCCAGTGACCTACTGAAAAGAGGGAAGGCAGTGGGGGGTCCTGGGCAGTAACGAGGCACCGTCCATGGTTCTTGCCAGAGGGAAATTCTGCAGGTGTGTGCTCCGGCATCACTGAGCATCGGACCGGCTGAAAAAGCTGCCTGGGTGTCCGCTGCCGAGTAGAGGCAGGACGATACTTCACCAAGAGGTTGAGAAATTAATAGAGGAAAGGGGAAGGGTGAGAGTTAGACCAGTTGATATGCGTATTTATTATCCATTTACTATGTGTGGTAGGCACTGGGTTAAGTGTTCTACCTGACTTTTTTCATTTAATCATCACAGGACTCTATGAATCAGGTACTGTGTGTACTATTATTCTGCCCATTTTACAGATGAGCAAACTAAGGATTCAAAGTGAAGTGCTTGTGAAAGGTCACAGAGCTGGGAATTGGCAGAGTTAAACCCAAGGCCACATGTGAAAGACATCAAACGCTTTGGGCTCTGAACCACTTCTTCTAGGAGTAAGTCTGGGACAAGGGTGGGGGCTGCTGACATGTAGGAGAGAAACTGTGCTATCACGGAAGATACACTTTTGAGGGGGAGGGCATACCACTTGTCTGTTGCCACAATAATGCTGTGTTACAAACTCCTCCAACACTTGGTGATTTAAGCCATAAGCATTTCTTTAGCTCCTGAGTCTGCAGGTTGACTGGGCGTTTCCTCTGGTCTCGGCTGGCCTCACCCATGAGTCTGTGGTCAGCTGTGGTTTGGCTCGGGGGCTCTGCTGAGCTGGGCTGGCTCTCTCCCGTGTTTGGGGTTAGCTAGCTGTTGGTCTAGGATGGCCTTGGCTTAGACAACTGGCCAATTCAGCTCTGCTCCACGAGTCTCATCTTCCAACAGGTTGGCCTGGGTGTGTCCTTATGGAGAAGGCAGAGGATCAAGAGAGGAGGCGGAAACACACAGGCACATTTCAAGCCTCTGTTTGCCTCATCTTTGCTAACATCTTGTTGACCAAAGTTAAGTCCTATGATTGAGCCCAGAGTCACAAGGTGGGCCCTGCAAAGGTGCAGAGCAAAAGGTGTGGATCGAGGGAAGGTGAAGAGTCACCTGAAAGAAGCGTCCCGATTGGCAGATCAAAGCTACAACAAGCCAGAACTCACTTCATCCGACCATCCGTTACACAGGAGGCCTCACCTGTGATCCACAAAGGACCCAGGCCTGCCCTCCCTCCTGGCTGCTGAAGGGAAGGGCACCGTGTACCAATGGATGACACACTCCTTCCAGAAAGGTCAGTCAGCCCTCAGAGGTGTTCCCTATCCAAGTGACTTACACACCTTCTCAGAAAAAGCCAGAGAGGGTTTGTGCATAAAGGGCCACCTCTGGAGGGGGACTAGGTGAGCAGCACCCTGGTCCTTTGTTGGGGCTGTGTTGTTGTCAGAGTCCTGACTCCAGGGCTCCACAAAAGGCCCACTCAGAAGCCAGCGTCAAGTTTCAGAGACCCAGAGCCCAGGGTACCAATTCAGATGCTGGCGGGAAATAAATAGATGAAGTTGAAAACCTTCAACATAAGCCCATTTCTATTCATATGCAAAATACATACAGATATTCCTTAATCCAACATGGAAATATGCCCTCTACTATATTTTTCTTAAAATGGGGTCCGCTTCTGGTCTAGATTTTGTTTTTCCACTTTTGTTAGCATCATGGTTACAGAGGTATATTTCCTCTATTCTAAGGTAAAAAACTCTAATCAGCAATACAAAGAGGATGACAAATGATCGTATTTAGTTGGTCTTGGTGTTTGGGCATCAATAGGGAGAGGTGGAGACTGCGGCAAACTGAAAAGCACTCAGCTCCTGTGAACGATGCATCTGCTTCTTCACTCCAGCCACCTCTGGCTGGGGAGGGCGGGGGGGGGGATGTGGATGCCATCTGTCATGTCTGTCATGTCTTTATTTTAAAAAGAAACTCTAAATCTGAATTTTTTGTTGTCAACTCTTGGACGGTGGCTATTAAAGAAAGGAATATGCAGCTCAAAGGACACCCATTTATAGCCCAGACAAGCCCATGGTCACTGGTTTTCCACTTCTGCTCTAGGCAAATGACTGGCTGCATTGTGTAGATGGGGAAACTGAGGCCCAGAGGTGGAAAGGAATTTGCCTGAAGTCGCACACAGTCCATTTCGGAAATTAAGCTGGAGTCAGACTCCTCAGTACGCCTCTTGGTCTGGCCTTTGATACCTTCCTTGCCTTCGTTTTTGGCAGCTCTGTCTTCTCAGTCACCCAAGTGCCCCACACACTGGCCTCATCAGACTGACTGAACTTTTTAGCCTTTGGCCAGGCTGTTCTCTCTCCCTGAAATGCCCTTCCAGGCTCAGGTCAAATATCAGCCTCTTTTGAAGACCTCCCCATTCTCTCAGGCAAAATCTTACTCTTATGCATCGGTTCGTAGCATTTCTTTCCTGTGGTTTTTAACATTTCAGCCATTTTTTTTTTCGATGCCAGTCTGAGCTTCTTGAGGATAAGTACCCTGGGATTTTGTCGGGGGATCCCCTAAAGCCTAGTACAGCCCCTGGCACACAATGAACGTCCAACAAAAGTTTATGGCACAAATAGAGACACAATGAACAGAGCATGGGAATGAAAAAAACCAAATCCTGTTTGTGCAACCTACATTCTTCACCACACTTACTATTGTCAGGGCTTCTGCAAAACGGAAACAAAGTTTACGTAGAAGTAGGAGGCAGTAGAGCAAAGGAGGTTGAGAAGCGTGGCGAACTTGAGGCCAAATGCTGGCTCTGCCATTTACTAGCTGCATGATTCTGGGCGGGACACTGAGCTTTGATGTCCGAGTGTTCCTGTCTGTGAAATGGGTTCATAGCACCACCAGCCTCTGCGAACTACCTGGACCTCATGGGACAGTACCCCTCAGGTAGTAGGGGCTCACTGAATACCAGCTGAGTTATCCTTTAAAAGAGGACCTGAATGGCTCTTTCTCCTTCAGCAATTCCCAGCCTGCTCCTCATCCTCCCCAAAGAGAAACAAACCCAACAGCAACAGCAGACACATAGAATTCAGAAGCCAGTTGGACTGGGACCTGTGACGGGAACCCAGGGCTCTGGGGCTCCAGCCCAGCCCTTGGCCTCCTGGCTATCCTCCTCCACCCCCAATTTGACGCAGGACTCCCTGTGAAATCTGCAGCCTCTCAGCAGCCATGGCATAGAGAAAAGCAGCCATGACTTGTCCGTGGGGCTTTTCCTGTGTGAGCCCCAGTAAACACATCCTGAGAGTACCTGAACTCAATATCAGCCCAGGCCCGGGGATTAGCAGGCAGAAGGGGCTGCAGAAGGGGGGTCCTTTATACGTTTGCATATCTCTCCTCTCCAGGAAAACAAACAGCCTCTGCAGAGTCTCAATTGTCCATTATGGCAGAGCCTGTGATCATCCTAAGACGACAGCCAGCCAGCCCATCAGCCACGCAGCTCTCCGGCAAACCTATGCATTATAAGTGAGGTGTTGGGTCCACTTAGACAAAATGCTCTCTGTCCAAATTCAATTATGGTTTTTTAATAATCATAATTATCATAATTATTATTATTGTTCTCATTTCAGCATTAGGTATAAGAAGGCAGCCCCCCGAGATGAATTCATGACCAAATAAATGGGCCAACGAGGAAGAATGGCCTTGCATTTTTTCAGTATAATATTTTAGTTGCATTTGCACTTGGAGGAGGATTTGTGGTGAGCTGGAGGATTAAATCCCATGAAATCATTATACAAATTTCAAAATGTCAAGTACCCTGATAGAGATTATGATTTTATCTTCTTACTTTGACAGGAAACCGTGTGTGGCCACCTCTGTCTTAGAACAAGCGAGGAAGGGAGGCCAGGGGAGACCAAATAAAGATAGAGGAGCTTGCAAGTTTCCTGATCAGCTGTCTTTTTATTCTGCTCGCTTGTACAACAGAGCGTAATAGACATTTTCCTTTGCACAAAATAATAAGAGCAGTACTTATCGCGCGGTGCCTCCAGCCAGTGGCGAAAGGAAATTAGAAAAGTCCAATGAAGCTGAGAAGTAATTAATCATCATACAGTGGGGCCTGTCAAATCAGAAGGGTCCTTCCAGCTGATAACGCTCCCCAACTCAATTTAGACTGATAGAAATTAGAATTTTTTTTCCCTCTGGCAAAACAAAAAGACTAGAGTTAGCACAAGTGCGGCCAACTGTTGGCTTTCTTGTCTGCCTGGCCCCTTTACAGCCATGTTTGCATCGAGTTTAACCCAAGCCCAAATTGAAGGAACATCGTTTACACCTCAAGGCACAGGGAAATCATAACGCTACTGTTTTAAGAGTTTCCCCCAGCCCTACCTCCTCCCCTCCACCCCCCACCCTGTAGCCTTAGCTGTATAAGGAAAATTAAAGTTTGGTTCTATTGATCAAGTTAGCTGATCTCCCCATAGAGCTGTGGGGAGGAAAGCATTCACTAAGGTCTGTAATGAGTCTGCACTCTTTGGAGATCAAGTGAAATAAGTAAAGTGGGTTCAACAGAAGCCACTGAGGGCTTCCGGCAGAAGACAAGTAGGGTAACAAGCAGTTTTCAGAGATTCTGGAACCCTGCAGTGCCCCCTCAAAAAAAGACATCTGCCTGTTGGAACAACCAATGTCACTTAAACCACAGTCCAAGCTCCCACCCCCCACACACCAATTCTCATGTCACCATGCTCTTAAAGGGCAGGAGAACACCCCATTGCTTCCTCCAGGTGCCCCCCTGAAGGCCAGGGCCTCCACGAGGCTAGGGCTGACGTCTTGAACTCAGATGTCCACCGGGACCAGGAAGGAAAGGAAAAGAGAGAAGCCAGCAGAGAATGGATAATCGGGAACTGTGAGGTCTGTGGCCAGTTGGAGCGTGTTTGTTGCGGGCAGCCCCTACTTGGCTCCAGGGAGTCCTTGTTGGCATACGATTCTTCCACTATGTCACCAGCCCTTCGGATTGGCCACGATAAGCCCCGAGTCGCAATTCCGCAGAAAATCTCCTAGTTTTTAAATATAGGCAACTAATGGAATTTTTAAAAATGTGTGAGTGTATCCACTGTCAACTACTATTGGTGGCTTTGGTCCACAGAGAGGTGAAGCCTGGCCCCACCTTTCCCGGTCGTGTACTCCAAACTGAGTGACTTGACTCCTCGTAGGCTCAGTTGCCTCTTCTAGGAAAAGGTGCATAATAACCAGTGCCTCGCTGACAAGCTGGCTAAAAATGCAGAGTGCCCAGCGCAGAGCCTGGCACACATCAGCATCAGCAACGGGCCACTGTTCACTGGATCATTACACGGCACCACTCAAGGTGAATCTGCCCTGATGACGCCTGCCCCTGGGCCTGCCCCGAACGCCCAGTTTTCTCAGCAGTCACACACACACCTCGGTATCTCCTTGCTTGGAGCTTGCTAGTACAGCTCCTAGTAACTTCCTCCAATGGGGGAAGCAGAGCAGGAACCCAGCAATAGTCAGAATCAGAGAATTTCAGACTACACCTGTGCTGCCCCGAGCAAGCCCGTTCTTCTGTAGGAAACATAACTGCTGCCCTCCCCTCCTCACCCCACCCCCACATTAAAATGGCTGCCCTACTAGCTGCATTGCCTTGCTTATGTCTTGAGGCTTGTGGGTACAAGTTAGAGGACAACATGGTGACTCAGAGGAAGATGATCTCTTATTAGTGGTATTTACTTAGTGGGCCTTGGATGCAAAAGGTGTCAAGGATACTGGCTTCTTTCACTCCCTTCAGGCCTGATGGCAGAGAACAACCACATTAGTGACCAACAGAATGGCAGATGACGGCCACAACCATGTCTTCTGCACCATGTCTTCTACTTTGGTTATCTCTAACCCTGACACAGTTAAATATTTTCATCCCCATTTTGCAGATGGAGAAAGTAAGGCACAGAGCGGTCAAGTAACTGGCTGAAGGCCATCCAGCAGGTGGCTACCAGATCTAGGCCTGCCTGCATTCAAAGCTCGTGCTGGGTCTGGTATTCCACTTTGGGAAGAGCACCCTGGTTTCCCTCCATCCTCTCTCGACTTCTTTTTTTACTCTCCTGCTCATTCATTCAACAACTAGTTGCAGGGTGCCTGCCACGTGCCAGGCTTCCCTACAGGGTGTCCCAATATGGTTTCCAGCAATAGTGACAAGGGGACTGTGGGCCTGAGAGAAGGGAAGACGGGAGCCAGTGCTCACAGTTCTCTCTGAGGCAATTCTGAGAAGACTACTGGAGCTATGCATTTAGCGGGGAAAACGACATTCAAATTTCTGGTAGTACGCAGCCCATGAAGGATGCACTGTGTTTTTTTCAGATTCAGTGTGTCTGCTCTTGCACTGCAGACAGGACTCCAAAGTCTGGAGAAGATGCTCTCTGCTCTGCACTGTGGCATCTCGAGTCAGTCACCTCGACCAGCCCCGGATCTCTGAAAAATGGGCCCAGGGCTTTGCTCTAACAACACAATGGACTAGTGAGAGGAGGCAGGGCCCCTCAGCCCAACAGGATGGACTGCTGAGGGGAGACTGAGCCCCTCAGCCTGCCCAGTGGGAGAGGCGGCAGCATCCATCCAAGCTGCCGAGAGCCTGTCAGAGAATCAGAAGTCCAGGTGGGCCCATAACAGAGTGAACAGGGCCTCTGGGCCCTATCTCCTGGCAGCCCCTCCCATGTGGTCCAGGAGAACTGGGTGGATTCAGACATTCTCTCATAAGGGACGTGGCATGGCCAGGTGGCTGCATCCCCTCTCAGGGATGTGTCTCTGGCCACCAGAAGCCCCCGTCTGTGAGCCTCTCAGCAGCATGGCCCCGCATTGGAAATAGTGCCACTAGTGATGGAGGTGTGGAAGGCGCAGCCTGCCAGGCATCACCGCCGACCTTTGGGGGTGCAGGGCAGTGGCGGCCCATGTATTCTTCCCTCATCCGTCCTTGAGGGGGATGAGGGGTGTCGGGTACAACTGTGGGAAACCCAGCCTGGAAGGGGGTCACATCCTTGTCATGGAGGGATTTGCGTGGAGTACAAGTCCTCCAAAGACCACTGATAATTCCACGGAGACAAACTCCAAGCTTCCTGTATGTTGATAATCATATAGTAATAATAGCACTGGCTGAGATTTAGTGTGTACCCTATGCCAAGCCCTGTTCTAAGTCCTTTATACATGGGACTCATTCAGTCCCCTCAACAGCTCCATGGGTAGGTGCTATTATTGTCCCCACTGACTGAGAAAACTGAGGCACAGAGAGGTTATGGAGATGGCGACGGTCACACGACCAGGACCCACACAGCCAGCGGTCCAACCCGGGCAGCCTGGCTCCGAGCCTGTTCTTCACCACCAGGCTTTACTATTTCTTGACACATGAACTTAAGGAGCCTACGTGAAAAATACAGCCAGTCTACTTGCCTTTTATTTTGTTATCTGCAAGTGGCTGAAGGAAAGGAAGGCAGGCAGGAAAAAGAAGAGAAGGAAAGGGAGGAGAAACCAAGGGGGGGAGGGAAGGAGAGGAGATCTGGAGAGAAGTGAGTGGGAGGGGGCAGCCAGCCTGCCTGACAGTAACTGCAATCCTACTGCTGCTGAAATCCACGTTTTCTCCTGGCTTATTTACAGATTGGGTGTTAGATCCTAATACATGGGAGGATTTTTAAAAGGTCCTCAGGATAGCAGAGCCAAGCTAAGCAAATGGCTCGTGTACACAGCGAGGTGAGATGAAAGGGCCCGCCGGCCGGGACCACTCAGGCCCCTTATCTGCCCCTGGCCCTCTGTGAGTTTGAGAAAGCCCAAGTGGGAGGCGCTGGCGGAAAGTTCAAAGTCATTTTACGAACAGATAACACAATCAAAAGTTTGTCTATCTGTTGAAATATTTAGGAGAACAAGATATCACTTTGACCCACCTACACCTGGGACCTTTCTGAATGCTGTTAAAATGTGTTTTAAGCTTGTTTGTAGTCTTAATCTCTAATGGGCTTCTGCATTTTTCAAAGGGTAAAATTTGGCACAACAAAACCAAACCAAAAGAGAGAGAGAGAGAGAGAGAGAGAGAGAGAGAGAGAATTTGAGAGAGAGAGAGAGAGAGAGAATTTCCCTCCCATCAAGAGAGGTATGTTTGGTAACCTTAGCTGTTCCCATGTGTTCTGGAAATCAAAAGAAAAAAGTGTATGGTCTGGCCTCACCATCAGAGTGGTAGCAGCATACTTCCAGTTTCCTTTCTTCAACCCAAAGTGCTCAGACACGGAGTTGAAGCCACCACCTGGCTCCCTGGACACTGGCCCTGTGGCCAGACCTGGACCTGAGAGCATCCTCAGAAGAGATGGGGAACCGAGAAGGGGAACTTCAAGTTTATGGCTAACTTGTTTTGGTTCTGGGGGCCCCGGGTGTTTGAAGCCAAATAGGACTAGTTTGCAGAGTACATGGATGACTCTGTAGAAGAAGTTAATCTGGTAATTTAAAGAAGGAAAATAATTTGGGGTACAGAAACACTTAGGTAAAAATGGGCTATCTCAACTCCCACTTTCCCCCAAGCCAGGCTGTCCTGAGCCTGCTTATTTGAGCTTCTTACAATCCTACTGGCATGTAAAGTGGAGATAATACTATCTCCTTAAGAGTTATCATGAGCTCCAAATGACAGAGAATGTATGTGAGATGTCCACATAGTCTTAGCATGGAGAAAAAGCAAAATGCAAGAAAGCCAAAACAAACACAAAAAAAGGAGCTCCTTTCCTCTTTCTCCTCCTCTTTATCACCATCATGATCTCCATCATAGACAGTCATTATCAGGATGACGCATAGGTGCCACACCCCCCAAATATACCTTCTTCCTGCTTGATGGTAGGAAGGAGGGCTCAATTCTAGCCTTTTAAGGCTGGTAAAGAAGTCTCCGAGGTGCTCTGTAGGGGACAGGATGGAAGTGGGGAAGGGGAGCCTCAAAGGTCTGCCTTCAGCTGTGGAGACCCCTGCTGCCTGACTGGAACTACTTCCATCATAAGCATGAACCAATGGCTGGCTGTCCGCTCCCCAAGTCATGAGCCGAAAAAGAGAACCCAGTCTTTGACCTTCACATCCCCGTGTGGAGTCTAGACTCAGAGCAGGTGTGAAAGCAACTAGGAAAGACAGCAAACATTATTCAAGATGGCAGGCCCCACCCAGCTGCCACAGTCTTTCCATGCGGTGGTAATGCCAGCAAGTAAGCTGTAAATCACAGACTACTGTCCACCACCATCACCTCCCCGCTAATGTTTTTCTGGATTTATCGTGTTAGAGCTAGTATGTATCCAGATCCTGCTTGATAGTCTATAAAATGGGGATAATCACTGTTTAAACTACCTCACAGGATTGCTGTGAGCAATAATCAGAACAATAACAACTACCAGTAGAATACTTACTGTGTGCCAGGCGCTGCCATAAACAATATAACTTTGTATCACTTCACAGCAACTTTGTTAGTAAGTAAACAGCTGCAAATTAAAACTGCTACATGATGCCATTACATTCTCAACAGTTGGCAACAATTAAAAATGTCTGACAACACCAGGCATTGGCAAGAGTGTAAAATTGTACAACCATGTCGGGAAAGAGTTTGGCAATACTTAATAAAATTCAGAAGTGCACATCCTGTGTGTCAGCCATTGCCTCTCAGTTAAACACCTAGAGAAACACACACACGTGCCCTGGGAGACACACACAAGAATTTTCATAAAGTATCGCTCATGATAGCAAGAAAGTGAAAATAGTGGCATGTTCGCCCTCACATGGACTATCCTATGGCAATGACAATGACTGCATAGCACTACACATCAACATGGATGAACATGGGACAGGAGGCTATGAAAAACCTTGTGCAGAGGAATACATACAAGTAGTTAAAGAAATTCCTGGGAATGAGCAACCTCCATTCAGAGCAGCTGTTCTACCCGAGGAAGAGATGGGACAATGTAATATGGGGAGAGAGGCACGGGGTCCTTCTACTGTGCTTGTAATCCGTTTCTTAAGCTGAGTGCCGGGTACATAAGTGATTGCTGTATGATGGCTATATACTTTTCTGAGTGTCTTAAATGTTTCAGAATTCATTGGTAAAAATAAATAAACTTCATTAAAATAAAATAAGCAAATGAAATTGAAATCAAACGTCTTAGAAGGCAGAGCCTGCTGGAAAGGAACCCATTGGAGCTGCATGGCAGCCTGCTGAGGTCAGGTGGGACCTCTGTTCCCTCTCCAGGCCAGCCAACGGGACCGGAGGGCTGGCTCCCGCTCCGGCTGTGGATCTCAGCGGAAGTACCCCACTCCCAGCCACGTGCTCTGGCATGAATTCCAGGTATAGGAAGGGTCAAGATGATGGCACAAGAGCAGAAGAAAGCAGGAAGCCCCTGGATCAACAGAGGTCCTGTCGCAGGTTGGGGGGAAATGATGGATGTATATATTTAATGAAAAGGCGACTCTGGAAGAGTAATAAAAACACGGTCATGTAGGCAGGTATGTTTGGTGTGTGTGTGTGTGTGTGTGTGTGTGTGTGTGTGTGTGTGTGTGTAAATCTACACTCTGGAGCTCTCACTCTAGTACAATTCTTTTGTTAGATCAGGTAATATTTTTGAAAAACAGCATTACAAAAGGTTAAATGTAGAACAGATGTAAGTTATAAAATACAAGCTGATCAAAGCTGAGATTTTGAGACAGATATGTTAGCAAATGATGATAAATCCGTCCCAGTAGGACTGTAAGAAGCAGACAAATGTAACTATGGAAGACTGGAAGTCAAGGGCTGAAGCTGGGGGAGGGGCAAAAGAGTGAAAACAAATGTTGGCGTCAATTCCGGTGAACTTGCGCAGAACATCAGTGAATCTACGCTGAGATCAGACAAACACAACAGACACAATCTACTCCATTTTCTCTAAAAGAATAATCAGATTCCTGGGTTTTGAATAATCCAATTATAAATTCCCATCCCAGCCTCTCTGCCATCTCTCCTTATCCCAGTTTTTGACTCTGGATTTCAACCTTTTCAAGCAACAGATGCTGGGTTCCGGTTTAAAGCTTTTAAAAATCGGCTTTCGAATTTGGGCATCTCAACTTCTCATTAAAGAGCCAGATAATTTATAGTCACACCATTAAACCGCTTCCTCAGCCTACCATGATAAACTTATCATTTGGGGTGAGATTTCAACAAAACATTACGACTCCTTTCTGGGAAGGCGGCAGGGAAACAAAATTAAATAAATCAACCCTCTCTGTGTCAATAAATGAAGCCCATGAGAAGTAAACTATTTACCGAGGCTTAAGTGAAACAGAAAACATTTAAAGATCAAGAAAAAAGGAGGTAATTGTTCGGGCTGTCAGCAGGGGACCGCTGTGATAATTTGATCTGAACTCTGCTAACAAATGACCTAGCCGTTCTTCCAACTTTAGTATCTGTTTATGCTCCTACAAATTGAAACCCCACCGCTCAGCTGCAGAGAACAGGGCCCGGTACAATAGCATATCAGCCCGCCGATTAGTTCAAGGTGGGGATGGATTAGCTGTCCATCCCAGGCCTCCAAGCCCTCCAGAATATTTTGTCTTTCCCTGCTGGGGTAAAAGGGTGCAGACATATGTAACTAATAAAGAAACAGGCTTCTATGGACTGGAGGTTGAATGGAAGGAATGCAGAACAAAACTATAAAATAATAATAGACAAAGGGGCAGCGAAGACCAGGGAAATCAATACCTCCTCTGCTTACCCCGGCGGGGCTGGAGAACCGGATTCCCCGCCAGTTTTTCAAATGGAAGGGGGTCTGTTGTGTGTGTGATCTCCCAGCACACGGTTGTGGGCCAGGCGTGCCAACGTTCAGGACTGACATGAGATCAAAAGCCTGATAAATGAGAGGAAAGGGAACGTTTGACCCACTAAATCATATTCTACAAGAATCCCAGGCTTTTAAAGTAATAAGCAAGGCCATAAATTACAATGTCTGGGGTATATTCTGATATATTCTGATGCACATGAATGTTATTCATATGTAATATTTTTAGAGAGATTCATGAGCACTTGAACACATAAGAATCTAGTTCTCCCTTAAAATTCTGCATCTACAGTCCACATTTGGAGAAAGGCAACTTGTCTTCCTGGGGTTTCAGAAGCTAAAAGGGTTACTTAGGTGAAAAAATATGCCTTAAATAAACGGGAGCAAATTCAAAACGACACCAGACATCCATACACTGCTTCCTGAGATCAATAGTGAATCACATTTAGAAAGGAAACTTTGTAACTGAATGAAAAAGAAAAGATGAATAAAAGAGTGTAGGGGTATAACATAGAGTTAAAAACATGGGCTGTGTATTTGAGGCTTTTCTCCACCATTATGAGCTGCGTGATCTTGGTCAGCTCACTTGGCCTCTTCAAGTGTCTGTTTCCTGACATGTGGATAATAATAGTATCCCAACCCCTGTGTCGTGAAGCTACTGAGAGGGAAAAAGGACCCACTGCACATAGGGCACAGTGATGGAACACCGGGTAGGTGTTCAGTAAATGTAAGGTAACGTTTTGTATCAGTGAAAGACTGGATGGGTGTATAGAGGGAAGGATGGAAAGGAAGTTTTGTTAAAAAACAAAACAAAACAAAACAAAAAAAACACCCAAAAAGCTCTGCTGAGAAATCAGAAAACTTGTGGAAACAATGACTAAGTACAAAGGAAGTCACTGCAAAAGTTTCCCACTAATTGGATCCTTTCATTGGCCTTTCTTTTGAGCTTCTGTTGTTTTCCAAATTTTCAAACCATTTGCCCCAACCTGCTCTGAGGCAACGCTGACACGCTTTCCAGCAGAGGGCACCGGCCCCATTGCTGTTGGGGAGGCCATTTTGAACATGGCTGCCTTAACTCTCTCAGAGAAAACACTCCTGCTCGCCGCTAAGACCAAAACGTTTATCTCCGTCCACGCAAATTTGCCTTCAGACCCAAAGCACCTCAAGATGGCCAATGTTTTGCTGGCTAGGATGTTGCCAGATGAAATAAATGCTTGCTAAAACCCAAATAACTGCAAAAGCCATGCAATGAAGACGGCAGTGCAGAATGAAAAGAATACTTAACCTCAAGATTTTCATCCTTCAGCGGGGCCAGTGGTTCTCAACCAAGGACAACTTTGCTCCCCAGGGGTATTCTGTAATGTCTGGAGACATTTTTGATTGTCACACTGGGGAGGGGAAGGGGTTGCTCCCGGCATCTGGTAGGTCGAGGACAGAGACGCTATAGATGCTAAACATTCTATAGGATGTTTGGAACAGGCCTCCACAACAAAGAACTGTTGAGTCCAAAATATCGATAGTACCAAAGCTGAGAAGCCCTGATCTAGACACAAGCACAACACTGGCTTTCCACTTGGCTCAGCTTGGCCAGGCTATACATTAATGCTAGAGATGGGATGTCATTAAGTCTGAGTCTCAGCAAATTACAACAAAAATATAATAATGAACAAAAGCTGCTCTTGGCTGACTAAGCTTCCATCAGGAAGGAGAGAAAACGGGTGCTGAGAACACAGCTCTGATTTTCCTCCTAAACTCCAGAGAAACCAGCCTGATCAGGAGATTGTCTAGCTCTTTTTATTTTCCCTTCATGGCCAGAGACTGAATCCTTGCAGCTGTACTTGGAATCCCAGAGGGATGGTGAATATGCTCCAAATTAACCAGAGATGGTAGATAGATGGATTGGGTGGGAGGGCAGCCTAGAACAAAGTCACTCTGGGTCTGAGTTTAACTCCTGGCATTGTCGCTTTATAGTTGTGTAACTTTGGGCAAATTGGTTTAATCTCTCTTGGGTCTCAGTTCTTATTTGCAAATCAATTAACTCCATCTATCTTACAGGATTTTACTGATGATTAAGTTAAATAATGCATGGAAAGTGAGATATTCTCAACTTGAAGAATGAAATCCATGAATCAGAGTGCCCAGGAGATGTTAACATTAAGTCTCAGAGTTAACCAACATTTCTCGAGCACTCACTAGGTGGCATACTTTGCATTGATGACTTCACCTTAGCTTTCTATCACTATCCCCATTTTACAGATGCAGAAACTGAGTGGGAAAGGCAGGGGTTCAATAGTGGCAGTTCCATGCCAGAGCCCACACTCTTAACCACGACTCTACCCCACCTACCACATTTAAAGAAGTCAGGACTGGAAGAAATGTTAGAGATCATTTAGGCAACCTCCTCGTTTCTGAGATGGACAACTGAGTCCCACAGGGACTGAGCAGTTTGCTTGTGATAAAGCTGTCATGGAAACTGGGGGTGGGGTAGGGTCCTGAGTCCCATTTCTTCAACAAAGAACAGCTCTGAAAAATTTTTTTTTTTCAAAATCAGATACCATTTTCCCAGCACAGGGTAAACACAGGACAAATCACTTAGCATGTGTATCTTAATAACCCGACTTGACTGAGATGAATGAATTCACATTCAGTCATCATATAAGCCTATTAAATATTCTAGGAGGCTGTAGTATACATTTTAATGGATGTTGAAACACTGAGCTTGTAGGTTTATGGCTCTTTTAATCTTGCCAGTTTTACTAATATGATTAGTTTGGAAACCATTTCACATTGAGGCTTAATGGTCAAAATAGAAACACAGAAGTTTCTAGAACATTGTGCACCTTGATTTTTTTTTTTAATGGAATGTTTGGTTCTCACCTATGAGCTCAGTTAGGAAAGAAAAACACAAATCGCTGAAATCACGACTTTAGCACCCCTGGGGGACCCATGGGTGGAAATCTACCTTCGCTCACCGTGAAAGCTGTTTCATGGTTACTAATTGTGCTACCTCCCTTTGGGGGACCCTAAGACTTCATAGACTGATATCCCTACTACACTCAAGTTTCCAGGCATGAGAAGCCACAGGGCACCAAGTGAGGTGCCCCCATCCGGCCTCTTTAGAGCCTGCACTGGTGTTTACTGGAACGGCCACTGTGCCGTGGGGGCGGTGGCCCGATGAGGAGCTCAGCATCTGGGAAAATGATCGAAAATGGCCAAGTGCCACAGTGAGAGTTGTTTGTTCTGGGAATGGAAGGAGGAAATTGTCAGGGGAAGTGAAATAGGAAATGAAGAGATCAAAGGGAGAAGGAAATGAGATTGAATTGAGCCCTTTTTGAATTCAACTTTGCACTCTTAACCCACTTGAGGCAAAAAGATTAGCCTCTGGGCAGCTGGTGTTGGGAGAAGCACTTTCCACTGGTGCGTCCTGGCGATGGCGGCTCCCACAACCCACCCCACAATGGACTGCGGTGGGGCGGTCAAGGCAAGCCAGCCCCATTTCCCACAGCAAGTCCAGTGGAGTGTCCCAAATGCCCCAATGTTGATTTGACCCATAACACCATTAAACTACGGGATGTGACGAGTACGTAGAACCTGAGCCCAGACTATCTCCCCCAGAAGGAAGTGAGGCCTCGCCTAGAACCAGCTACTTTCCCAGTACCCAGGGTAGGAAACGGGGTTTCCAAAAGGCAGAGGTGACAACACGGATGGGTCTCTAGGGGGTAACGGGATTATGAGATGCAGGAAAACAAGTGATAATCCTTTGTCCTGGCCTGACTCTCTAGTCATTCCAGATCTTTGTAAGGACCCAGGGGCAGCTGTCTGCCTCTCCTCAAGTTAATATCTACATTCTCCAACTGGGGCTTTGGTTCCTTGGCCAAGGTGACACAAGTCTTTCAATAACAGACAATTATTGATCACCTAGAGGGAAATAAATACTAAGGGGACAGAAATGAACCAAACAGCCCCAAATCTTCACTCTCATGGAGCAGATGTTCTAGTGAAGCAATCAAATAAGATCAACTTGTAAAATACACGAAACGTTTGATGGCAATAAGTACTAGAGAGAAAAGTAAACCAGGGAAGCGAGACAGGGAGGGGTAGAAAGGGGACCCAGGAGACCTCCCTGGGAAGCTGAAACGTGGGCAAAGCCCTGAAGGAGGTCAGTTTACGAGCCTGGGGACATCTGGGGAAAGGGCTTGTTTCCTACCCTTCTCTCCTTACAGCAAACCCACATCCACAGCCTTCTTGGGTCCTAAAGGGGTTTTGCTGCTAGCAAACAGGACAAGTGGTAAGGCAGGAACAAACAAGTAAAGCCCTTCTCAGGAGCTCCCAAAGGTCCGCTGAGATGCTGAAGATGGGACTTTGGGTGCCCAGCTCCAAACACTAAAACCAGACCAACGTGCATTCCTGAAAACCCGGCCATCGGGGTCTTCCATCCTCGGCACTTATTTCCCTGAGGAAGAGTGGGCAGGGATGCGGAGGGATGAGTGGGGGCAGCCCCGGGCCTGGAGGAGCGTCCATGCGGGTGAAGATGACAGCTGTCCTTCCGTCACCGCCTCCAGCCACGTCTCTGTGGACCCAGTTGTGCTGGTGAGACTTGGAGCCTGGCATGGGGGTAGGGTTGTTCCAAATGGGGGAGGAATCCCAACAAGCAGAGAAGCTGGGGTGGGAGAATGGGGACCGGAGGACAATTCCCAGGGCCACCATCCTGGAGGCCTCACACATATAAAGAGCGAGGCTCTGGGTTGGCAATGGCTATTGTCTCTGCTCTAGGCTGCTTTTAGACCCCTACATGCCACATCTTTGCACAACGAAGCATGAGGAGGTTTGTGGTACCAACAAGCGATGTTGAGATCTACACCCACACATGTAGGATCCAAAAGAGCTGAGAGCCATTACCACGGGCACACGGTACGTATTGATAGTTTAGTATCCGCCACACAACGGGGGCCTAGAATTTCCAGATACACCGGCGCTTGAACCATGCCGTCTCTTGGTTGCTCTGAATACTACCAGGTGAGGCTCAGACTGTGAGTGTCTAATACCCTCATTCCTTGTCTGAGGACAGTTTGAAACTTGACCTTCTTGGTCATTTATTTCTCCTTCTCTCTAGAAACCCAGGTAGATGTTGGCTCTGCCACCCCTTAAGAACTGCATTAGGTTGCTCTCTCTCTCTCAGCCTGCGTCCTCTGCAAAGAATGCTGTCCTCTCGGGGGCTGGCTCCTTGGGGTGGATTCTGGCATCGAGTTCCTATTTCTATAGCATCATCTCACTACCTGGCATGTTTGGTCCCTGTGCCCCATTCTCACAGTATTCAGAGACCGAACCATCCCCACCATGACTCGCAACCCCTCCCCACACCCAACACACACACACACACACACACACACACACTCTCACACACCTTTCTGTACCTAGTAAGGCAGACTTTGGGGTGAAGGTTTGGGGTGACAGAAGGGAAGGAGTGACTAGAGGCTTGGATCACAGCTGTGCTAGTGACTTCCTGCTCAGTTCCCCACATGCCCAGGCTGTATTCTTTATATCGCCCTTAAGAACTGCAGTGAGACAGGTCCGCTCTGCCATACGGACCCCACCAGACATGATCACACAATGCAATTCTTTTTCCTATGATGAAATTGATCCATAATATAGCTCTCACCCCCATGATGGCAAATACTAGAATTCTGAATTATTGACTCATTGGAAAAGTCATGATGCATTTTTAAAACAGATGGTGCTAGTTCATTTTTGGAAGTACAAGAGTCATTCACATCTATGTTATTGATATGTCACTTGACAGCTGACACTTCTAGGTTCATTCTAAAAAAAATTGAGCGATTTGGTTGAGTTTTGGAGATTTTACAGCAAGTTGAAGATGGTAGACCAAACTGCATTTTTGCCATATTTTACTGTTTCACCTCCATAAAGGGAAGAATGTGTGTCAAGCTTGTAAAAAGTTTCATAAAGTTTATGATGACAATGCTCTACAAGAACATCAGTGCCAACAATGGTTCACAAAATTCCATGCTGGTGATTTTGATCTCAACGACACTCCTCGGTCAGGGAGCCCCACTGAGGTTGGTGATGACAAAATAAAGGCATTGATCGAGTCAAACCCACATTACATGACACGAGAGACTGCAGAAACATTGAACATCCATCATTCAAGTGTTCACAACCACCTGAAGAAGCTGGGATATATAAGCAAGCTCGATATTTGGGTTCCGCATGAACTCAAAGTTCATTTGAAGGTGCATATAAACATCTGTGATATGCTCATTAAACGTGAGGAAAACGATCCTTTTTTGAAACAACTGATAACTGGTGATGAGAAGTGGATTGTTTACAACAATGTGGTGCGCAAACAGCCTTGGTCCCAACGTGATGATTCGACTCAAATGACATCTAAAGCAGACATTCATCAGAGGAAGGTTATGCTCTCAGGGTGGTGGGGTTTTAAAGGTATCGTGTTTTTCGAGCTCCTACCAAGGAACCAAACAATCAATTCGAATGTGTACTGTCGGCAATTGGACACTTTGAATGAATCCATCGTCCAGAGCTCATTAATCATAAAGGAGTTGTGTTCTATCACGACAATGCGAGACCACACACAAGTTTGATCACCCGTCAAAAATTACTGGAGCTTGGATGGGATGTGTTGCCACAACCACCATACTCTCCTGATCTTGCACAGTCAGACTTCCACTTGTTTCACTCTCTTCAAAACTCCTTGCGTGGTATAATGTTCAATTCAAATGAGGCTGTAAATCAGCACCTTGTTCAGTTTTTCGCAAATAAAGACAGGTCCTTCTATGAACAAGGAATTATGAAGCTCATTGAAAGATGGCAAAAGGTTATCGAACAAAACAGGCAATATATCATTGATTGATCTTTGTTCTTTATATCAATAAACGGCCTTTGAAAAACATAGACAAAATATGTCATGACTTTTCCGACGACCCAATGTGTCTTGAGGTCAATCTTCTTTTTCATGAGTATTTTAGGGTGAAATCAGGTTTCAGAGGAAAAGGTGCACAGACTTACGAGTGATTTTGTCTCGTTAACAGCCTGCATAAGTCCCAAGCCTTTCTACATCGTCTTGCCTGCTTTGTTTAGTGGCTGGGCTGTGGGCGGGTGAGTGTGGGGAGGAAAGAAAAACCAGTAATGAAAACTGGGAACATAATCCTTTTTGTGAAGTAACAGGACAGTGGTGATTTGTTGGAAGAACAGCTTTCTGGCCTTCTTGCAACTAGGAACCTAGTTTGGGGTTTTCTAGTTTGGGTTTTGTTGTTTTTTTTAAAGTAGCCTGGTATTTAACATTTAACATTTAAGGACAATGCTATATATTGTTATAGTTAAGGCCTGAGAAGAATCTCAATGAATCCCCCAACAGAAGTGATTTGTTAGCAGGCACTTGAGATCACCAGCGACAATTCATTTCTGTAGAGTAATGTAAACTAATTATCTACAATGCAGAAGCAAGGACTGCACCTGCATGATAAATTGCAGAATATTGCATTATAAAAAGAAATATTAATTCACATAACAGAACATTAAAATTGATGACAAACTTTTTCCTTTTTTAATTGTTTAATTTTTAAATTACTATTGTCTTTACAGCAGCAGACATCACATACCTCAAGAGGCACACAAATGTATTCGCCTGAAAGCACATTCTTTGCAAGAAGAAAACATGGTTATTCAGAAAATGAGTATCTATTAGTTCTTTCTTTCGTTTCATGGAAATTTATTTTCTCTCCTGGGAAATAAATTTTAATATGGGGTGGGGGGAGCTCTTAGCATATTAGTATATTTTTAATCAGAGAAAGTCTTAAACTTTTAATAAAATGAAGAAAGCGTAACTATCAAGATAAACACAAAATTCTAAGAATTAACATTCTGACTGGAGGGTTGCACTTTATGCTTTCTCTCAATCACAAATTGTTATTTGCCACCATTTTCTATCCCTGAGCACTTAAGATAAAACTGACAACTTGATGGAGAGATTCCTATCACTTAGTTCTCTCCATAGGTATAGCAGAAAAATGCCTAATTAAATTACTTTTTTCTTTGCTGTTCCAAATGAAATTAACAGTCTCGGTCCAGAATGGGTGTGTCTTGCCAAGAATGTCAATCAAGCAAGTGGCTCTGAGGTCATTACACTTAGATTGGATTGGGGGGTGGGGTGGGGGGCTTTTCCAGGGCACCCTGGTGTCAACTCAAGGTCTGGTTCTTCATTCAAACCACCAACCAGTTCATCCCTGGGTCTCCCTACAGTTTACGCTTCTGTGGCATCCTACAACCTTTGGGGGTTTGGGCATTAAGACCCGAAGATCAAATGAGCGAACACGGGCCGTATGACCTTGCTCACCTCCATCCCAGCCATAGGTTCTGACCCAAAGGTAGTAAACCTCTAGTTTTGTGGCATAGCCTGGTGCCAAGAACTCTGCCTAAATCGAGGTGAGGGGTTGTTCAGAGTCCTCATTGGGTGTATGGGCTACGAGGTTGAGTTAATTAGGGCTGTGCAGGCAGGTTGCACAGTGCTGTGGGCTGGTGGCTATGCTGAGTCAGAGGGAAGTCAAGGGAGAGAGAGAGAGAGAGAGAGAGAGAGAGAGAGAGAGAGGGCACGCTAGAAACAGATACGGCAAAAACAGGCAGAAATAAGAAGTGATATAGCCCATGGGTGAGAGATGAGCATTGTTGAAGTCCCCTGAAACCTGGCTGTACTGAGTCAGAGGGAAGTCGAGAGAGAGAGAGAGAGAGAGAGAGAGAGAGAGAGAGAGAGAGAGAGGGCACGCTAGAAACAGATACGGCAAAAACAGGCAGAAATAAGAAGTGATATAGCCCATGGGTGAGAGATGAGCATTGTTGAAGTCCCCTGAAACCTGGCTGTACTGTCCTTGGAATCCAGAACACCTTAGTGTCCCTACAATAACCCCATATTTTTCTCTGCAGTAGCTTGAATGCCTGTCTGTGCTTTGTTACCCAAGTTGCCATGACTAGCTCATCCTTGCAGGAAGCAAGTGGCTGATTCTTGATCATGCACGTCACCTCTGGATCTTTGCACACACAGCTCTCTCTGCCCAAAACACTTCTTCTCTGCCTTCCTTTTTGAATCAAGAATTGCCCTTCCCCTTACATCTCACTCAGGGACCCCCTCCTCTGGGAGTCTTTCTGCTCCCCCCCTCCGCCCCCGCATTAGGTGCCTTCTGTTTTGTGCCCACAGTCCCTCTGCTGGGGCCCTGACCACACCCTGCATGAATCAACACCTTACACGCCTGACTGTGAGCTCTGGAAAGGCACGGACATACCGCCCACTCTTCACTGTAGGAGCTGGGACACTGACAGGATGCTATGCCGCTTCACTGCAAGATGAAAAGTCTGAAAACCAACCCATAATCTTATACACACATTCTTTGGCTTGGCACTCAAAACTCTTTTTTTTTTTTTAAGGTTTTACTGGGGAATCTGGGAAGGGGAACAGACAAGTTGCTGTCCTTTTGTTCTTCAGTCTAGTTGTGGAGGACATCGCTTCTCTGGCCCATGTTGATATTATCATTGCGCTCTTCTCGGGTGAGGCAGTCGCTCACCAGCCCTTAAACGGCCGCTCACGGCAGCTCACGAAAGCTCACCCCTGCTGCGAGCCAGCCCCACTGCAGCCTACGCCGTCACCGGCGACTCACGGCAACCAAGCTCCAGGTCGAGCTGTTGTTCACCATCTTAGCTGTAGAGGGCGCAGCATCACTGGCCCTCCTGTGGGATCCGAACCGGGGCCCTGCTGCTCAGAGCTGGCATCCCAAGCCAACTCCTAACCAACGCGCCACTCGGCCGGCCCTCAAAACTCTTTAGAATCTGACCCCAATCATATTTCCTGGCCTATTTCTTGGCCTATTTCTCACTACTGAGCCCCATACTCCACTCAATAAAATGAAGACATCAAGAGCCGACTTACGATGTGTAGAACAAGTGGCTGCCAAGATGTCCGCTCATTTTGAGTCCTCTGTGGTCATTTCCTCAGTTCAAGCTTTTACTTGTAGAATTATTTCTATCATAAATGTCTCCTGTCATCTACATCCAATTCTCAAAATCCTACTTTTCTCTCCGAATCCAACTCAGATGCAAGTTCCTTCCCAAACTGGTCTCTGCTCTGCCCAACTCACCTTCCGTCTCCAGCAGAAAAAGAAAGTGCCTTTCTAGGAACCCCCCTGCACCTCACACACACCCGTTTTAAGGCAGTCAGAGCAGCCTGACCCAGGTCTGGCCTCGGGCTCCTCATTAAAATAATAATCTCCTCAATGGCCAGAGCTGTACAGTATCCGAGGCACTCCCTCCCCGCCCCTACACAAATTAATGGATGGATTTTTACCACTCAAAGCATCCTTGGGCTAGGAGAACCTTAACCTTCCAGGGTACTTTATTCATCTCGTCAGAAAGAAGCAAATGATAATAAAATAACACACTACAGACTAAGGAGAAATATGCGAAAATTGATGCCTGGGATGAGCAGCCTGATACTTATTCTTGATCCACAGGCTGAAAGGTGAGGCCTCAGCTCATGAATGATGGGACTCAGCACTCAGGCTCCCAGAGAAAGCTCGGCTGTGTTCACCACTCTGTTCACTCGGGCGCCTACGTGGACTGGCCCACCTGAGAAAACATTCCCACAGGTATTGAAACACACGGGAGCTCTGATTTACTCCATTCCCCAGGGTCTCGATTGCTGAAGGGTGGCCTTGTGGTCTATTGGGGTTGTACTGCAGTTACGAAAAACTGGGAGGAAAGATCTTTCCCTATGCATTTATTTGTTAATGCCTCAGCATTAGTACTATTACTTATGCCCCAACAGAGAAGGGGTATCATCTGCAAAGTAAAATAGAAAGAAAACAGAATTGCAGTAACAAGTTACTTATAAAACACGTAGGATGATGGGCCAGCTATTGTTCAAAGAGCTTTATGTATATTGACCCACTCCATCCTCACAGTATCCCTAAGAAGCAGGAATGCTCATGTTCCCATTTTGGAGATGAGTACAATGAGGTACAGAAAGATTAAGTGACGTGCCCAATATCAGACGGCTGGTACATGATGGAGCTGGGACTTGAAGCCCCGCTGGCCGGCCCCCGAAGCTGTTCTCAACTGCTGTGCCCCACTTTACAGAGCATGTGGGTGAGCTGGGCTGCCCGCCGCAGGGCTTTTAAACCAAACTTTCATCTTCTAATAAGCTATTGCTTGACTTTGTACTCTTGCAATGTAAAAATTTCAGAGGTGAATTTCCTTCATCGTCTCTGTCCGCCAATGAAATAAATAATGAAACAAAGCAGGTCAACGATATTTGACCCATGGCAAGCACAGGGTGGGATCTCCGATGTCAATTCTCTTTCCCCAAATCACCATTTCATGGAGCTGAACAAGGGTTTAAAGTTGTTAAGGACATCTTACTACCGACCTGACATGTCCCGGTTGATACGATCAGATGGATCATGATAGGCTTGCTAAGGGAGTGACTTTCTCAAGGTGTGAATCTCTGTTATTGACCATCCAAAAGGTGACTTGTGTCCCACATTTTGGATGACACTGCCCCACAGCAACCAGTATCAAGGATTTACTGACTTGGCTTATAGCCTCATATTGTCTTTGAGATGAAACTAGAAGATACTAGATGCTGCTGGAAGATGCTAGAAGATGATACTGGCATTAGGAAGCATAACAGTCACTCATACAATTGCATGAAATAACCAGTCCTCTCTAAACAACAGCAGCAACCATGCTGACCGCGATGAAAGAGACACGATTTTTGCTCCCAAGAGAAGCCAGCCTTTCTCTGCTAATACTCTTCACAAAACTGGACAAACAGGAACAAGTGGGCAGGCTGAGTGTGAATGTCAACATGTGCATGTGTGCATGGGTGTGTGTCCTGGGGAGGCTGTAAGTATGTGGGGAAGTTAAACTTTACCAAAGCAAACAGCTGAAGGCATGCACGCGGTGACACACCTTAATGGTTGGTGGGAATGGTATAAACAGCATCAACACGTTTCTCTTGCACAGTCTGGGAGCCACGAACGATTAATTCCACGGCAAGAGTGACGGCGCTCATCAGGCACACACATTCCTAGTCAGTGGTCCAGGAGGCTGAAAACACCCGGTCAAAGCACATCCAAGGGCTTTCTTTTGTGACATTCACCCAACCCCATGGCTCCTGCTGTGTTTTATTAGGAAAATATAAAATTAACAACACAGCAATAATTATTTCCTAAACTGGTTCCAACACAAATTTCCAATTTGAGGTCAGATGTATTGCCTAATAAAATTTTTACAGCTGCAGCCCAATTGTGGTAGTTAAGTCCTGGAAAATACAATTCTTAATTCGCCAGAATTAAGTTTTAAGTCTTGATTCATCCTGTAAAGACGAATGTGCATTACTGCGGTTTATACAAAATGTTCAAATAGTAATATCCAATATAATAGCTTGCATAATTTCAGCTAATTCTGTTAGAGGGATTTGACCTACTTACACTTTACTGAACCATACGTCACGGCTCTCAGATCACTGGGACTGGTCTTTCTAAATTGTCCTTTCCTAAACTGCATTAACAAGTACTTCTTACGTTATACAGAGAAACATGGAATCATGTCAAAAAGGAAAGAATAGTCAGAAGATCCATGACTCTGCTTATACTCCTGTTGCCACCACTAATTTGTTACTTCAAGGCCTATGCCTGAATCACAGACTCTGAGCTACAGTTCTGAACTGCAGAATTCACACACATGTACCTGCAGAGTTCATAACATTTCATCTGCTCAGGTTCCCCCAAATCTTAAAATGTAATTTAAGATGTTTAAGAATTAAAATAAGACATTGAGAAAGAATATCAATAACAAAACTACTATGTGCCAGGGTCTGTTCTAAGTGTTTTACATATATTAGCTTTTTTTTTTTTTAAAGATTTTTATTGGGGAATTGGGGGATAACAGCGCTGGGGAATTGGGAGGAAGGGGAACAGACAAGTTGCTGTCGTTTTGTTCTTCAGTCTAGTTGTGGAGGACATTGCTTCACTGGCCCAAGTTGGCACCATCATTGCGCTCTTCCCGGGCGAGGCAGATCGGTCGCCGGCTTCTGGACGGTCGCTCACTGCGGCTGCTGGCCGCTCACGCTGGCTGCTGGCCACACACGGTAGCCCATGGCAAACCACTGCCACAGGGACTGCAGCCCACGCCGTCGCCGGCGACTCACAGCAGCCCAGCTCCAGGTCGAGCTGTTGTTCAGCATCTTAGCTGTGGAGGGCAGTGTCACTGGCCCTCATATGTGGGATCCGAACCGGGGCCCTCTGGCATCCCAAGCGAGTTCTTAACCATCGCGCCACTCGGCCGGCCCCATATATTAGCTTTTTAATCCTTACAACCATCTCAGGAGGCTTGAGCAGTTATTATCACACCCATTTTGCAGATGAGAAAACAGAAGCACAGAGATAGTAACTAATTTTTCACGTATAACAGAGTGGCACAGGTGGCCAAGCTGGTATTCAAGTTCAGAAAACCTTGCTCTAGAGCCTCTGCTTTTGACCTCTTTGCAGCACTGTGTATGACCCAGAATCATACCGAAAACAGACAAATGATTGACGTTCGCCACAGATAGTAGGCCTCTCTTTTTCTCTTTTTAACCATGTGGCAAAGGCAGCAGAAGAGGAATGGGACACACATGAAACATCTAGAGATATTAAAGACAGATAGGAGAATAGTGCTCGAGGTTCTCTTCTATGATTTTCTAAATATTGTTTTCTAAGTGTCTAAGACATGCCATTGCATCAACAAGAATCTATAAAATCCTCACGGATAAAATGTACAGACTTCAGGAAGAGCCCATGTTCTGCAAAGCAAATGCAGACCAGTCTCTGGGTGAGAACTACGCAAGTTCAGTCATGCTGTCTTCGGCCTCTAGAAACAATTTGTTTCTATGCCAGCATGTTGGCACCTGGCTGCAGAGTGGTGGAAAGGGCGAAGCTTTTGTACCTTGACAGACCTGAGCTAGTTCCTGTTCGGCCACTCCCTAGCTACAAAGCCTGAAGCCAAGAACTTAACAGAGCTGTACCTTCATTTTCCTAATTTGCAAAAGGGGTAATAATCTGTTCTTCCTGCCCAACCCACTCACCCTACTTTTGGTGCATGGATTTCTATGTCAGTTAGGGTTCCTGAGTTGCAAGCAACAGAAATCAATACTGGCTAACCTAAGCGAGATGAATTAGTTGGACAGACGCAGATCAGCCACATCATGAAATGAAAATCAAAAGCATCAGCTGGAGGAGGGACAAGAACTAGAGCTGCTCCGGGTTACAGCGACAACTACAAGGAGACAAAGCATGCCAAGTCCACGGCATATTGAAAGCGCTCCATAAAGCTTCATTCTTTTCCTTTCTGTCCTGGGCTTCTTTTCATTGAATTCTTCATCCCTTCCAGCACACACTGTGTTCCTACTCTGAGCAGAGCACAATGATCAGTATAAAGAATGTGAAAAGGAGTAACTCGGTCTCTGCCAAAAAGTCAGCAATGCCCTCACCCGGAGTATTACTTTATGTTGTTGAGAAATACCCAACTGAATCATTCATCTCTGAAATAAATGGCTAATGTCAAAACATTTACTAATGCAGACAAAGCTGATTGAAATAAATGGCTGAATAACCCATTGTTTGAAAATCTACAAGAGTAATATATATTACAATCAGATAAATCAAAATTACAAAGGATTTTCTGCTGCTTTTCAAAATGCTTGCCAGAAGTTGGTCAAATGACAGTAAGAAGCATAATCAGTTTAACAAGTGGTTGCCGGTTACCTCTAGGGAATGAAACTGGGGAGAAGGATTAGGCCTGGGAGGGAGTGGGGGACAGGCAAGAGGACCACTTTTCATTTTATAATCTCCTGGAGTGCTTGAATTTTTCAACAACATGTATGTGCTTATTTTATAATACTTAAATAATAGTTTAGATAAAAATATACTCATTAGGGCACTTTTGATTGATGGGGAAAAAACCCAGCTTGAGTTTGTTTAGGGGGGGGGGGGCGGGATTTAGTGGCTCAGGACTGTCGGGGAGGAAGGCCGTGGAGGTGAAACCAGCCCTTACATTCTCTCCTTATCTCTCCATCTCCATCGCTACCTCTGGTCTCTGCATCTCTCTTCCCGTGGCTATTGTCATGAAGCTAGAACTTTCGCTAACAGCTTTTCCTGGCCTCACATCCTCACATCTTTGTGACTGGAAAGGAAAACAGTTTTTCTCTCTTGTTTTAGTTGGAAAATCCCTAGGATAAGCCCATGGATGACCTGGCTACAGGTTGCTGGCCTCCCTCAGACGAGGGCTGGAAAAGCATGATTGGCGCAGCCTGGGTGAGGCGCTCCTGCCTCCATCCAACAGTGCGGCTGAGAGGAGGCCCCAGGTGGCTCTGGTTTATTCCACATCAAGGGAGGTGGGAGGTGAAGAGAGGCAGGGGAACACCAATCTGGCCACGGAGGGAGACTCTGGGAGGTGGGTGGCCCTCCCAAGGTGTCTTCATCCCTCAGAAGTCTCTGAGCTGGCTATCTGGGCCCTGGTTTCTGTTTCTCTCGCGCCAAAACCCCTGGCTCAAAGGATACCTTGGAAACCAGATTCTTAACCTTGGGTAAGCCATCTTATGAAAAAGAACTTGAGTGTCTGAGTCTTTCATGTTAAGTGAGAAAGTAAATGTTGAGTTAATCATTCTTGCTTCCCTTCTAAGACACATCCCAATAGATAAAGGACAGGGCTATAAGCCCCTTGATTTATTTTCGTCTTTTTGCATCTCTAATGCTTTGCATCCATCCCATAAATATTTATTGAACACCTACTATGTGCCAAGTACTACTGAGTACCTACTATGTGCCAGATATCATGGGCATACAGGCATGGGCGAGATATACCTCCTAGAGCACGTATTCTAGTAGGAGAAACAAGCAATAAACACACACACACACACACACACACACACATCTCCAAGAATTTCAGATTACGATGATGACTATGAAGAACCTTAAAGCAAGGTAAGAGGATAAAGAGTATCGGTGTGGGGAAAACATTATAGAGTGTGGTCAAGGATGACCATTCTGAGGAAGTGACATTTGAACAGAGACCTGAGTGGATGAAAGAGTGTTTTGGGGCAGTTTCAACAGCACATACAAAAGCCTTAAGGGGAAAATGAAGTTGACGTGTGTGAGGACCACAAGAGCCAGGCAAAGAGGCAAAGGGGGCGATGGAGGGGACGGAGAGGGAGAGGCTGCGAGCCACCGGCAACTGCAGACCAGGAGAAGACGCTGAATGCTACTCAGCGCGGGATGAGGACACCTGAAGTATTTCCAGTACGAGATGAACATGCTCTGACTTATGTTAAAGTGCCTGGTGAGTGGTAGGCTCTCAATAAATAGTATTTCACAATTTAAAAAAAGCAAACTCAGGCCAAAAAAATTTTAATATCTCCTTGGCCAGAGATGGACTGGACTATTGGCTAATAATGGAAATAGACTGACATTTGTCCAGTGTTTTATAGTTTACAAAGCTCTTTCACCCCCATGATCTCATCTGACCCCTCATTTGAATGCAGATATATGACCACAGGACACCAAGGCCCCACCACCACCACCCACAGGCAGAGGCCAGGCGGCCACTGCTCAGTTCGCAGGTGTCTTAACAGCTGTCAGAGGCGAGCACAGGCTTAGAGGTTTGAAGACGCCACAGGGAACCCCCGAACCCGTCCTTAGCGTGCTCTCCCTAAACGCAGGAGGGAGATTCCCATTCTCACACTTGTCCTCTGGAACCATCCTGAGGCTTAGCTTTGCAAGCCAGGAGCCCAAGGAGACCAGACCAGGAGAAGATTCTGTGTACTCGGAGAGATTTACCTTTTTCTCTCTCTTCTACTTAAACATGAAGGTTTCTTTAGTGGCTAAAAAAGAAAAATTATTTAAGTTGCCCCTCTGGCCTGGGATTAAGGCCATTAGAAACAATGGCGGTGGGGAGCCCCTCAAGGAGCCCCTGATTTAATGATCCGGTGTCAAGGCCCTCAGTTACATCATGGGGCCACTCTCTGGAGCAGGGCTGGATAGGCACCACCCCCAGACTCACGGCGCCTCATGCCATGGCCTCAGAAATCACAGTGTCCTCTGGGTTTCTCGACCTCAGTTAAGTCATCTTTTCTGTGCTACTCCCCCACCCACGTGGGAAAGGTGGACTCTTACCCTTTCTTCTGGGAAACACTGGAGGAAAGGGAGGGAGGGAGAGGGGGCAGGAGGAGGAAGGGAGAAAGCTGAAAGGGGACAGATGCCCCAGGCTCCCTCTTCCAGTGCCAGGTAGGTCAGGGTGCTGGTCCCAGTTATATCACTAACCATCTTTGCGACCTTGGGCAAAGGGTGGGACCGCTGCACAGCAGGCAACACCAAATGTGGAGCTCAAAGGTCTCCTGGTTCAAAGACAGCGGTAAAAGAGGGAGACATTTCCAGCTCAACCCCCCTTAAAACGTGGCCGGGGAGTTGGAGCCCCCGAGTTCAGAACGCTGGCCTTAGAGGCTGCCCGGGTCTCAGAGGCTGGCTTCACTATTGAAATGCCATTTCTACCCTGGCATTTCACTTTCGATGAAAATGTCCTTAGTCTCCGTGTATTTTTAAACATTTCTTTGTGCCACTTTCCAGCTACTTTTTGCAAGAGTCGTAAGACAAGGCCTTCAGGATCTGTGGGGTGAGCGCAATTGTTAATGGGCTGTTGCATCAGCAGCAGCAAATACATTCCTGGACTCAGATATACAGTCATACTAGGGGGAAAAAAAAGAAAAAGAAAAATCTACGTTTTCTATTGTCAATCATGTTTATTAAATTGAAAAAAAAAATTTTCTCTCCCAGGCAGTATGAAAAGTGGGGGGGGCAAATGAACTTATTGTATGTCGGGAGAAGTAGGCTAAAAAATGTCATTAACAGATGCAATTATGCATTCTGATGCAAAGTGCTTCAAGCTGACAGTGGGGGAACTTACAGTGGGGCTCCCAGACCACAGGCTGCAAATTCTCTAACAACTTTATTCATAAACACCGGCCTACAGTTCAATCCCGCTTCCTTTGAGTATCTCCTGCCAATAAAAGGCCCCATTCTTCAGCTTCCCCCGGCTTTATTCGGAGGGAAAACACCACTTTGTGTCCATGTTGTGTTAAAATAACAGATTCGTGTTCATTCCTGTAGGTTTCTGATGGGCAGACGGACGCAGGCTATCTTCACTACGGATGGCGGCGAGGCGCCTTTGTGAGGAGGAGGATGGAGAGAAAGGGTCTCCAACAGGGGACCTTTGTCCTGGAATGCTAATGAGCCTCTGCGAACTGCGCAGACAATGCCAGCCTAGTCCTAGCAGCGACCATCCATCTGCAGCTATTTTGTTAACCCGCTGTTTCTACATTCTTCCCCTCACACCAAATACTTGATGTTGACAGCTGTGAATTTTAAACAACCATTCTGTGTATGTTTTTCTAATTTTGTGTATTCAGATGGTTTCTCCATTTGGGGGTGGGGGTTGGAAAGCTAAGTACCTCACTTTCCTTCGTTTAGAGAGTTCATGCTTTTCGAAAGTTGTGGTGATTCTGACCGCTAAACAAAGTAGAAATGAAGTGTGTCCCCAGCAGCATTTGGGATGACCAGGGAGTGCAGGAGAAATGAAAACGGTCACACAAGATCACAAGCCCAAGTGGCCTGGAAGCAGGCTTTGGGGGTGACGCACCACTCAGACACTCTGGTGGCCCAGGAGCGGGGTCCTTCTTCACGTCTGTCCTCGCTTCGCTGCAAAATGGACCACGGCAACATTCTCAAAGGGCTGACAATAAAGACCGCCACATCCAGGCCATCGACCCAGTTTTATTTCCCCTTTCCCGCTCCGATTGCATTGTTCTGGCAGCTACCTTTTCTTCTTAGACAGAAGGCAAAGGCACGATATAAGTTCGTAAGCGTGAAGAAAAACAAAACGAGCTCTCAGACTGAGCGAGGCCTGTGTTCATAAGGCACTTGACTGGATGCATGATTTTTTTAATTTGGGTACTTATTTATTTATGCCTTTGCCTCTTTGATACAAGGAAGTTCACAACCCAAAACATGATGGAAACAAAAACTCTAGACAAGAAAAAAGGAGGCTGCCAACAGGGCAATCATAAGGCTCATTATGCTTGCTACCACTGAACTTTGGGGTCTGACTACCTGACTCAGAGCCTCCCAGCAGTGAGAGTGAAGGGGGAATGATGACCAATGACAGAGCCTCATTTCACTCAAGCATACAGTTAGAAAAATGTTCCAGAGGCTTCATTTTTAAATAAATCTTTCACTCGGGGCTCTTCATAAAGGGGCAATGAGAACAGAAGTTCAATGGCAACTTGAGAGCAAACACAGTTGTAAAATTCCTAGAACTACAGCAAAAAGGTAAGGCAAGTGGACACCTGTCTATGGCCCATTCCAGTTGCCCAGTGGTGGGTTCACAGACCGCTGATATGAGAAGGATTCAAGGCCACATCTAGGCTGGGCAGCAAAGAGGACAGATGGCTGACCCCACGTGTGCTGCATGACTCCTGACCTTGGGCTAGACAGACACACGCAAATGAGCAGGTTCCTGGTGTTCAACTTGATCCAAAGATAGAACTCCGGGACACAGAGGAATGTATGGCTGTCATGGCCCTTACATGTTCCTACATAACACTGTCCTCAGCTGGGCCTTCCAGAGGAGCTGGGCGGGTAACTGGAGTGTCTATCAATGCTTTGAAGACAGAGGCAACAGCGGGGAGGGTTGAAGACCTAAACTGCAGAAGCTTGACCTATAATCACATCTGGACACAGGGCCATACCACCTTCACAGGGCGTGGGCCCAATGCTACTTTTTTTTTTAATGTAAAATATTTATTTCTGTAGGATGTTGGAGGACTTTTTCATTTTCCATCTTTTACTTTTCTGTATTGTTTGAACTTATTAGGACACACATTACTTCTACAATCAAAAAGAGTAGACAAATCATTTTAAATTAGTTGCTTTTCTTTCCTTCCTTTTTCTTTTTTTTTTTTTTGCCTCAAGTTATGCCAACATTCTTCATACGGCACTAAAACACAAGAGTGATGAACAGGACCTTGTCTAACTGAATCCCAAACATCTGGAACCGTTGAGCTGGGCTCATCCTTGGAGATGAACAGATGATAGGAAAATAAGTTCGGACAGTCCGTGATGGCTACAGATGGTGCACGGCTCCAACAGAGTCACACACCCAGGCTCCGGGACCTCCGCATCTCCAGGACAACGGCCAACGTGGGATCCCAAAGGCCTGTTGGCTCCCCTGTCATCAAGAAAACAACTAAGAAAAAACATTCCCTGGCAGGAAACACAAGAAGGAAATGCCCAAGTACAAAAACTGTTCAAAACTGGAATGGGTTGTGCAGAAGATGGATTGATTGTCCAGGTAACTCGACTGGATCCACAGACGCTGCCTTCTGCCTCGGAGGGGTCTGTGCACACCGGTGCCTATTTCTCTTTGGATTCCCAGCTTCTGCTTTTATGAAAGCGTCTGAACACATTCTCAAGAGGACTTTGTAGCAGGAGTGAATTTTCAAAGCGTTTTTCTGGTTAGCCTTCAATTAACCAGAAAATCAGATTAATTGTGCATGAACTTCTATTTCCAGGACACAGTCTGACCCAAGGAATATGCAAATCCGGGTATAAATAAGTCATGTTAAAATGGGGCTCTCTTGTGTTTGTTTTAGAACGTGGAAGAATGGAAAAACAAGACAGCGAGGGCCCAGGGCCAAAGAAAATGCTATATTTAGATGCAAAGGGCTTTGTTTGGCCCTGATTTGAGTGTAGACACAGCTAGTCAGGAACAAGGGGGCCATTCACTCAATCCACCTGACATGCTGTCGCCGGGCCCGTGCTTTCCACAGGCACCGAGCTCAAAACCATCCTGAAAGAGGCTGTCGGCTGAGAAGAAGTAACCGCGGCTCTGTGGCAATTAACCAGCAGTTTCTGTTGCTGAAGGAGATTATTTTGGATGGCGTAAAGAGATTCAAATAAAAATGTCAACGTGCCCATTATGGATGAAAGTTAGAAAAACTTAAGTGGCCCTGAATTAATCACTGTTTGACAGGAAGGCGCATAAACGAGTACTAAAAATCCCCCACAAATCTATTTTCCTGCCTTTTCGGTAATTGTAAAGGAGCTCGTTGGGGGTGGGGAGGGCACTTCTTGGCTACAACCTTAATTCATCTTGGAGTGAAGATTTAATGACAAAGTTACAAGCCCTTAAAGTAGCATTTATTGAGGGGCTAATGAGAGTTCCTAAGAACTCTTAAAAAAAAAAAAGAAAAAGCAGCTACCAACACAAGAGGCCTTTGAAAATAGAGGGGAGTTCATTAGTCTTTTTTTTTTCTTCCCCTTTCTCAACAATGAATATTTCTGCTGCCAAACCTTCAGGAATAGGGTTGGTTTCCTTTCAAGTAATTGATGCAGATTTTGCTTCTGCATGGAGTCCAGACAACCTCTGCAAGGAGAAGCAGGAAATCACATCGTCAAAGGGAAGCTGTGCATTCCTCCCTCCCCGGCTGGGTCGGCCCCTCGCAACCGTGGATTTATGCAGCCCTTGCCAAAATGCCTCCGATTTCCATGCCCTCCCATGGCTATGATAACGAATGCTGCTTTCAGCCTCTGAGGGCTGCACTTATTTCAAACTCCAGCTATGCGGTAACAAAACCGGCTGCTGTCACCCCAAATACAGCAAATGAGCCCCTGTCCCACAGCATAAAGGGTAAGAGAGTTATTGCGCGTCCCCCGTGGAGAAGGCCCCGCTCGCCCTTGCCCTCTCTTGGCATCTCCGCTCTGGAATCTTCGAGGCCCTCTTGCCTCTACTCGTCCTTCTGTTTCAGGGAGCACAGGAAGAAATAGCTGGGGCCCGTCTGTTCCAAACAGATCAAGTTTTAAGTCAGGATTTTTTTTTTTTTTAAGAAAAAGTAGAAGCGGAAAGGAATGCTGTGAAGAAAATGGAAACTGGCGAAGGCCTTTAACTTCAAATAATCCTCTGGTCAGTGCTGGTGCACAAACGTAACGCTCTTTTCTAAGCACAAACACGACTGAACAGGTATAGGAAGTGGGCGAGAAAGGAGGGAAGCTAGAAACCCCGAGATGTAAACAGGTATGGTGACCTCTGATGGCTCAAGTGGGAAAGCAGCATTTGTCTTGGAGCTATCATCCCTAAGGAGTCTCGAAAATGATCTACAGCATGCAATTAAACTGACACGCCAAAAAACATGTGTGTTTAGAAAATACTCGCGTCGTGGTTTATACCTAGCCAAAACATACTGTTTCTCTCTGGGTAGAAAAGAAAGGCTTTGCAATAAAAGTGCCTGCATTTGGAGAACCCCTTATTAAAATGCTATTTTCCATAGCAGTATTAATTTGAGATCTGGGAGATGCTTCCTATTTGTACAATACCCCCCTGCTCGTGAAGGTTTATGCCCTGTGGCACAATAGCAGCGATTTACCAGCCAGGCTGCCAATTCTGAAAGGGCCGTCTGCTTGACACCACCTGGGGAAGGACTCAGACTAATTCACCCCTCACTGGGGCATGTGCGTACTTCTGAGAACGTCTCTTGAAACACAGCACCTCCTGAAGGTGGCACATCACCAGTTTTTCCTCCTAATGTTGACAAAATTCAATTGGCATAGTTTAAATGGATTTTTTCAGAGCATGTAAGTAGCTTTTGGTACCAAGGGTGAAGCTAAGATGGGGCTGCTGGCTAAAGTCACCAGGGAGAAAATACACTTGTGCTCAGTCTACAGGACGATGGCTGCTGGAAGGACGGATTCTGAGGGTGACTCACAATAATCAGTGATATCAACAGTAACTATGTGTATATTGTCATAGTACCTTTCGCTTAGCCACCAGATAATGGGGTAACACTTTGAATCTGTTTTCTCAGTTAAATCAGGCAACATCATTTCAAGACAGGCGCTGTGATGTCCACTGTGTAGATGAGAATGCATGAGCTCAGAGAAGTTCATTCATGTGCCAGGCTCACACAGCTAGTTCATGGAAGAGGCAGAATTCACACTAGTAGCGGCCTGAATCCAAAGCTTTGTTCTTGATCACTATGCTAGTCTCCCCCTTAAACTGCTACCTGCAGTCACCCTGGTCGACTTTGTAGCCATGCTTTCTTCTACACTCAACTCCGGCCTGCCCAACACACAACCCTGTGTTCCGTTCGGGAGGCAGTGTCGCCTGGTGATGAAGACTGCATGGGCTGGAGTCAAAATACTGGTTTGAAACCTGGGTCTGTTCCTTACCAACTGAGTGACCTTGGGCAAATTTCTGAGCCTTTGTCTTCATCTATAGAATGAGAACATTAAACATTTCTACCTAATATGGTGCAAAAATAAAATGAAATAATATATTTAAATGTAGGATAGTCCCTAGCAATATAGGAATCACTCAGTTAATACTAGGAAAGGGAGGGAGGAAGGGAAACAGGAACGAAGGAAGAAAAGAAGAAAGGAAGGAAAGAGAGAGAAAGAGGGAAATGAATGAATGAATTAATTAATTAAATGAAAGGAACAAAAGAAAAAAAGAAATGAAAGAGGAGAACCAAAGGAAGGTGGAATGTGTTCTCCGCTCATTAAACAAGCAGAGAGAGAGAGAGACACCATTACCCACAGAGGATGCTGCAGTGGCGAGGAGGGCACCTCCATGCCCCAGACAACCTAGTGGGCAGCGCCAGGGCCTCTGCCACAGTTTATGGACACTCCTTCCCTGGTGTTGGCATTCTTCCTGGGCAGGCTCACCTCCGCAAGCTCCCAAGATGGTGCCAACAGCTTCCCAGCCTCCGTGTCCTACAGGAGAAGTGGAGACATCTTGTCCCACCATTCTCAGCTCCGATCAGGTCACATGGCCATCCCCAAGCCAGTCACCGAGGCCCAGAGGGATACCATGTGCTGATTGGCTTCCTTATCGTGTGTTAGATCCCTGATGAGCAATGGAGTCCCATAGATTGAAAGTGGAGGAAGGAATGATACCCTAGAGGAAAACTGGGGTGAAATTACCAGGAAAAGAATGAATGTAGGAGCAGCAAGCTGATATCTTCCACGAGCAAAACTTCACTGCTAGCGCTATCTTCTTCTTGGCCTTGCTTGTTTCAATTTAGTTGGTGTGGTTAAGAGCTAGTGTTTTAGGATCAAGTGCTTGGGTTTTAATTCTGGCTCCACTATTTACTAGCTGTGTGATCCTGGATGGGCAGGTTAGACACCTCTGTCTGCTTCAGTTTATTCATTTGTAAATGTGCTTAATAATGTTATCTTTCTCGTAGATTGCTAAGTATTATATGTGTACATGTAATGTGTTCAGCATAATAGGAGCACATACCAGGCACCCAATAAATTTTAGCCATTGAATATTCAACATTTATTTGTTGAGTATCTACTGATGCCAGACTCTATATTAAGTACATGCGATACACTGGTGAACAAAACAGAATGACAACAAAATCCCTGACCTTGTGGAGCTAATATTCTAGTGCAGAAAGAGATTAATAAACAATAAATAAAATAACAAGATAATAATATCGAAGTTAGGTGAAAAGGTGGTCAGTTGTCACGTAGCCAAAACCTGTCGCTGGGGAAGCAACCATGAGTCATACTTTCCCACCAATAAGAAACAAGAATGGTTGGAGTGGTTCCTGCAAGTGTTGTGATCAAATTTAGGGAAGGTCTCCCAAACTGCACCTGAGCACCAGTTAGAGGAGTTGTCCTCTGGGTGACCTGTCCTCACTACCATACTAAACAACTCACCCGCCAGCTCCACGACAGATACCAAGCAGCCCATAGAAGACCAAAAAGAGGGTGCCAACCTAATTCTCGGAACTTCCGCCCCATTCCAGGAAAACGCATGAATATTCCTCCCCTCAATGAAACCCTGAGGGCCCATAAAAAATGGCTATGCCCATGGACTTTGGGGCATCACATCCATTCTCTTTTGGAGCGTGCTGCCTTGGTGCATCAAGCTTTTACTTTAATAAAACCTTTCTCTCTACAAAACTGTTTCGCCCACTCTCTTGATCTCTCTCCTGAGAGGAGCAAGGGCCTCTGTGCCAGTAACAAAAAACAGTATGGAAAAAAAGAAAGTAGGTCTGGGTAAAAGGGATTAGAAGAGCAGCGGTAGGCGGGGAGGGGACAGGACAGTAGGGGTTGAGCTCACTAAAGCGGTGACATGAAGCCAAGATTTGGAGGGTTTTAGTGAGTTAACAATAGGATATGGAGGCAGGAGTTCCAAGCAGGAGGGCCAGGCAACCAGAGCGCCAAGGGTTTTTGGGATGCAGCAAGGGGACTGATGTGCCTGGTGGAAACAAGGGAGGACAAAGAATGGTGGGATGAGAGGTCCGTGGTCAGAGAGGGCCAGTCCAGGAAGGGCCTGGGAGCCCCGGAAAGACACTGGTTTCACTCCGAGGGCCATGGGAAACGCTGGCAGGTTTCGAGAGTTGGGGAGATCTGATGTGATTTACTTTGTGCCCGGAGGATGGGGGCTAATGTGTTGAAAATAGAATAGCTCTTGTTATTATTGCTATGATGATTATTACATTTCAGTTCACCAGTTGAAGAAGAAAGTACACTGTAAAAGTTGCGGGGGCCTGCTCCCCAAGTCAACACTCCGAGCAGGTGATCTTGCTTTTACCTGAAGGATGCACTTTTGGTGCAGTTTCTCCTCCAGGCCTTCCAAAGAAACAGGACCAAGAGATTTACAGATTCTTAGTGTTCCAGTCTCATTTGCTACTGTAAGCTGCTTCTCTGAAGAAGTCTATTCCACTCAAGCAAAACATATGTCAGGAATACCACTGGTCTCTGGCAAAGCATGGTTTCCTGAATCAACAGCCATAATGAGAGCTTGTTGAAGATTTAAATGGCTTCTGATTTCAGCCTGATAATTCCATTTTAACATGGGGAGCTGGCGGTATTGGAACTGAGCTTGCTGAGCATATCTTATGTCATCGGATCATAAGAACTGGCTGATGGAGCCTAAAAGATAAGTCCAAGAAAGTAGATTAAGAGTGTCTATGGTGATTATCAGCTGTGAATGGACTACAGTGCCAGAGAGGTGGGGTCTGCTGGAAGGTAGATTATATGACAGGTTCTTTTAAGAAAATTGTATACAATCTCCTAGTAACCTCACTCTGTCCTTGGGAATGTCTGGGCTGTATTTGCAGAATGAAAAGGGCAGGTCCCCTGTGCTGAACACCTAGTTAGAAGTATGGGACAGAGCGACTGTAACACTAGTTAGACTTGCAGATAGTTCAATCCACTGCATGTTTCGAATGGGTGATCCGTGGAGACCACTGAAAGGAGAAAGAGGCCCATTTAAATGCTTAGTATTCCCAGTCTCTGAGAAGCCATTAAGGCGTCTCATTCGCAATTTGTCTAAAATCTTTTGGGATCCATTGAAGCTTCCAGCTAGTATCATCTGTTAAGGCTAATAAATCCCCCATGTTTATTTTTCTACCTTTTGGTCTTTTTAAAACTTTTTATTAAAGCGTATACCATTTATACAGAAATGTGCACAAATCATACTGTACAGTTAGATGAATTTTCACAAAATAAACACACTGGTGTAACCAAGACCTGAAGCCAATGGAACACGGCCAGAACTGTGGCCTCCCTCCCAATGGGACCACTATTCTGACTTCTAATGCTATAGAGTAGCTTGGCCTTAAAACACACAAACACACACACACACACACACACACACAAAACCACTTTATTTAAATGAAATTCTATATTATATAAATGAAATTCTACAGGACATCTTTTGTATTTATCTTCTTTCACTACTAAGCTTGTTTATTTGTTTGCTATCTCCCCTATCACTCCTTAAAGCCAAGGACTTGACCCCCATCCACAAAGTTCAGCAGAACATAGTAGATACTCAGTAAATATTTGTTGGATAGATGGAAGGACGGGTGGATGGATGGACGCATGAATGGATGGATGGATAGAAGGATGGGTAAATGGACAGATAGGTGAATGGGTGGGTGGGTGAAAGAACAGGTAGATGGCTGGGGAAGTGGATGGATGAAAGAAATTACATACTGCTCATTTATAGTATAGGCATTAGTCAGTGGTGCCTAAAACCTTCACGATATTTTACATATCTGTGCTCTTACCTTGCTACAAAAATGGGCACACTTGTATTTAAAAGAGAATCTTTATGCAGTGCAATAAATGGAAAAGAAGGCAAATATGGAAAGTTAAAAAAAAAAAGCAAGCAAAACAGTGTTTTTAAATGCAAGATAGATTCTCTTGCCCACTGAAGACTCTGAACCTTAGGCCACTGGTCTTCGCTAAAGAGGCAGGTTAGCAAGTGCTGGAGAGGTAGCAAGAGACATCCTACCACCCAGCTGAGAGGTTTTTGCAGATGTAGGTAGAGGGATTAAAGAGAACAGAAAAGGGGGTGATTATTACTATGGCAGTCTGTTATTTAATGTCCCACCTAAAATCTTTGCACTTACCCCCGGTGTGTAAGATGTCCACATGTCCTACACTTTACACCAACATAGGTAATGTTTACTGACCCCAGGTCATATATAAAAAACTAGTTTTTAAAATGAACTCAAGTTTCATATTAACTTGTTTTTTATGCTTTATTCTTTCTAAAAAGTAGAAGAAAACACGACAGGTACCTTACAATTCTAAGTTTAACTCACCCCCAGTGTATCTTACAGCCTAAAGAGAAAGGGAAAGGATTCAGGCCCGTATAACAGAAAGTCCCATGTCAGCCACACAGACACTCCCCAACACCCACATATGTGATGGCACAGGCAAAGCACCCAGATCATTGACCATTTCTTCTTTATAACCCAATGGTCTGAGCTCACGGCACCAAAACCCAATTAAAAGCAAGGCCAGGCTAACAGCAAGAGGGCCGCACTGGCTCAGGGGAGCTGGCAAGTCTGCTGCACAGGCCACGATTATTCCTTCATGGCTTAGCTTTCAGCACATGCCCTGGATTCAATGTAAGACGATAAGGCCTCTGTGTTCTTTCACACGTAGACCAAAGACTTCAGAATACTTAGATGAAGAAATCAGGTCCTAGTGATGGCAAAATATTTACACATTGATTTAAGTTTGTCCATAAAATTGGGGATAAGGAACATTTCCACCAGAGGGAGGGGAAAATCAGAGACCAGAGCTGCAGTGACATTTCAATGGTATTTATTTAGGTAGAAGAGGCTTCTCCTGTTCCCCCTTCCTTCCTTTTTTTAACCCCTGGATAATTTTGGGAAATCCTCAAGTTCCTAGTACAATAACAACCAGCATTTTGAGTGAGTGAGAGAGAGAGAGAGAGAGAGAGAGAGAGAGAGAGAGAGAGAGTGTGTGTGTGTGTGTGTGTGTAGGGGGCTCTCAAATAATAGTACAACAGCCATCTGAAAAGTGGAATCACATCACTCATCTCAAGATACTTTTCCCCATACCTACAAATCTTTTCAGTCCGTGTCACATGATAACGTATTGTGATTACACCAAAGGGTTTCCAACTGGATGTGTTATTTGCCAGTGTCTGCAAAGGCTGGTTTGTACTGTTTCAAAATAACATTGTTTTGCAACAAATTGTCTACTGTTTAAATTTTATGATGTGCAATATTTTTAAAAGATTTACAAATGCCAGGGAGGATATTCACAGGAGCATCTTTTGGGCTCTGGTAGGAAACGTTATAGTCAGGTTTTATTATAATAATTTACTGAGCACATACCGTGATCCAACATAGTACTAAGTACTTTATACATATTGGCGTATTTATTTCCAAAGACCAATAATAAATGTGTTACTTTTTATGTTTTACAAACAGAAAGCTGAGTCACACAGTTGACAAGCGGTAGAACCAGGATTCAAATCCAGCCTGTGATTTTCCTGGTTTTAGCTCTGGAAGGGCCCGTGTGCTGCGCGCTCCCTCAGACCTGGGCACACCGGGACAGCTGGTCATGCTACCTGTAACACTAACTACTACACTTAACCTTCTCCCATATACAACTTCTTAGACTTACAACATACGCATATTCTTGCAATTCCAACACTGCCGCCCAATTCAATAAGCATTTTAACCAACAACTATGATGAAAGCTCTTTGTCAAGTGCAGCAGGAATGTAGAAATGAATCAAGATGGAAACGCTGCTTTTTAGGCCACTCACAAGCAACCTACAATATTTGTTATTTCATCAAGAAATCATGCAGTATCTCCTGGCACTGTGCCAGTTTCCTGTGTTAATGTGTGTATAACACAGATATTGATTTTCAGCTGGCAGCACAATTATTTACTATGACAGTACAACATCTTTGTGGGAACAGTGTGGAGCTGGGGTGCTTGGAGCTGCTCACCCATGCAAAGAATTCTTGTCAAATATTTTAATGAGGAGAAAAGCATGGCAGTCAAGATGAAAACCCAAGGTGACATTGAACTATGCAACACATTGCTGATTACCTTATGGTTTTTTAAGGTCTTTTGTGATGATGATGATGACATGTGTACAGAGTTACCCTTTAGATGAGGGAGAGGAGGAGAAACAGATGTAGAGACCAACTTACAGAAAGCACCTTTGCCTCAAGATCAACCCTTCATCCTGGTGGACACTGGATACCCAGCATGCAAAGCCCTTTTCTCCTTGGAAAGAGTCCCCATTGTCTGTGCTATGGTAAGACGCAATGCTGGCCTCCCACCATATTCTCCCCACTCCAGGGCAGGCAGGGTGCGTGTCTAGTCTCAGCCAGCCTGATGTTCCCACAAGGACTTTGCATCCTGAGTGAACACCACAAAGATGAGGGGACTGTCAGAAATTCCCACTCAGCAGTGGCCAGAATCAACTGCAGTGGCTTCCACAGAAAGTCCCATAAAAGATGGTGGAAGTCTCATAAAAGTCTCATAAAAGAAACCCACTGTCTGGGTTTCTGAATCTCTCTCCTGCCTGGTACTCCTGGTCTGTCCCCAGGCGGGACTGATACTCAGGGCTCTGCAGTGATCAGCCTGCCAGCGAGTAGCATGTTGAAGTACATCTGCTCCCACCAGTAAATAGCCACTGCCCCACGCTCCCCTGGTTGAGACCCCTCCCTGGGAACCTGCTCAGCTTTGCCCATTGTTCCGAGTTAACTCCCAGAACAGCAGGAGGCCACCAGGCTCCTGCCCCTTAATATTGAGCAGTGGCAGGTCCTATGAGTTACTATTTTGAATATCAATTTTATGCACTCTGATAAACTTTGAACAAATTCCCCTTTCTACTTAAGATAATAGAGTTCACCTTATGTTTGCAACCCTAAGACCTCACTGATATATGCACTTACACACGTTTAATTTTATGCAGGCTGCATCTAAGGAGAGAAAATAGTTTTTTTCGCAGGTATGAAAAAACGAGTTACAGAAATGTGCCTTCTCGTATGTGACAGTACTGTACCTTGGCATTAAAATGTTAAGAAATGAAATTAACTTGGTAAAAATGAACATACGCGTAACGCTGATGGTATGAAAGGTCTTTCACATGCTGTATCTCATTACAAACCATTCTGCGATGCTCTCTGCATTTGAGGTACAGGTTAAGGTATGACATGTTTTATTTTATCTCAATTTAGAGTGAGGAGTGACTCCAATCACACAGTCATGATAGGACAGAGCAGGGGTTATGAGCTGGGCCTCCTTATCTCAAATCCTTCACTGTTTCCTCTGTACTTCGTTGCTTCTCCAGGTGGGCTGTTCTCCATGATTGAAAAATAACAGAGGTCCCCTGCCTGCCAAGATCAGAAATTCCACTACTTCTCTCCCCTCTTTGGGTTAAGGCATACTCTCTGGAACACGATTTCAAGCTATCTTTAGGCCACATTAATCCAGGATGCTTCATCAGGGATGACTTTTAAAAGTTAGCTAGCTGTTACTTGAGAAAGTGGAGCATTGGGAGAATGGGGGCCCCAAGGGCCACAGGACCTTTGCACTTGCTGTTTCCTCTGCCTGGAGACCAAAATTGGTTCACAGGCTCTGATAAGGTCAGCGGAATGCTACTGCCTTGATTCTTCTTTCCCCATCTACCACCATCAGTGACACTGGCTCCCTGACATGGCGGGAGGAATAAGGACCAGGAGAAAATGTCAGAGACAGTATAGGTGGAAAAGTCTTCCCTGGCAATTTGGATATAAAACGCTTTTCTTCCTTTCCAACTGTTCAGTCAATACAACATGCTTGGAGGAATTTTGGTCAATGTCTAAAAGTTAGATTCCTGGGATGGACCAAACATAAGCATAGTTAAGAAAATTAACTCCATTTAACCAGGGTACAGTGGGTGGGTGGAGGATTGGGAGGGTGGAACAAATCACCTAACTCGAAATTAGCCAAGTTAAAACCTTTCAAGACCCCAAGCCAAGGAAATACGGCGCTCCCTTAACCTATCATAGAGTCCCAAAACTTATAAAAACGTAAAACACAAAACTATTCAAAACATGTTTTATGCAAAACTCAATCCTGATATAAAAATAGCTCATTGAAAGAATTTCTTCAGGCAAAATTCTGGCTCAGCTCATGAGAACTGAAGCTGTTATGGTGTGTCCCTGTTTCTGGTCTCACAAGCACATGCTGCTTGGCCAGCCTCTCGGGCCCTAGGGCACTCGCCGGGAGTCACAGCCCCTATGTCCTGGACCACATCTGTGAGCCGTGTGGTGCTAAGTCAGCTTCAGCCTCCTTGCGCACAGGATTCACGGCGTCTTCCTGCCTCCCGCAATGAGATGTGACTACAACAGTGCTTGCTAAACACGAAAGGGCTGCAGAACTCATAACAATGAATTCTGAGGCGTGAGAAATAGATTGCAAGGGTGTATTGAGTGGCCCTGAGGGCCCGAAAAAGTCAGCGACTTCAAACACATGTTGATACCCACGGAGCAATAAGATAGGGGAAACTTCAAGACACTTTTGTGATATTCTGAAAAAGGGCCACCTGCAGCCTTGACATTTATTGGTGAGGTAGGGAAAAAGGCATCATCAATCTCAAAGAACGTGTATCGCACTAACTCACAGTCAGAAGTTATGAGATGATACCCATCAAAAGATAGGGACATGGCTCCAGGAAACAGAGATCTAACCTCATAAAGACACTAAAGGGAACCCGGGGATGGTGGTGAAGAAATATATACAAGGAAGCCAGTTCCAGAGGACTAGCCAGTCCAGGCTGAGCAGGGAATGGGGTGGTGCCAAGTCCAGGAGGGTTGTCTCCTAGCAGAATCCCAAACCCATCAAGGAACAGATGCATTGTAAAATGCTGCTGGGAGGAGATTCAATTTTGACAGAGCCTACAGGTAGGTGAGATATTGAGAGCTACACAGAAAACAAGGCTATAAGCAACTCCGGGGAAAACAAAAGGCATACAAGAAGGAAATGCAATCAGAGTATAATCAATGGCTCCGTGGTGGGGAACAGAGAGGTGACCTTAACAAGGTAAATGCTGACTACTGAACTAAACACAAACTGTGACATGACTGTCCAGGGAGGAAGACGCAGGAAGTGGGCCTGCGAGTTTCCAGGCGCGTGTGTGCAGGGGCAGTGCGGGGAAACACCTAAGAGCCGGAGCCTCAAATTTTACAGCAGGAAGTGAACAGACCCTATCTCAATTTAAAAATAAAGAAAAGGCTATACAAATAGGTTATTTAGAAACAAACACGCACATGCCCAAAGACACATCAGCAAGAAATGACAGTCACTTCTAGAGAGCGGAGTGGAGGTGGATGGACAGGGAACTGAAGAGGCGGGAGGGAGCCTTCTTAAATTCTTTAGGAACATGTATCACTTCAGGGGAAAGTTTTTATTTCAAAAAGGCAAGAGGGGGAAGTTGGGCCAAGATGACAAGAGATACGCCAGAGGCCTCAGTCCGCAGCCCCAAACAGGGAGGTTTAAAGCAGAGAGTACAGTGGCGGGATTAAGAACCGTCAGCCCTCTATCTCGACTCTGTCTTCGCCTGGGAATTAATAGGTTACAATGAACATCTCTACCTGGGAAAGGCCTGGCTGGCACACAGGGTCATCACTCCACAAACAGTGACAACAGCAATAATGAAGCTGCCAATCCCAGGGGCACGCAGGGGACACATCTGCCACAGGCGGGCCTTGCAAACTGTCAGCTTGCTTAAATGCGGATTGCCGGGCCCGGTAGATGTCACTTGTTCTCCCAGACGCCACCCGTGACTGTAACTGCTCATTTTCACAAATTAGATTCCAGTATGTCCGAAAGGGGTTTCTTTTTTTATGAACATAGAAGGTGCTTTTCTGAGTTATGCCAAAATTCTTGGAGAGGCCACAGATTGGTGTGGAAATAGGCACTTAATCTGGGGTCTCCGGAGGGAGGTCTTGGCAGGTTCTTTGAGTGCCCTGAAAATCTATGCAAACTTGCGTATTTATGCAGATGTGCATTTATTTTGTGGAGGGTGACAGGTGGTGTCTGCGACTTACAACTGTTGGGTAGCAGGCCAGGATAAAGTGATGTCACTGTTTTAGGCATCTCACCTATAGAGACTAGGGGGAAAGAGGAGGCATTGCAGGAGTCCACCAGCTTCCAGAAAATTCCTGGCATTGTTATTCCAGGCTCCCGCCTCCTGCAGGAGTAGGCTCAGGCAACAGGGCTACTAGCTCAACACAGCAGGATAGGCGCAGGTTTCCTGGAGAGCCGAACAATGCTTCATTCTTGAACAGGACCCTGGAGTTTACAACACACTCCACCCCACCCCACCCAGGCTCCGCCCCCACTGCCAACGTGGTCAACGTGGCCTGTTGACCCTTCAGCAGCTTGGGAAGGAGGCAGAGCCTAAGAGCTGCTTTCAGGGGCTATGACTAGAGGCTGAGATGGATGAGACACAGGAGGCTGTAAGGGGCACCTGTGCCGGTGCTGGTGGTGAACGCTCACTGCCGCCAATACACAGGAGAGGTGAGGGCATCGCAGTCACAGCCACCCGGACTCAGGTCTCACTCGGGCCATAATTGCAGACTGACTTGGGCAAGTGGTTTCACATCTGCAACTCTCAGTTTCCCCATCTCTTAAACAGGAATCATTTTAGACAATTCTCAGGTTTTTCTGAGGTCTACATAGTGATGCTAGAGCGTTTGATGCTGGGGAAACTGTTAGTATTCAATAGATGATAGTATCCTTACTTTAAAAAAAATGTGTAAATAAACACATGGGATCTCACCTTTTAAGGAGCAAATAATTTAACATTATACTGTTTTTTGTCCGGACAATAATATTCCTACATAAGTCATGATTACCTTTCATTTCTCTAGCCTGGCTGTTCTCAACTTGGGGGTGAATTCTGTTCCTTGGGGGACACTGGCAGTGTCCCGAGACCTTTTTGGTCATGGTATCTGGGGGAGGGGGATGCTACTGGCATCTAGTGGGTAGAGAGAGGCCCGAGATACTGCAAAACATCTACTCGGTGGCACAGGACAGCCTCACAACAAAAAATTATTCCACCCCAAATGTCAGTGGTGCCGAGGCTGAGAAAGCCTGCTCCAGCATTAAATATGGAATTTAAATAGGCAAAACATATTCTAAGAACCCTATCGAACACTCCTCTATCCTTGAAAGAGACAGTGGCTTGATTTTAAGAGCAGCGTTTCCCCTTGCTCAGCCTGTCATTTCTATTCCGATGACAGTCCGCGAGAATGAATGTCAGCATGACCGCACTGTTGCAGGGTGAGGCAGCCCATGGCTGCTGGGGACCTCTGCAGAGGGGCAAAGAGAGCTGGCTATTGTGTCAGGCGTTTGTGAAAACAGCACAGATTTCTCAGTCTCCGCTTTGTTAAGAATTTGAACACTCATTAGGAAATCTATTTTGAAAGGTAAATGAATGCTTAAGATATTTTTTTAAAGCACCAGAGTGAAATTTTGCAAGTATAACTTTTCACTACCCCTCCAAAAACCTCTCAGGCATCTTTCTAAAATTAGGCTTGCTCTGATGGAGTTGGTTGACAATGATTATTTTCATATCATGGTTTTTGAACTGTCGACCATCCTTGCAAATTACCAGCATGGAAACCATTGAACAGAGGCAAATATTTCAGTTAAAGGGAGTTCGATTGTTTATGTCACAATGGCCTGCTTGCTTCTGATTGGGTTTTCAAAGATGGAAAGGCTAAATTATAGAGATAATAACCCATCATCCCTTCCTTCCTCTTCCACTATAAATCTAGATTCAGATATGTTCATATGAAGACGTACAATGTTACAGAAAGGGCACCCAAAGTGACCGGGGACTCCCATGGCTGACTGCTGGGTTTTTGTCCCGGCTCTGGGAGCAGCCGTTTTCCACACCCCTCATCAGTCTTTTGTGTGAAAGTCTTTGCTAAGAGTCAAGTCTCAACTGATAAGGCCTTGGAGACATCATCATTTTCCATTGACAGCACCTTGCAACCAATTCACAAACATTTTCATATTAATATTGAGCAATTTCCCTACATTCTAATCCATCAAAGTAGGCTATTAATCCTTCCTGTACCATTCTCTATTCAAATGCTAACAATTTTCTTCTCACAAGCTAAAACATTTGTCCGACAGCCCCTCACACAAAGCCCCGGCTTTGTTAGCAATGATGGATCAGAGTGTTAATATGAAGGATGCAATGTAAATTATATCATTGATACTGTACATATGTAGAGGAAGGAAATCTTTTTAAAAGATCATTTGTATGCTAAAGATAATGAAAGTGATCCCATGGCACAGCAACCTTAATTTTCCTTTCTAAGAGGGGGAAAAAAAAAGGTGCTTTATGGCAGGGAATATGGAAATCCATCATGATGTATAATGGCACAAATGCCATCATTTACTTCCCGAAAAAAAAAAAAAGATGCAGTGTTTCTTTTAAAGAACTTATTAAAATGACTCAAGAAACCTTGTTAGAATGTCTCACGGGGAACTGCATACCCATGGTTACCAGTACAATGCAGATACCAGAGCTCAACTTGCAATGAAAACCACACTGGTGTTTTCATTTGGGGTTGTACATGGCCTGACATTTTATATCCATTATCAAATTATCAAAAGCCATTAAATGGTATAGGCACTTGGGGATGACTACACTTAGGTGCCCCGTAAGTAGAGACGGGAGTGTCCCGTCCCAAGTGGGACGAAACAGGGCAAACCTGCGCATGTTAACACGTGACAATTGCAGTAACACTTGGGCTCCCCATCACTGTCAACTCCTGGGGACAACTGACCGTCTACGTGAGTCCTGTCTTATACTCCCAGAATACTAGCAAGTCAGCGGTCTGAAATAGGCATATTACTTAACAAAGCTCTCAATTAAAAAAAACAAAAAAAAGGCACTGTTATTTAAATCATTGTAATGCTCCACTCACTTATACTGATCTCCCACCTCCAAGTCTGCTGGGCTTTGGGCTTCCCTTCTATGTAAATGGCTGCTTGAAGGCAAATATCAGAATTCCTCCTTGATATCTACCCCTCCCTCCCCAGCCCCCACCTCCATCCGGGGAGCCCGGACTTGCCAATTTCTCCTGCAAACACACTCCCTTCCCATCTCCGTTAGCCTCCTCCAACACCTTCATCCGAGACGCCACGGTCTTCCCTGTGGAATCCGGCAAAGCTGGTTTCCCAGCGCCCTTTCCCTCTGTCTTCACAATGCAGCCCAAGAAATCATGAGATACAAATCTGATCATGTCCCTCCACTGCTTTACAAGAAGCACATTCACACACACGCACATGCACAGGCACACAATCAATGTTTTCCCTTTGTCCTCAGGATCATGTCGGAGCACCTTCCGGTGACCAGGCAAAACTCCCCAAATCTGGCTCCTGCCTCCTTTCTAGCTCTCTGACCCCACCTCCTCCAGGTGGCCAGTGTCTTCCCTCCCAGGGTCCCTGCACTTGCTGTTGCCTCGAGAATGTTTTCTTTAGCTCTTTGCCTGGTGAAGTCCTATAGGTAGCCAGCCTGCAGGCATCAGCAGGAATCTTTTAAGGAAATCTCTTCTGACCACTACTTCTCGTACTGCCCCGACCCGCCTCAAATCTAAGTCAAATCTCCAGGTACATCCTTCACTTTCCCTTTATTGCCCTTTCCATGGGTTATAATAACTTAGGCATGTGTGACTACTGTCTAACACCTGTCTCCCACTATTCTGCACACTCCCAAAGAAGAGATAAGGTTGATTTTGCACATTCTTCTACCCCCATCATCCAGCACAGCACTTGGCACATAAACAACTCAAATGTCTGAGAACAGATAAAAGAACAAATTTAATCTGCATACGGAATTCCATTAGGAGCTTGGGGAATAAATACAACTGTAGGACACAGGATCAAGAAATTGCCATGTGCAATCTGAGCATCATTTAAAAAAATAACAGAGCAGAAAATCTGGATTCTTGAGTTCTAATGTATTTGGAAATTCGCTCCTTGATTCTTTGTATGCATTTAGTTTCCTTTGGAATTTATACAGTCTTGAATCTGAAAAGATAATGTCTGATGGAGGTCCTCCTGTCTGTTGAACTCCATTAAACCCATTGTTGCTCTTTGAAGATTAAGACTTGCCCAAGGAATTAGGGATTATGGACCCATTTTCAAGCAGTTCCTGTGATGGGCCAAGCTGGAGTTTGAATTTCTAGGTCTCTAATCAAGAGAGTAACATTCGGGACAACATGGATGGATCTTGAGATTATAATGCTAAGCGAAGTAAGTCAGACAGAAAAAGTCGAGACCCATATGATTTCACTGATATGTAGGATATAAACCTGAAAACAACAAAGGAACAAGACAAACAAATGAAGAAACAAAAACTCATAGACACAGACAATAGTTCAGTGGTTACCAGAGGATAATGGGGGAGGCGGGTGGTAGAATAGGGTAAAGGGATCAAATACATAGTGATGGAAGGAAAACTGACTCTGGGTGGTGAGCACGCAATGTGATATATAGATGATGTATTACAGAATTGTACACCTGAAACCTATGTAACTTTACTAACAACTGTCACCCCAATAAACTTTAGTTAAGAAAAAAAAAGAGAGAGTAACATTCATGGAGTTAAAACTGCTTCTGGCCACAAAGCAATCAGGCCTAATACTCAGGCAAGGAAGAAAGAAAATGGGGAGAGATTGGGGGTGAGGGGGTGGCTGTGAGGAGAAGGCCAGAGAGAGACAGGTCCATGAGAGGGTTGGAACCCCTCCTACAGGCGTGCTCAGATAACGGGTGCTGGCCAGGTCACCGCTCTCTTCACTAGCTTCCCAAAGCTCTTGTGACAGGGCATCGAGGAGAGGAAAGGACCCCAATCCAGAACATAAAGAGCCCTGCAAATGTAGTGGGGTATAAAGGGACAGCTCGACGGGCGCCACTGCCTTCCGGGGCCTCGGTAATCGCGGGCCAAGCTCCCTCATCAGGAGGGCTGGCTTCGTCCTCCGTGCTCAGCCCACTGAGCGCCAAGCATCCTGCAAGCATCTCTAGACTCAGCCTCCATTTCCTCCAGCATTACATTCCCATCCACCCCTGATGACACAGGGTTCTACGTGGCAGGACTACCGTCTCCATTTGTGTACACAGAGCACTCAGACTGTGATGCAAAGGCTCGCCCTTGTTTTTACCTACGGAAAAGACCCATCTGTTAACAAGGGCAATGCTACCTGTGCTCCTTGCTGAAGACTGGCAGCAAGCACCAAGCAATCCGTTCAGAACAGGTATGGAATATCTCTGGTCTATCAGGTTTTCAGAATATCACCTTCTGTTTTGGCTCATTGATTTCATGCATTTTTCTTAAACTGAGTGACTCCTGAAGAGAATGTTCTATTAGTCACAAAACAACAGGTGGCTTTTATTTTCCTTTCCCCATCAAGGATCTGAAAAGCCCCATTTCGGGAGTTCAAATTATCCAGGTAGTCATAATCCTCAGTTGCTGAAATAGTGGCCAAATGAGAGACTGAGGCAGTTTCCTGCACCTACGTGTTCACAACATGGGCCAAACATCACTGGTGAAGAGCTGAAGAGGCTGTCAGAGGAGGCTCCACCTAGCACCACTTATAACGACTGAACATTGAAAACCATCTAAGCGCCCACAGTGGGAGCAATGGTTACGTACATTGTGGCACAGCTCTGTGGGATACACGGTGAAGCCATCAGACCAAGCTTGGGGAAACGCCTGTGAAATAATGAACATTGCTGGACACCAAATTAACTACCTAGCATTCTCAACTATGTGAAAATGCATGGAAAAAGAAAACCTCAAGGTTTCCACTGGGAGGTAGGAGCATGGACATTTTCCCCCAATTTCTTTTACTTTTTTATATTTTCTAACTTTTCTACAATGGACACACATTGCTTTTATAAAAAGAAAAAAGTTTTCTATCTCTCTGTCTACCTATCTATTTATCATCTATCTATCTAGCCAGCTCGCTATCCATCCATCCATCCATCCATCTATGGAGCTCCTTAAAGCACACAAATTCGTTTCCAGCAGACACCATATATTGCTCTAGATAACAAAAGATTTAACATCAGCCCAGGCTGAGCTTCTCCCCTGCTCATCCCATCTCATCACAGACCTGTGCTCCAAAAGACAGGATTTCCACTCATTTTACCCACTCTCCTAACTAGACCACAGGACCCTCCTTTGAAAGCCAGCTTTTCTCTGGGTGGGCTAGTGGGATCCAGGCCAGTTTAAATGGAAAAATATTTTATCAGACTTTCGAAGAGCTGGCTGGCCATTGTGCAAATGGACGCGAGAGGAGAGCAAGTTGGCACCTCCTGCTGGGCATTTAGCAGGGGCCTCATGCCACTCCGCCTGCACCGCTGTCTTCCAGCATGTCCTCCACAGGGCTACTCACTTGGTAATGGCGCTTCTGCTCAGTGGTGACACCACCACATGCAGCCAGACAGCAGCCCGGAGCCTCTGTGCCCTGGTGTTGAGAGCCAGTGGGTAGATCATTATTTAAGGTCAGATTTTTAAAGTTGGATGC
>NW_017731354.1:8751784-8888283 GCF_001890085.2 Hipposideros armiger
GGGGGGGAAGGCAAACATTAAGGGTTAGCCAATACTTTGCAAACGCATGTTTGAGGATTTCCTAATTACTCTAAGTGGTTCCTCTAGCTCTTGCACTTAAAAGGCTGCTATTTTGGATGATGTCATCCTTTGCCCATTATCTCTGCAGTCAATTTGCAGTATTAGGAGAGGCAGCAAGAAAATATTTGCAAACATCAACATTCTCAAGTCTTAAAAGATAATCTCCCTTTCAACTCCCTAGGAGCGTATCCGTAGCACAGTTAGGTTTTCAGGTTCCTCCGAACGGTAACACCAGCAGCTGGATTGTACAGAAAACCTTTCTTCTGAAGAACTCAAAGAAATTTCTAAGTGGTATGACATCAATCACCTAGTAAGTCCTAGAGGACTGGGCGGGCAGGTAGTTAGAGGGTAATTAGAAATGCAAATGGACAAGCGCCTTTAAAATAGCCCCCAGAGGCAGCTCCCACCTGCGGAAATCTGGTGTAAGATTTTAGTTCAAGGGTAGCTAGTGCCAATAGGTCCTTCATTAATTCTTCACAATAACAAAATTATCATTATAGCTTCTCCATATTGCAGGTGGGGAAATCGAGGCAGACAGAGGTTAAGCAACTTATGCAAAACCATGCAGCTTACGTGATAGCCCCAGAGTTGGAACTTAACCAGAGCTGTCTGGCTTCAAAGTTCGACCTCTAACCCGCCAGCTGGCTACACAATCTCCCCTTCCTACTGCAGGATGGACGACTACGGAGGTTTTAAAAAACTGCACAAAGAAGCATTTCCGACAGGCAGAAATCTTGCTAAAGCAGAATGCTTGAGAGGTGAAGGATGCTTTGAGGCCTGACTGGTTTTAAACCTGGGTTCCTCCACTTATTAGCTGGGTGGCCCTGGCCAAATTACTTTACTTCTCTGAACCTTTGTTTTTCTAATTTGTATAATGGAAATTATAGTGGCTCTCCCCATGGAGGGTTGTTGTAGAGATTAAATGAGATAATGGATGTTGGATAGTTACACAGTGCCTGTCCACAGTAAATGCTCAGTAATGTTTGCATATTATGATGATGATATGTCCTATATATTACATATCAGTATAATACATATGTTTATTTTATATTATTTATATATAAGTATAAATAAACAAACAGGAGTGTTATTACTATTACTACTAATATTAGGAGATGTCTGGCCTGTGGAAAGAAAGCTGTCATTGCCCCTAAACTCAAATCCTGCTCTCAGAGGGCCCTGCCGGATGAATCCCCAAACTGACAATTCGCAATGAAGGTAAGTGGGCAAACTCTGACCACGAGATCTGCTCATCTGAGCCTTCACCTCCTCAAAGGTGGAAGAGAAATGTTCCCACTCTCTCCTCCTTCAGTCTGGTTCTCCCTCTGCAATCAATGGGTGAGTATTTACTAAGCAAATCCTCAATCCACTTTCCAAAGGAGGAAGCTGTTGTTGATTTCACAGGCAGAGGAGGCTAGGGCTCAGCTAAGTATCCTACTTATAAAGAGTGAAATGAACTCCAGACTTGGCCAGCTGCTTCAGGCGAGGGGATAACACCAAGCAACACCAAGCAAAGTGGCTCATGTTGCATAAAATAAAACTCAGCCACATTTAAACGGAATTCAGCTCACTTGAAGCTTCTAGACATTCCAAAATCCAGTAACTAAAGCACAGGGTGTAGCGGATAAAATGAAAATGTGACGTGGGATCTCGCCATTTATTTAGAACTGAGAAACGGAAAACTGCTCTGAGAGGCCTGAAGTTATTACCCCATTCACTTAAGCATTTTATATAAGGTCATTCTCTGATGATAAATCACACTGAAATTGATTTCAGTTTTGAAATGAAAAAAAAATCCACATTAACATGTGAAAGCTTAAAGATCTGCAGGTCTGAATTATTGGGGTGCTCATGCTAAGAATGGAGGACAAATTGAAAAATAAGCATGCACTCACTTTTAGGAAATAAATCTGGTCCTTAGAACCACCCATTATGCAGGGAAAAATAAACTGCCTCCCATTTCATTAGGAAAACTCATTTGCATCAACATTTATACTTACATATGTAATAATGCATGGTCCCAGCCTGAATACAAGGTGGTAATTCAATCAAAAAGCTCCTTTGATATGCTATCATAAACAGCAAAAATGGAAACACAGCCTTGGGAATAAATCACCCTCTTACTATTCAGCTGGGACCACACCGGCTACTTGACACTACATGCATTGGTGCGGTATTTCACAAATATAAAAAAAAACACTGTACTTTCCTTTTATTTACTGACATGTGGCTGTCTGAACTGGCAGCTTGTGGAACTCAGCAGGTGCAGGATGGATCCCAATGGTGGAATCAGACGGCAAGCAATGAAGACAAGAAGGCAATTAGGTTTTTTAATTAAAAGAATTTTAATCAAAAATTTAAAAACACTGGAAATTTCAATCCGAAGCATAAGGTTTGTACATATATCTCCATTAGGAGGGAAGAAACTCTACTGAAAATTAGCATCCTTTTCAAAGCGGCAACATTTTCAGTTGCAAATGAGATATCTTCCTTGGCTGACAATGTAATTTGGAAATTGTATACGCGGCATTTTACAAGGCTTTGCGAGGTTCTCTCTTAGATGGTGTTAGGCAATCTTAGTGATGTTGTATATGCTGTTCCTTCTGCCTGGAATACTCCTCCCCTGTACCCTCATGTTGTTGGCACCTTGTCATTCATTTTGGAAAGTCACTTCCTCAGGGAGTCTCTCAGATTTCTCTCCCTATCACAAACGCTACTCATCGTTCTAGTCATCATCCTGGCTTTTAAAAACCTTTTATTATAGAAATTTAAAAGTAGAGAGAATAACAGACTGAGTTTGCTCTTCTCAGCTCCAACACCCACCTGCATTTTGGCCAATTTTATTCTTCTCTACCCACTGTCCATCTCCTCCTCAGGCCCAGTTACTTCAAAGCACACGCAGGCCACCGTGTCCTTTCACCTGAAAATATTTTGGTGTGTTTCTCTCAAATACAAGAACTTTAAAAAAATAACTATAACATCATTATCACATCTAAAGTATTAATAATTACTATCAATATCAACACACATTCAGTAAAGTGTTTGCATTTACCCAATTTGTTTGAATTAGGACTTAGAGGAGGCCCATCCCTTGTAATTTTCTATGTCATCAAGTCTCTTCTAATCTTTTGGTGTTTTTCTTCCATCTCTGTCTCTCTTTTTTATAACTTGCAGTTTTGGGAGGAGAGGGTTGTGTTACACAAGACAGGTCACGTGTTTTATAGGGCCTTTCACAACCTAGGTTTGCTTATGGCACCCTGCATGTCATTCAACATGCTCCCCGGTCCCGGTGGTTAGGGCTAGAAGCTTGATCAGGTTCAAGTTCAATATGTTTCTGAAAAGTTATTGCATTGACAGCGCTGTGTTCTTCCATTAGAAGGTATACGATGTCTGCTGTTCCTCCTCCCATGACATTTTTCGTCATTGACGGTCACTGCCTACACCCACTGATTCATCAGGGCTTGAAAAACAGTGATGTCCACGTCCAGCATGCCTTCCTCACTTATTAGCTATTATAGCAAACATCTACGAAGAAAAACGTTCCTTCATCAGCATTATGGAAACCCAGAGCTACTGTTCATGTAGAAATACAGGATAAATGCTTGGTTTACCATTTTATCAAAATATTGAAGTGGTTCTCTTGAACTCTCTCCCCCTCTCCCGCCCCCCCCCCAAAAAAAAGGGACTAATGATTGATTATCTAGCTAGCTAGCTAACTAGATCTATCTATCTGGGATAAATGTGGCCTTGTTTGTAAATAAATTTATTTAGGTAAAAATGTGAGTTTAGTTGAAAGAAAATATTAATTAAGTAATAGGAGGAGTGGGACAGTCTTAGGTAAGTGACTTTAGTTTGGAAAATGTTTCTTTAAAAAGCAGTTCTCACCAGGGTTGGGGTAGGGGATAGGAAGAACTGGGTTTGAAGCCCATCAGTCGATGGTATGAGTGTTTCTAACAAAAGAATTGGTCCAGCAAAGGACGGGGGTGAGCTTGAACTTCGGAAACACTGAGATGAGGAGGCAGAATGGGGCAGGTCCAGAGGAGGCCATGATTCACCCCATCAATTCCAGAGTTCTGATGCCTGTGCAGGTCCAGCCAATGGAGGGACAGAGGCACTGGACTTTCATTGGGCCAGACACAGACACTTTGCTGAGAGTCCTCCTCTTCCTCTAGCTCTCCTCTAGGATGACAATTAATTGGTCACTCATTCATTCAGAAAGTCATTTATGGGTTCTATTCCTTGCCAAGCACTGGGTTGAGTGTTGGGGACACACAGTGAACACGAACCCCACTATCCACAACATGGAAGCCACAGAGTGCCATGTGTTATGATGGGGTAAGCCCATGTGGGAAAACAGAGCAGGGGTATCCCTGAGACCCAGGGCAAGGGTGGTTGGAGTAGGTTTCCTCATAGCATCCAAAGCAAATCTTCAGGTCTATTCAGGTCCTTTGCCCGTTTTTAAAAATCATATTGTCTGGGTTTTTTGCTATTAAGTTATATGAATTCCTTATATATTTTAGTCATTCTCCTCTTATCAGACATAAGGTTTTCCAATATTCTCTCCCATTTCATAGGTTGCCTTTTCATTTTCTTAATGGTTTCCTTTGCTGTACAGAAGCTTCTTCGCTTGATGAAGTCCTACTGGTTTATTTTTGCTTTTGTTGATTGTGCTTTTAGTGTCATATCCAAAAGAAATCATTGCTAAGATCAATATGTAGAATGTTTTCCTCTCCCGCCCTCTTTGAGGTTAGGCATGGACAGGTGACTTGCATTGGCCAATGAAACATGAGCAAAAGTGACACCAGTGAGCAATTTGTCATGTGCTCTCCCTCTGCCACTGCAATCTGCGAGATTCCAAAGGAGCCTGTTCTCTTAGCCCAGGTCCCAGAACTAGTATAACATGGACTGGAGTCCCCTACCCAACCTGTGGACCTGGAGCATTCGTAAGAAATAAACATTGTGGAGTTAAGACATTAAGCTACGGGAGTGCATGGTTTTGCATTATAACCTTTTGCACCTGGATGCAGGTGGCACAGGTGGGTGGGTGGGTGGTGGGAAGTATCCTCTGGGAAGGCCCAGAACCTAGCCAGAGTTTCTCAACCTTGGCACTATTGACATTTGAGCCCCATAAGCCTTTGTTGTGGGGGAGCTGTCCTGTGCATTGGAGGGTGTTTATTAGCATCACTGGCCTCTACCCATCAGCTGTCAATAGCACTCCCAACCTAAGTAGTGAAAACCAAAAGTGTCTCTAGACATTGTTAAACGTTCATGGGTGGAGGGCGCAAAACTGTCCCCATTTGAGAAGCACGGCTCTAGACAGAACATGGCAAACTAAGCAAATGCATATGGGTCAGCATGGGGCTAGGAGAGCGGGAAGAAAGGGAAAGGAAACGGGAGGAGAAAAGGGGAAAACTCATGATAGGCGATTTAGGCAGGGGGACAGACGCCATCACATTTGTGCTTTGGAAAGATCTTCCTGGCTGCTCTGCATCATGCTACCATTTCTAGGCCTCCTGACGGTGACCGTGACTTTTGTGAAGTGACACAGTGGGATTCGCCTGACCTACCAGTCCCAGTCAGCATGAGTTACTGTGTTTGTCAGCATGAGCCAGGCCCAGGAACAGTCTGTCACCACTAGATTCAAGGTGAGCTTCTGAATGCTAAGCTGGCCTGTGATGAATGTACCCATTTTACAGACAAGGAAGCAAAGGCTCAGGTAGCAGAGGTAACTTCCAAGACAGCTTGGCTAGGACATGGCCTAGATGATGTATGCAACGTGCACCAAAGCCAGGCCTTTCCAAAGTCAGGCCTCTGGCTTGGCTCCACGGAGGGGCAAATAGGATTTTTGATCAGTAGCAGAAAGAACTTCCTGACGCTGAGTCATCATAAAAATAGAATGTATTTATCACAGTCATAGAAACTTCGTCAATAGTCCCTCACTTAATCCTCGTAAAACCCTGTATGGTAGGGACCATTATTATCCCCATTTTATGGATGGAGAAAATGAGGCAGAGAGAGTTTAGCAATTGATCCAAGGTCACAGGGCTGTAGCGCTGAGATTCAAACACGATTATTTCATACTCTTAACCACTCTGCTATGCTACCTCTCAGTAGAAACCGACTGTCTTATGAGGTAGTGGGCTCCAAAGCACCAGAGATTGAAGCCAAGCCCGGCGATTTTGCTAAGTGAGACAGACGCTGGAAACACAAAGCACAGCACTTACTACACACCAGATGCCCAATCCACGGCAACCAATCTTCCAGGGGATCCCAGCACGGATGCTAGGAGCGCCTGAAGTCTCCCAAGGTTGCTTCCAAAGGGGGTTGCTATTAGCATCCTCAAAAAGGGGAGAGTGCAGCCTTGTACACTCGAGGTCTAGGCATGGCAAGGAGAAAGCAAACAGCCTGAGTGAGCACCGCAGCGCAGAATAGCAGTTCCCATCGCACAGCACCTGCCTGCCGGGCCTGGGCGCTGACCTGAGCATGTTGCATACATTAATTCGTTCGGTCCTCCAACACCTGACTCCGGTACGATTATCATTTGTGGTTTACAAACAAGGAAGCAGAGGCTAAAGAAAATTAAGCAACTTGCCCAAGTGACTTAACTGGGGGGACTGGGATGAGACCCAATTTGTTATCCAAGGTGGCTGAAGTCACAGACTCAAATCCTGAAGCCACCATCTAGTTTAAAATTTAAATAACATGGGCCCGGGGTTATAGGTTCAAAAGAGCAGCAAGGAACAAAGTCAACTTTACAAGTGGAGTTCTGAGGAGCCTCAATAATTCACAGAGGCCCTGATACCCTAGAGGAGAAGGAACGCTCAGTTTATTAACTCTGTCTCCCACCATCACATGCGCACGTGTGCCTGCCTGCACACACACACACACACACACACACGTATGTACACGTGCATGCACACAGATGCATGCTTCCATCTCAGGAAAGGGAATCGGTAGCATACCCATTGCTTCGAGGACTCTTGATGGAATGCTGATGGTCAGGTGGTGTGAGCAGAGGCCTGTGAGCCTGGACACTTCCACCATCCCCGTTTGAGCTCCTACTGCATGCCATGCGCTGGGATTAGGTTTAGAGCTAGAGGTGTGTCCGAGGTGCTGTGGCAGCCCAGGGAGGAACAACAGAACGTGTCTCTGAGCTGCGTGGTGGGTGAGGCAGGACTCTGTTCTATTCACCCTGGAGGTCCCCAGGGCCCAGCAGTCTCTGCCGCACAGAGTCAGCCAACGGTAAGTGTCTCTTGAACAGATGAATGAAGAGGTGTGTGGCCTTGGCCAAGATTGGCTCCTTCCCTGGGAGTGTGAGGATCCTACAAGCACTCAGAGAGGGGTGCTCTGTGGAAGGGTCCAGCCACCAAATGTCTGTGCGAGGCCCCCAGGAAGGCCAGGCAGGTGGCCCATTTTCGAGGGAAAGAATCTACTTCCTGAAAACTTTCATACTCACCAGAGCTTCTGTGACAATTAAAGAATAAGCTTCATGGTATGGTTTTTAATTTTCATTTGCGATTTCTGCCTTGCTCCCCATCAGCCAAGCACAGCTTCCGCCTTCTCTAAGGCCCACCTGGTCGTCTCACACAGCGTCTCCCGGCTAGCCAAGGGCTCCCCTCTGCTGCTGCTCAGCCCGCAGGCAGCACCCGTCCCTGCATTCTTTCCTCTCTTCAGCAGATGCAATAAAAACCTTTCACTGGTTGACAACGAAAAGGCAGCTCGGCCTCAACCGCTGGGTAATTCAGGAAGCCTCTTTCTCATTTTAATTGGTTTCCTAATTGGACTGTTTATGGGTTGTGCAATAGCCTGGGATGAAAAAGCACAGCGAGCAATTATGTGCCTGGCATTCCTATCTGGCAGGAGTTAATAGTTTAAGAAGAAGAAGGAGAAGCCCCCAAAGTTCGCTGGAATGCTGTGGTTTTGTTCTCAAGAAATAACTCGATTCAAAACAATCCCCGAAGTCAGAAATGATGTCAAACTGCGCCTACCGGGTAGCAAGCGGGTGCTCCGCAAGTCTCCGGGTTCCTTTTTGATTTAGTGGAACGTGCAGGCTGGGGGCTCTCTGGGGCCTGTCAGGTTTATAACTGTGCACTCCCTCGCTGGCTGGAGATAAGGGGGTAAGCAGGGTCCTTGATGGGCCTGATTGATTCTCTGGAACGAAGGTTTGTCTTCCCTGGCGGGATGGATGACTTCATTCTGCTAGATGAGGTCACCCAAGTCAAGGCAATAAAGCGTCTGATATTCACATGAAAGCCGGTTTTCAAAGCAGCCTCTGAAGGAAAGCCTCGCTATGCCCCCATTTGCCTACGCTCCATCAGTAAGCCGTGTCTGCACTCAGATCCTTCCTTCCATGGTACAATTTACTCCAGAATGAAAACTCCACACACCCCCAACCCAAGCAAACTCTGAAGCCAAATTGAATGGTTCTAATTTATAAAAATTGGCAGGGCGGAGGGGAGGGGCACGGATCATGCAGAAAAGTTGTCCATAACGACTTGGACATTTGGCTGAAATAAGCTGAGTGACATTTTCCCAAAGGAAATCATATTCTAATTGTTGCCACATCATTGCAACTGGGTCCTTGCTTGTTTTAAACAAGTTCGCTGGTCTCTTTCAGATCTGAAAGTCCCTGGTATCAATTTTCTGGTAGAAAAACAGCAGACCGGGAACTCAGCTTTCATCTAATCCTGCAGATTACAAGTAACGTTTTCATAACGCTACTGCACTAAAGCGGCCTTATCGAAAGCGGCAACGCTTGGGGAAGGTTTGAGTTTGGAGCAGAGCAGAAAAACATTTTTTTCTCCATAAAGGAATAAGAAAAGATGATCTCTGCCTATGACCGCAAATTAGAAATCTTAAATGGTGACGTCTGTTTATGATTTGAGTTTTAAACGGATCTTTTTTGGTCCAGTTTTAAGTACTCTGTAATCTCCAGTTCAGCACTTGGAGCTCGCTGGTGGATGAGCATAGCTAGCTAACCTACCCAAGCACTGGTGTCCTTAAATGTAAAACAGTACCGCCCCCACCACTAAATAAAGAAGTCCTGGATTGCATAGAATCTGAGATGCCATCAATTGCAAGATGCAATATTATCCTGTCTCTCCAACAAAGGGGAAAAAAAAACACTAGTGGTGAACTGATATCCCAAAGCTTTCTTATCGTTTGGAATTTTTGGTGAAAAAGCTTTCTGAAGCGTTTTTAGACATATATGTTCACCATATGTCACCTTTGGCGTTCATAAACAATGGAAGTGGAATATACAGGTAGAGGCAATGACAACCAGGTTATGACCCCCGCTTGGCTGGAAGCAACTATCAGAAGCCATCCATTGAAAGATGCATCCTGATTGCAGAGACCTTCAATAGCAAATGGTGCGTGTTAGAACTGAGGGAGCATAGGAGCTTGGCACGTAGGAAATAATAAAACACAGTCATTACACTATTAATTACTCCTGAGAAGAACTGTAATATATGTAACTTCAAATTTTCTCTTTCCCCACTTTTTATGAAAAGGGAGGTGTCACTAAGTTTGGCGTCTGAGTTTCCCTGGACAAAGCTAGCTCTTGTCATGGCCCCACTGTGCCTCTGGATCTGACTAACCAGGCTCTCTTCTAATAGTTCCACCTGGAGCCCTCATTGCCCAGCTTAGGTCACGTGTCCATTTCTGAAGCAGGCAATGGCATGCTTTTATCGGTCAGGCTTGTGTCATGTGCCCACCTCTGTTGCCAAAGGTAGGGTTGGCCTTACCTAAGCTTACCTGGTCTGGGAATGGGGAAGGGGTGATTTCCTGAAAAAAGATCAAGGTGGTATATTACCAGAAAAAGGAGAAATGGCTGTGGGGCAGTTAAACCACTTTATTTGACTCAACTCAAAACTCAGATAGATGTCCAAAGTGATCGAGGCAGCCACCTCGGGCCCAGACCCACTCTGGGATTCAAGAATTCCCGAACACCCTCAAGTCCCCGTGAAGAGCTAACAAACTAATAAGCTGCCTGGCAAGCAGCAAATAACAAAGTTTCTGTAAAAAGGAGCCACGGCTCCCCACAAAACATGGCGGTTTCTGACTGCAGGGAGCTTTGCATCTCTTCTCAAATACACGGGCAAGAACAGCAGAAGCCAGTGCTGAGCGTTGGCAGAAGGGCATCAGCTAATCTCAGCAAGACCTTGCCCACCCATGCCTGTATTCCTTCTTTCATATGGATGGCTACTGAAAACATGTTATCAAATACACTGGAAATACACACATCAAGCTTAAGAATTCTGCAAAAGGAAAGCAGCCATCGGTTAGAGACGTGAATGAAAAAAATGTGTCAGCTACTCAGTCAATGACCACTAATTCTAGCTTCATCCTTTGAACAATTGTGCTAGCTTTACATTTTTCTAGTTTTAAAGGATCATCTAGTTTGCAGAAACTAATTTCCAACATAGAAAAATCTTCTACAGCCATATTTCCCAAAATGTGGGTATAAATTAGTAAATGTGATGTGAAAAAATAATTCTACTATCAAATAAGTTTAGAAATCACTGTGATGATGTGTTGCAGGACTTCTCAGAGCCATTAATGATAATCATATTACCCAACAGCTGCTGAATTCCTAATACATCTAAGTGCCTTTCATGAACTATTTTAGTTAATTCTCTCAATATCAATATCTCTGTGAAGTAGAAAACAATAATAATAATAATAACCATCATCATCATCCCATATTACAGTCAAAGAAAATGAGGCACGTATGTTTAGTAATTTGCACAAGTGTGCGGCCAGAGTTAAAAGCCAGGTTGATCCAAAAGCTCATGTTTTTAAAACTCTACAACACACTCAACACTATTTTGAGTGTTGATATGCATTATAAACTTCCAAGAGGAAAATGAGAAAAAGTAGATTTCCCCCCCCCCCAGACTCAGCCAACACAAAACCCTTCCTCTGTAGGATCTCATGAAGTTAAGCTTGCACACACCCCACTGTTGCATTTGCTAGCCTAAAACCATTGCCCATTTCTCCTAGCTGCTATGAGTAGACATTTACGGATTATGGACACTCAGCGCATTCCAGGGGCTATGTTTGTGGCTGGAGATAGGGCAGGATTACTGCCCTAGGGGAACCCACCACCTAGAAGACAAGATGACAGGCTCTTTGGTGCTGCAATTGACAGAAGAATAACAGACAGTGGGAAAATGGAGGGCAGGAGGAGTCAACTCTACCCAGGGGCACCCCAGGCTATTTAAGAAAGGAGATGGACTTGAAGTGTGGGTCTAAGGAATGAGCAGAGCCTGCCAAGCACAAGGAATGGGACAGAGACATTGCAGCTACCTGTGCGTCCCTCTGCAGTCATGCACCAGAAAGAACTAAATGGCACTTGAAATGCCTGAGAAGGCCTCAGGCTCACTTGTGACCTTGTCTCTCAAAGCCCCTAGACACACGAAAATCGTACTACAGGAGACGCTGTGAGTGCCTGTCCCTGTGGGGAGGTGGCTTCCCCAGCCCCACCGCCCTTGGCTATTTCCAGAAGATGCTACTCGCCTTCTGCAGGGTCTTGGGCCCACCCAGGAGCAGATCTCCCCATGCACGGGGACAAGCGTGCCCCCCACAAGGACCCTACGTGGTGATTCTAAAACAGGTCTGCACATCCTTTGTCACTCCTCTCTTCAAACGTTGAGGTCTAACTTCTCTCTTCTTGCATGCAGCTCAGATTTAGTGACTAGATTTGCATGAACAGAACACGACAGCGGTGACTCTGACTTCTGAGGCTATGTCAAAAAAAAGGATGCGGCTTCTGCCTAGTTCTCTGTCTCTCTCCTGTCTGTGTTTCACAGTCTCTGTCTCTGTCTGTCCTTCTCTTCCTATAGCTGTCCACCACTCCGGACACTCACTTTTGGGACACAGCCACCATGTGGTGAGGAAGCCCAGGCCACCTGGAGAGGCCACATGGAGCTATGTCCCCACCTAAGATCTCAGCCAAGGCAGTCATGTGTGGAATCACATTATGTGTGCATTTAAGCACCCAGGGTTTGCTATGCAGCCTGGTAGTTGTGTGGCCAGAGACTGGGGAGAAGGGCATGCCCGAGGATCCCCCTATCTGTTTTCAAAAGCCAGCGTGTCTTTCTGTATGCTCCGTGGGAAGAGAAACCACAGGAAAAATACAGGGGAGAACAGCACATTTATTTGGTGGCTTTGGGGCCTAAGGGGGCTCAGGTCCTGAAAGTTATAAGGTTTTGCTTTACACAGAGATTTTGAAACCTTTCTATCAGGTACCATGCAAACTCCACCAATCTCAAAACACTGTCGTGATGAATAGTATTCAAAAGGGAGGTGGAAGCCTCCGTGGCTCTACCAGGCTCTCACCTGCATGTTAAACCCGCTCTACTGAATTGTTTCACCTGGCAGGGAGTTCCTCTGCACTCAGACCAGCCACTCCCCTGGAGGATTCCGGAGAGGGCAGCGCCAGCCTGTGGAGGGGAAATCCTGACCGGGTCATCTGACAGTTTCAGAACCTGCTCTGCAAAATGCCAGATGCTGGGTGAGGTCTGCAAAGAGGACAGGGGAAGCCACCTACCTTGCTCCTCATGACTTTCCAACTCAAGCTGTCCCTCTGCCATTGCAGGGTACATGCTGGTGGAGGCCACTGCCCAGTAGGGACACTGCAAAGCTGTCGATTTTTAATTACAGGTTGGAAGACTCTCTCCCGATCTTTCTCCTTGGAGAAAGTGTAGCATTTCTTACGTGCTTTGGCAGCCAGAGTTGAAATGTAAAGGGCTTTCTTTTTAAACTATCAGTTAAAAAGAGAGCTGAATTAACCAGAAAAGGTGAGGGCCTCCTGAAGCATTCTGGGAAAGGGAGGTTTTCGTCTTCACTATTGGAGAGCGTCCTGCTTGCTGGGCTCTGCGGACCTACAGCTTTGAGCCGGGAGAAAGGGCCCATTGGTGGAGACAGCTTGTAAATAAGTGATCGCCGAAATCGTTAATTACCCTAGCAAGGAGTGTTCCAGAGAAGGACAGGGGGCTCTGAGGGTGACTAATGGGGATCAAACCCACCTGGGCAGTCAGGAGTCTATGCTCCCTTCCACTGCAGTTTCAACCTCGTCTGAGCTGGTGCAAAAAAGTCTCTCCCTCCCCCGAGCTTTGTGGCAGACTTGTGAGGCCCTCTGCGAGGAAGGAAGGTTGCAGCCAGCTCCCTTTTTTTATAACCAGCATCCATATCATTCCCCACGGGGCGCCTTCAGCAGGTGCGTGAGTCCGCTCTCCCACCCCCGCCACAGTCCGCACAAATATAATCCTGAGAATGGCCAATATATTCTGCTCCGAGTCACAATAGCCCATGAGAAGAAATGCATAAACTCATAACTTCGAACCTAGGCTATTTAGCATCCCATTAAAAATATTCAAAATATAAATCAAAATTCATGGGAAGAAGTAATATTCAATTTAGAATTTATGGCATTTTAAAATAGGATGATTTCCTCAAATGTGCAATAAATTTGGTTTTGTGGAATTGCACTTGCCACCTTATCATGACAGTTGCTTTATCTACACAGCCCACCAAAGCAGAGTCACTTTATAGAATCTAAATTCACAAATCAACTGTCGTCTTCACTTCACTGATTCATTGCTGATGGGCCTTTCACAAGGTAAAAAAAAAAAAAATACCCTTCCGAGTTGACAAGAGTAATAAATGGGGAGGTGAGCGCTGCCCATCCATCCTCTGGCCCGCTGACCCGCCTATAGTGATACATGGCAGAATAAAGTCATAAAGCAGCCGCATCTTTTGACCTCTCAGGGCGAATGGAAACAGAAGAGCATTTATGATGATCACTGTGTTTAAGGATTAGGGTCTGACCAGAGGGTATACAAACTCAAGACGCCCCTTAAAAACAAGAACCCGGGCCAGGCCACTGAGAGTCAAAAATCCCAAAATTGTAGAGAGGTTTTTCCTTCATCGATTCTCACTGTGCCCACTGTCCTGTTGTTTAAACAAGGGAGAGAGTGCGGGCATAGGACATTTAACAGGGAAGGGACACCTCTGAATCTGCAGAGAAAACATGACTGAAACCCCAGGAAGAAGGAAGGAAGGAAACTGACCAAATCAAAGGACATGTTTATGTTGCAGATATTTCTGGAGCCGCCTGGCTGTGCACAGCTTTTCTCAACGCCAAGTTCTAGCCCCAAAGAAGGTAAGACGGACCCTCTTTGCCAGCGCAAGAAATTACCTGAATTAGCAAGTACACAATCGTTAAGGTCTTTTTTAAAAATCCAAACTTGTCTTTTATTTAGCAAAAGCCAAAGCTTTAAACAGGTTTCCTCAGTTAATTTAAGGGTGACCCATACTTTATAAACTGTTTTGTTTTGTTTTTTTAAGCACAATTTGTGGACTGGGAAAGCATTTTTCAGTTTCTAATTGATGTTCAAAGCCAAAGTCTTAATTATTTTTCAGAGAAAGGCAAGAAACGAATTCAGTGGTATCTTAGCCATGACTCCCACTAGCACATAAATTCCAATTCTGGGACAGAAAGAACATGCAAGAATTCAAAATGACTAACAAGATTTTGAATATCAGCTGGTACTCAAACATGGATTTCTGCTTGTAAGAAGTACTAAGTAGTAGGGACATATTTAAGCAAGTACTGATTCTGGCCTCACATTTAGAGTCTGTACCCATACTGGTAAGGTGAAGTGTGTAAAGAACTATTTTTAATAGTAAAAATAATACAATGTCATTACAGAAGGTTCGGAGAAGAAAAAAGGTCACCTGCAATGAAATCGGCCTCCTACAACTATTATCATTTTGTGTGTTTACTTTCACTTTTGCATATGTTCACATGGAAAGCATATATCTAATTTTATGTTTTTATTTTAACAAGTTTGTTTTTTACTGTTTGCTTCATGTTTTTGTAATTATAATGGCCACACACTTATCTATGTAATGGATGCACTACAATTTAGTTTATCATTATTTAGTTTATAATTGTTGACTATTTAGGCAGTTTCCAAAATTTCAAATTATAAATACTGCTCTGATTAATCACTTTATATTTGTGAAAAATATATTCATTGACATAGTCATTGATAAATTTCAAAAGACTAGTAAAATAACAAATTAAATAGAGCTGAGGAGAAAAATCAGTGAACCATAGGATAGATCTGAGAAAGTTACTGCGGGTGGAGTGCGGAAACTCCATAGAAAGATGGATCATATGGAAGAGAGGTTAAGAGACACAGGGGACGCAATCAGATGATTGAAATACATCCGATTGGAGTTTAGCGAAGAGTACAGGAAAATGAGAGAGAACATCCTGTGTAAACTGCAGATGAAGGCTGAGTTTCTGACACTTGAAGAGTCATGAGACCTCAAATAAAAGAAGCATATTAAATATTGGGAAGAATAAATTAAAGAAATCCATATTCCAATACGTAGTAAGAAAAGTACATAGAATACCAAAGACAAGGGGAAAACCCAAAAAAGCAAATCAAGGGCCAAGGACTACAAGAGGCTGACTAGAAGCAATCAGGACTAGTAAACAATAGCATAAAATCTTCAAGTTGTTGAAGAAAAGTAATTTTCAAAGTATGCACAATTTATTACTTAAAAGCAGAGATCAAATAAAAGTTTTTAGACAACGATTGAGAGAGTTTACTCCTCGAAGATCCCTGCACCCAAGGGACGATGTGGAGAAAGAGGAAACTGGATCCAGAAGGCCTGCAGCTCCAGGAGCAGAAGGAGCTGAGTTGGTGGACTTCACACAGACCACAGTCTATGACCAGCGCACGTATAAGTTATAAAGAGTCACGCTTAGTACGTATTTGGAAATGAAGCAACAATGCAAACAGCCGAAGACTTCTACACAGCCAAGGGTCAGAAAGAATGTATAACGAAAATAGTGAAATATTTAGAACTGAATGGCATAAGACTAGTTATCAAAACTCGTTCTACAAAGACAAAACTATACTAAGTTTAATCATTATAGCCCTGAAGTCCCATATTACAAGAATTAATGAGCTAAGTATCCAACTCAAGAACTTAGATAATGAGCAAGTCTAACGATAGTAGGAAAAAGAAATAGTGAAGAACGAAAATTAATAAAATGCAAAATACAATATCTTGATTAACAAAATTAAAAGCTGCTTCTTTGAACAAACTAACAGAAAATTCTGGCAAGATTTATCAATAAAATAAAGAGAGAAGACCCAATGAACAATATTAAAAAGAAGGGGAACAGAACCATAAACATAGAACTTTAAAAAATCATGTGAATGCCATGAACAGCTTTCTGTGAATAAATTTAAAAACTCAGAGGGAATGGAAAATTCCTAGAAAGACATAATAATCAAAATTGACTCAATAAAAAAACAAAATTTTAGTATATCAAATCAATATAATTGTTAGTCATAAAACTACTTTCCAGAAACACCAGGCCCAGATGGCTTTTTAGGTGAGTTTTATCAAATCATCAAAGAACTGATAACTTCAATTATATACAATTTATACCACAGAACGGAAAAAGGTAGAAAATTTTCCAAATCTTTTTATGACACTAGTTAATCCTGACATCAAAACAAGACAAGGACACTAAAGCAAAATTTTGGGAAAATCTTACTTATGAATATAGATGTGAAAATCCTTTTTTAAAAAATCTAGCAAGGAAAAAATTCATAAGCAAGTAAGATTAATCCCATCAAGGATAGTTTAAGACTAGAAAATGTACTAATGCAATTCATCATATTAATAGATTAAACAAAAAAAACACATGAGCATAATGATAAATGCAGAAAGAAAATTCCAATTCAACCCAACTCTTATTCATGACAAAAGTCATGCAAATCGGAAACTGAAGAGAGCGGCTTTATCTTAATAAATGTATTTACCAAAAATTTATAGCAAATACTATACATGGTGGTAAAACTTGAGAAATATTACATACAGTTAAAGTCAGTAATGGAGAAAAAATGACCTCCATTACCATTTGCATTCAGCACTGTTCTGGATGTTTTACAAAGTGTAAGAAAATAAAAAAAATAAAGAAGAAAAAGAATTTGAAAAGCAGAAATAAACATCACATTACTCATATACATTATCAATATAATTAATTGTCTACATAGAAAATCCAAAAGAATTGACAAACTATAAAAAAGTGCAATAAAGCTTCTAGACACAAGATCAATATACCAAAAGTAGTTAACTACCTGTGTATCAGTGCCAACTCTCAAAAATGTAATTTAAAAACTCTCATTATGAAGTTCCTGGGGTTAAATATATCCAAAAATGTTCAAAACCTTTCCAAGGGAAATTATAAAACTTCAGGGAAGATTATAAAATACTGTTCAAATAAATTCAAAATGTGTTTGTGGAAAAAGTCTCAATATTATAGCAGTAACAATCACCCTTAAATAAATCAATAAATTCAATAAAATTCCAATAAATATTCCAATAAAAATTCCAACAGTTCTTTCTCAAAAAGTGACAAGTTGACCTGAAAATATATATGGTTAAAAAAAGGGCTGAAAAATAACCAAGCAAGCACTCAATAACTCTCAGCTACTTTCATCATCATCACCATCATCATCTCCATGTACCCAATCAAAACGAAGCAGGAACTTCAAGTCTATCTTGTGATACTCAATTTTTGTTGTGACTTTCTTCTGAGAAAATGCAACTTGGAAAATGTAACTGTCATTTCATCAGCTACTGGAAAGACGTGTCCCATGACATAGCTTTTGCCAGCACAAAGACACTTATTTACTGGAAATATCAAGCAGTTGTTGACTTCCAGGCCTTGGTGAGGCCACTGCACATGACAGTTTCTTACTCACCCAGGATGTCTCACCTGACAATGTAATGCCAGGAAACAAAAAGACACCATTTGAGTACGAAGCAAGAACAGGGGTCTCTTTAGAATGAAGCAACACACACACAGACGCATAGACCAAACATGATCTGGCTATTTTCTTGGGAATTCAGAAATGTTCCCACCATTTATTTCTCTGGCTGTAAGATTTGGTACTTCCTATGTCTCTCTCAAAATGCCTTTTTAAGGATGAAGGCTGAAGTATTCCACTCAGGGCTTAGGCCTATAATTTTATCTACATTTATTTCCTTAATACATATTTACTGAGCATTTATTAGGTGCCAGGCAGTGTTCTAAATGCTAGAGATACAGCAGTAAACAAAAGTGACAGAAATGCCTTGCCCTCAAGGAGCTGATATTCTAGTTAGGGGAAACAGATGCAAACAAGATAACTGCGTAAAAATACACAGTATGTTAGGCGATGGTGAATGCTTAGAAGAAAGAGAAAGCAGAATAGTAGCCAGGCAGTATCTGTGAGTGTATGGTAGCGGCTTAGGGCAGAGGGGGATGTCTGGGGGAGAGGGACGGGGCGGCCTCACTGAGAAGGTGACACTTGAGTAAAGACCTGAAGGAGATGAGGGAGTGAGGGAGCAGCAAGTACAAATGGTTTGAAGAAAGAGTGAGCCTGGCTCATTCAGGTGACATCAAGAAGGCCATTGTGACCAAGATAAAGTGAGCAGAGAGCAGAGTAACAGAGGAAAGAGGCTGAGAAGTAGTGAGGAGGAGCCCAGAGATGCTGGGCCTCATACACCCTTGTAAGGAATGATCATATCTCATCCCCTAGAACAACTCAGCATGGGAGGTATAAGCAGCCCAATTCTACAGATGGAAAATCAGGACTCAGAGAAAAGATTCAACTTGCTCAAGTCTAAGCATCCATGAACTGGTGGCGTTAATACTGAAACCTGGCCCGGCCTCAAAGCTTCATGCTCTGTCCACCTTCCCACACTGTCTTGAATTGGTTGGCACTTATTTCTGACGGTGTATTCTGGCGGACTTCGATGGAAGGCTTTTGTGGACGCGAACCTTCTCTGAGCTGTCTCCTTGACTCCTCTTTACTCTTCAGCAAATGGTATAGAACAGGAGTCAGCCAATTTTTTCCTAAAGGATCGGCTAGTACAATAAATACTTTAGGCTTTGCGGCCATATGGTCTCTGTCACAACTGCTCAACTGCTTTTGTAGCACGAACATGGCCGCAGACAATATGCAAATGAATGAGTGGGGCTGTGTTTCAATAAAGCTTTCTTTACAAAAAGAGGCTGGACTTGGGCGGCCAGTTAGCTCAGGTGGTTAGAGCGCAGGCTCATAACACCAAGGTTGCCGGTTCGATTCCCACATGGGCCAAGGCGCTGAGTCCTCCACAACTAGATTGAAGACAACTACTTGACTTGGAGCTGATGGGTCCTGGAAAAAACACACTGTTCCCCAATAAAATTTCTTTAAAAAAAAGAAAAGAGGCTGGACTCGGCCTCTGGGCCATAGTTTGTGGATCCCTGATGCGGAGGCTGAAAGGACGGCTTCAGGGTCTGGGCTGACTGGGTTTGACCCTGCTTTTACCACCTATGGGCTATCCAAACTTCAGGACGGTATTTAATAGCATCATGTAAAATTGGGATAGTACACTATAGAGCTATTGTGAGGACCGAATAACTGACTATGTATGTTACTTAGAAAATTTCAAAATGAAAAAAATATTATTGTATTCCCCCTTCAAGATTTTTTAAATTAAAAACTTGGTTGAATTTAGCACAATGAACTTGGGTCAAAGCAAGCCTGCCCACGTTAAGATCTCACAGCAGAGAGCATAGAGTTTTGGATCATCAGGTCATATATTTTCTGAACACTCTTCATGTATTCACCCAGTGTGTCTACTGAGCTCTGACTATGTGCCAAGCACAGGGCAGGGAGGAAGGTACCTCTGCCCTGCCCTGCTCTGGGCTAATGTTTGCGTTTGAGGGACCACCCGTTTTGGTTATCAATGAAAGAGACTTTCAGACCAAACAATTATTTTAATTTAGTGCTTTTGTGTTTCAAAACTAATCCACTAAGAAGTGACTCTGAGATCCTTAAGCACAATTCACATCTGAACTTGACTCCAGTTGAGTTTGGTCATTACAGTTTAACCACCAGGGTATTAATTGAAGCACTAGAAAATACCTCTGGTCAGTTTCATTACCTAATGGCACTTGGGTTTTCTAATGCATCTTAATAAGAGCTGTTGCATATTCATAGACTACTCTAGATTTTACAAGGAAGAGTTTATGCTGATTAAAAAAATAAAAACTGGCCTCAATCTTCTTAGGCTTCAAATAGTTATTTTTCCTATGGGTTGATAGTACTTTAAAATCATGGCTGGATCTCACTTAAAACCATTAGTATTTTTTTGTTTGTCTATAAAATTAATTGCTATAAAAATTCTCTGCTGGCTCAATTTATTTGGAGTTCCCTAATATTAATGAGATGCATTCCCCAAATGTTAAACAATTGCTTCAAAAAAAATGGTATCTTCACGCTAGACATAAGATTTTGTTTTCTTTAACTTGACCTACTTTAAGAATTAAGTGTACCATTTGCTAATTAAATTACTCAGCATTGACTCTAAAACTTTGTTTAAAACCTGATTTGATAAAAAGCCATTGGAAATGTTAGTTCACATTGTTCTCTCCGAGGGTGGAATCACTGATACTCCATGCCGGATACATGATCTGGTTTCCACAAGATTGTATTTGTGTTTTAAAGTATATTAAAAGCATATTTTAAAATAAAAATATTTTAAGCTGTGATCAATTTATTAACTACTGACTGGATTTGATTCAAATTTATGAGGGAAAAGGAAACAAGAAATAACAAAGTCCTAACTTAATAGAAAGGAATTGTGGAAAAGACCACTTTTTTTTAAAGTTGGCCCCTGTTCAAGCTACATATGGTCACATAATCTTTTAAAAAGCACAATGCAAGTCTTAATTTAATTATGTAATAGCATAAATGGAATTACACTGCTGATGAAGTTCAGCGCTTAAGCTTAAGCGCACACTGGGCTGGCTGAGTGACCCTGACTCGGGCTGCTTGGCCATCGAGGCAGCCCAGGGCGCCTCTGCTGCTCACCTTCCCTGAACTAAACCTCGGTCACTGGGCTGGAGGGGGTCCTGCACGTTAATGGCATCCCAGTCACCTTATAAACACGGTCATAATGCAAGGTCAATAACTGCTTTACAGGAATGCATTATGTACTCTCTCTCCCCTCTGTATTGTTTGGGTACTAGGGATTAGTTAATGGAAAAGCTTTGGCTCTTGCAGAAGAGTTCCAGGTTGAGCTCTGGGTGGAGACTTGGATAAACTTTCTAACATTCAAGTCTTCCTGAGCTCTGTAAATTCCTCATTGTCTACCTAGCAGGCCCGCCTCCATAGTGCTAATAATCTGCAAGGAACATAAAGGACCTTCAGATCTGCCTCCCTCCTTTTAAAGATGAGCCAACTAAAATATAAGTGAGTACCTCTGGCCATGGCTCATCCCAGGTAGCCAGAACTAAAGCCTGGCTCCTGATTTCTGCCCCAGCCAGTGGGCCAGCACCATCCTTTGGTGTACAAATCACCAAGCTAGACTCCCTGTTCCTACGGCACTGTCAACACATACTGCCATCATGGTGCATGTCACAGCATGGTGGTGTTTCCCCAGTAGACGTAGAACTCTTCAAGGAATTATGTTTTACTCACTCCGTATTCTCATCATCTAGGACAGGGTCTATCACATATTTTTAAATAGAACTATGACCAGAGAACTGTCTATATTCAAGGGCGAACCTCGATGCTTTCCGTTTATTGACTCATGGAGACTTGTTTTTCATATGAGAAAATAGACACAACAAAGTTAGATCATCTGCCCAGGATCTCATGACCAGTACACGGCAAAATGGAATCAGGCTCAACTTGGTCTCCCAAACCCAAGCTCTTTGTATCATACCCAGAAATAGTGTAACTTAATAATGTAAGGTTCCTGCAGGAACCGTATTTGAAGTACAACCGTATTTGAAGTACCACGAGACTTGGAGAAGGGGTCACTGTTGTCCATGGAAGTTCCCTGGCATAGCTATCCTCTAGGAATCTCGAATAACAGCCGAGTCCAAGAGCTTTCTCCCCTGCTGATTGTTCCAGTGGGAGTTGGTCCGTGGCAGCACGCCACACTTTTTGCCAGTTGACCCGAGAGCCATAGGAGATTAGCCCCGGGAATTTCAGTGGACGAGAAAGAGAACACTGTGGCCTGGTTAATCAGAAAGTGTGCCAAGGTGCTTCCAGTAAGCCCCAAATAGCTGTGCTAATGCAGGGCAGGCAACAGTCCATGAGCCACTAAGTGATCAAGCATCAGGCTTTCAGCGGTAGGGAAATCCAGCCATGGCTCACGCAGCAGACCACCTGCCAGAAAGCCACTTGATGGTCACAGTGCTGTCCCCTGCCTGACACCATGTGCCATTCTCTCTCCACAAGATCACCGAATTACCCCTTAAAATTGTGAAGCCGGTGTTTGATCACCCAACCATTCTTGCCAAGGACATGCTCACTGGTCATTAGCCACAAATCCAACTTACACTGTCATTGAAAACCTAGATTTGTGGTAATATTTCTGGCCTTTGAGACTGACATCCTAAGATGGACAAATACCTCACAACTTCCTGACTTGCTCCCATCAGGCAAAAGCTTCTGGTCCAAATGAACCAGGGTAACTAATAGAGGAACTACTTTTGTGTCCCCTGCTCTATTACCTTGCCTCGCCCCCACACTTCTTGAACATTTATGCTTGCATTCACTTTCTTACCTTTGCAGAAAAAAATCCTCCTAGAAATTAAAAACCATCACTTTTCATTTTAAATAAGATAATAAGTGGTAATACCTCATCATGCTTCCCTTTTTGCTTTGGTTACCAAGAAGCTCCAAATCAAAATTTGTTTTTAATTGCAAACATTTTCCCTTAGCTCAGATTGAGCCACCATAATCATGACCCATCACCCCCTTATTGTTCAGCTTTGCTCTTTTTCTGTTCTTTTACTGTTTCTGTCCTGTTTTAGGGGAAACCACCTAATTCCTTTTCGAAAGGCAGAGGGGTATAAATTATTGAATCACTCTTAAACCCAGTACACACTGCAGATAAATGTAGTCTTTCAAAAATCATCCGTCCCTTTACCCTGCCACTCTCAAATTCCCGATGGTATATCCTTCATTTGAGCAGAAACTCACTGGTTGATTCTGCGCCTTGCATTTGGCCTCCAGCCTAGACCTCAGACACAGACGCTGAGTGAGGGCCCCTCTTTGCGTGTTACTTGCCACTGGCAGCTCCCCGGCCCTTCCCATAGCCTCCTTCCAACAGGTTACAGGATCAAGGTATTTTGATAGTTGTTACCACTTATTATGGTTGACATACAACCATCCGAGAATAGCATCTATTTTAACATCTGAATTATTTTTTTCCTAAAATTAATGGGCAAGACCCTAAAACTCTTCCCTAGTACAAAAGACAATTTGATTAATCATAAATAAAACCCCTCTGAGCATAAACGAATGAAGCTTGATCCACTTGGAGTTATTTTTCCTGTCTGATAAAACCATTATCACGTTTACAGCCTTCACAATGATGAACCACATTCCTTTGATCATCTTATAAAATTAATTGATCTTGCTTATCTATTGTTCTATTTTAAATCATTTAATTGTGGATATTAAGAGAAGTAATGGTAATAACGAAGGCATTTATTAGGCACTGATGTCCCAACTTGCAATGTGATTTTTATAATCTGAATTTCTCTATCACCAAATACTATTCTTGTAGGAATTTACATATAGAACACCTCCAGCCACAAATAATTTGCTGTTGCTCAGCGTTCTGAAGGACAGACATATGCTGTGGCAAATCACTGCAGCTAAACTTAATTTTAATTATTCTTTTAAATCAGATAGATACCCCGCAGTGAAATTCTTATAATTAAACAGAAATTAAAAGTTTCTAAAAGCCTTAATTTCAACTTCAAATTTAAATGCAAATGAATGCATGGGCAGCCAAAGACTCTGCCTCCCCAACCCTCACTCTGCAAAATGATGAGAAAATTATCTAAAAGCTTACGCTGATCATGAAAACTTATTTTGGCCCCAAAGAGACCTGTGGGCCCCAAAGCCACTCCATTTTGCAATGCCACCTACTAGACGGTCTGGGAGACCCAGTTTTCGTAAGTGACCAAGAGAATTCTTTTAGTTTGGGTTCTCCTGGAAGCAGACCCTGTGACAAGGATTCACAGGCAAGTTGTAGGACGTGGTCGTAAGACACAGGGCAGTAAGACGGAGGCATGAGACGGGAAGGAAGGCAGCCAATAAAGGGTGTGGTGTTACGCCAGCCAAACTGTGGCTTGATCCTGCTGGAGAACACTGGGAGCCAGTGTAGAACACACAGGGGTCTCAGAGCTATCAGGTCAGATGCCCTAGGGAGCTGGGGTCTTTACCCACCACTCTCATCAGTCATCGCATGGGCTGACGTCCCTGAGTGTGAGCCAGCGGGTGCCTCAGCCTGAGAAAGACCCCAGTCAAAGAGACACATAACAAGGCCCCAGGGGCCCCGACAGCATCTGCTACAAGGAGCTAGCCTGCAAGTTCCGAACCAGCAGCCCTCTGGCTGAATGCAGCCTGAGAGTGTGTTTTCGTGGACACATACAAAGTTTATTAAAAAAAAAAAAAAACACTAGAAAGTCTTACCTCCAAATTGGAATTTCTCTATTCTCTTAAAAAATTTGATCTAATTGATCTAGGACAGGATCGGAGACTTTGAAGGGAATCAACTAAGCAATATTTATAAGTCTTAAGTACCAGTATTGACCCTGTGGCAGGCACAAAAGATGCTAAGACTAGGTCCTTATTGTCCACAAAGTGGCAGACCTTCCCCTGCAGCAAGGGTGTGTCAAGGTTTTATCTGCAGCTCAAAGGAAAGATGCAGTGTGAGCAGGACCAGCTTTGCTCTTCAGCTGCTCCTGGGGCAAACCTGCCCTCGTGCCTATCCCCAGCCTGGCAAGGGCTGCCTGCAGTTCTATAGGACTTATGGTGTGCCAGGGCAGACAGGGCCAGAACTACGGTGTGCCCTGGCACTCTTAAGCATAGTGCATGCTTTAGACTCTGTATTCTTACAACCACCTCTGGGGTAGGAACAATCATTCACATAAAGAACTGATACTGAGCAAAGTTCAGTAACTTGCTCAAGGAAACACAGTAAGAGTCCAAGTGAGATGTGAACACAGTCTGACTCCCGAGTGTAGACCCTTAACCATTAGATGGCACTGCCTCCAGATACCTGCCAGGCGCAGTCCCAACACCCACCTCCTCTGTCATGTCCCTGCTGCTGCTCCCAACTAGTACAATCCTGTGTCATGCTGGCAGTTCAGGCCCAGCTTCCTGGCTCCCTTGAAGCCTCCTCCTAGGCTCTGACCCACTTCATTCTCAAGCCTATGCTGAATCCCTGCAGCCTGAACTTTGCAACATGACACTGAACTCCACACCGTCACCACCTGTCACTGACAGGGGGTACATACAATTCGTGGGGTGGTGAAATAATATGGCAGGCAAAAGCATGAATGGAAAGATCGAATTCTCATCCAAAATCACAAAAGTGGCACTGAACATATTTTTAAAAATACATTCAAGTCAAAGTTTTAGAAGGCATCAGTACCTGAAGCAAACTAGCATTTTTACCATGAAAAACTGCTCTAGAAGGTGATATTGGCTGTAACCTCAAGGTGACCCGAGAAAGATTTGCCCTCCATTTTTACACCATACATCCATATTGAAGTTTTCCAACTTGCTCTTGTCAATTAGAAAATGTCATGTCATCTGTACCTGCAATCGTGCTCCTTTGTTTTCCTAATCCCCCAAAAAATGCTTGCCTCTTCACAAACGATCAAGGCCTTTAAGGACACAGTTTTCAGGACTGTCTCCCACCCCAAATTCACATGGACAGAATTCCCTCTGCACGACATCCTCGGTGTCCCTGCAGCAAACCTGAAAGTCTTCAGGGGCAAGTAGGTTATGAGAGCAAGTGAGATGACCCAGGTAAGGATTAGGGCAAATTGGAGGCCACATGATGCCTCATCTCCTGAGACCATCCATGTCTCAGCTCCAGCCAACTATTACCCTGCAGGAAGGTGGGTGCTTTCCTATTATCGAGGGAAACCCAGAAATTCATACTGTAATACCAAATCTCCCAGGTTTTAAATCCTGCCAACTAATTTAATTATATTTTAAATGCAATGCAGGCCAAATTCATACACATGTGTGAGCTGCAGAGACCCAGCCCATGGGCCACCAGAACACGGGCTGTGGTCAGCAGGCAATCATTATCATGTTAAGTGCATGAACTTGTCACATACTGGTGATGGCAGAGTTTAAAGTTTTTATTTATTTTTTTATTTTTTTTAAAGAATTTTATTGGGAAATTGGGGGATGGGAACAGTTATGGGGAATTGGGGGAAAGGGAACAGACAAGCCGCTGTCATCCCATTCCTCAGTCCAGCTGTGTAGGACGCCGCCCCACTGGCCCAAGGTGGCACCATCACCGCACTCTTCCTGGGCGAGGCAGACCAGCCGCTGGCCTCTGGACGGCCACCCACTGCAGCTGCCGGCCACTCACGCTGGCTGCTGGCTACACATGGTAGCCCATGGCAACCCACCGCAGCAGGGGCTGCAGCCTACGCCGTCGCCGGCGACTCATGGCAGCCCAGCTCCAGGTTTAGCCGCTGTCCAGCATCTCAGCCGTAGAGGTCAGTGTCACTGGCCCTCACATGTGGGATCCGAACCGGGGCCCTCCGGCGTCCCAAGCCAGCTCTTAACCACCGCACCACTCGGCCGGCCCCAGAGTTTAAAGTTTTTAAATCCACACATAAAAGCGAGGCTGTGACGGCAGGGGGATTTGGCTCTTCTCTCCAATTGTGCAATCATTAGTTCTTGTGCATTACACTTTTCCTTCCCAGTACTGTAAGCACCCAAAGGACACTTGTGCATGTGGCTTGAGTGAGCCTTTCATTCAACACGTACTTATGGGCACCTCCTGCAGGCCAGGCACTGCTCTAGCCGCCGCTGGGGAAACAGTGAACGACGAGACCAAAATGCTCTGCTGTCGTGGGGCTTACCTCTTCACTGGGGAGACGACGTCCGCCACATCTGGGCAAGGAGGAGTGGGCGCAGGTGCTGGGTGTAGACGCAGTGAAAGCACTGATGTCCCGTGGTGCTGAGCTTTGCCAGCTGCCCAGTATGCTGTCCGTTCCTACATCAAAACCGAGAACAGCACCATCATTTCTGGAGCTGCATTTTCGCCTCGTGTAGCTGTGTAACCCAAGCCAGATTGAATATAAACCCCAGCACTTCCCCCACTTCATCCCTGCCCGCACTTTGGAGCTGTACATGGCAGCTTTGATTGTTTCACTGAAAACCATTTAGCAGACAAAATATCTCCCCGCAAAGAGCGATCATCCCTTAACCTGTCCTTTCAGGCTGAAAGCACTGGGAGATGCTAAAGGGGCATGTGTGTTATTTGACAAGTGTTACAGCTGCTACAACAGCGGAGACACAACCTTGAAGCTCACTGCGTGGTGCCATTTTGAACCCAGTGTGCCGGCGAGATGGCATTAGGGGGTAATGGAGAACCTGATAGCTCAGACGTGAAGCACAAGATGTACAGACAGCGACACAGCAAAGCGGTTATTTGCTGTGATTATGATCATAACCTTAACACAGGTCTCAGACCCCCATTCTGCTCTGGAGATGGGCACATGTGACGCAGGAGTTTCGTGTGGCTCTGGGGCTGAGAGAGTGAAGATGTTTCAATGACATGTAGCAGATCAAAGCGAGTCTCTCCCCCACCCCCATTGCCATCCTTGCAGAAATTAACAAACTCATGACACGTGCAATAGAACAGGAGTGGGTGCTCTTACTGAAAGGAATTCAGGCAAGTGTTAGTAAAAACAAGTCTCCCTTCCTCGTGGAAAATACTGGATGTGGACGTAGTGCTGGAATAGGATAAAAATATCAGAGTTCGTGTTTTAGCTTCATCCATGGTATCTAAACAGAAGGCGGTTTTACTTGTTTGCGATGCTGGTTTCTTCTCTCATCGCATTCGGGCTGCCCATGTGCCATTCCCTCTACTGCATGCAAAGCCTTAGTAAACACCTCCACTGGAGGCCCATTTTACAGCTGAAGAGGCCGAGGCCCAGGGAAGCTAAGTGCTTTCCCCAAAGCCACACAACAAGCATCTCCTCTGTGCCAAGCAGCGCCCTAAGTGCTAGAACCCTGAGACGACCAAGATGCGGGCATAGTGGGAAGCGGGAAGCGTCACTGCTGCATGGAGCAGAGAACGAACAGGCGAGGGGAGCCCACAGTGAGTGACACTAACTCAGAGCTGCCGAGGACACGTCCAGAGCCCTCTCATCTGCACCAGCATCCCATTCTCCTCTTAGAATCATTACTTACTTTTTACTTACAGAGCCATTTAGATTCACTCATCTACCTAACATGGGCACTAGAAAGATATAGTATGTATTGTATATTCCTGGGATTTAGGGCATATGAGGAGATTTTCAGTTGTGAGTAATAGAAAGCACAACTCAAATTGCCTAACAAAAAGTAATAATTTTTAAATGTGTTCTTATAATAAAAAAAATTAAGATGTCTTCAGGCATGGCTTAATCCAGTGGCTCAATGTCTTCAGGAATTGGTTTCTCATCACCTCGACTCTGCTTTCCTCTGTGTTGGCTTCAATCTCAAGCAGGTTTTCTCCATGTGCTGGTTCTCTGGGAGCTCCAGGCTCACTCTACATAGCTCCACATCTGGCAGAAAGAGAGAGCTTCTGTTCTCCTAGGAGCTTAAGCGAAATTCCCAGGCTTGACTGTCTTTGGCCCAAACTGAATAACATGCCTGTCTCTGGGCCAATCACGGTGGCCCAAGAAATGTGATTATCTGATTGGCCAGGTCAAAACACAGGCTGGGGGTGGAGTCAACACCACCTAAACTACATGGCTGAGGATATGGGAGGGACAATCACCCGGGACGAAAACTGAGATGGTCATCAGAGGGGTGATGGGTTGAAAGAAACAAAAGATATCCATCCAAGTAGGCTAGCCTTTGGGAGAGAAAGCTGAGGCTGTGAGGAACCCTGTGATCAGTGGTAGGGCTGGGGAAAGGTGGGGAGTGGGTGCCATTCAGGAAAACATGTGGGTAATTTTAATTCCAAAGAATTAACCACATTTAGCAATTCCCTGTATTGGTATTCTGAAGTACGACATCAGCCAAACGCAAGGCACTTGTGCATTCGCTTCCCGTTGCCAGCATGCTGACAAATTGCCAATACGCATGCAGTGGGGCGTTGTGAAGTACCTCACATATTTATGCTGACTTCACGGGAGCAATAGATTCGGTGCTGGAGACACTCGTGCATACTTATTGGGGTGGTGCTCTGCATGACATGCTGTGTGTTGGCTTACAGCCTCTCCATCTCTATTTCCAGGCTTCGTAAGTATTGATTTGAATAAAATCATAATTGCAACAGAAGCCTGGAAGCAATCCACTCTGCAGTGTAGGACGTACCGCTTTGTGTCACTCTAGGCTGCTCTTAACTCATCTCCAGGTGACTGATAATATTCTGCTTGGCTTTCTCCCCATGCAGGTGCCACACGGACTGATGCAGATTAAGAGGTCAAGAAGAATCAGAGCTCACAGCGGCAGGGTTGGTGACGCCACATGATGCCTGGGGCCCCAGGTTGGCTTGTGTGAAAGCCCTTCCAAACAGCTCTTTCGCGTATGCTGTGAGAACTGCTTTGGGGTGGTTCTTGTGCTGTTTCTCCCGTTGGAGAGAAAAAGGGGTGTAGGAGAAAAGTTCAAGTACAACTGTTTTAAAACCTATTTGAGTTTCACAGTCCCACAAAGCTTGAAATAAACAGCATTTGGGTGTGAGTCACCATCATCAGCCCCAGAGGTGGGTCTTCTGATGGAGGATTCATCCTCCCCAAACAAAGACACACAGTGTTCTACAGGCCTAAAGACGACGGGCCATTCCCAGGCACGAGTATGGGCATGCACCCCCAGGCCTGATCAGCTCCCCCTGACCACAGCCCCCTCGTGACCAACCTCACGGGTCTGTGAGAAGTCGGGCGGGGCTGGGCAACATGGGATCAGAGTGTGAGGCTAACTGGCTTATGGGGGGATGGGACCCCGATCCCGGTCCCCTTCACAGGCGTCAGAGGGAATGGGACTGTGGGGTCGTTCAGTATTCCCGATGTACAGACATGAACAGCAGGGAAAGGGAGACCGAGGCCAGGAATGACCCGCAGCCAAACAAAAAAGAGGCTTCTTTACCACTTAGAAGGGAATGACCTAGTGTTTCTTATATAGTTCAAGCTACACACACACACACACACACACACACACACACACACAACGGTTAGCTGCTTAGATGGACTATTGACCACTACGTGTATAAACTTCTCAGTTTATACAATAACCAAAAAATTTTAAAAAGCGCCCCTGTACTTCTCCAAGTGTTTCTGCTCTTCCGTGGGCTGCAGACTCATTTTGCCAGCAAACTGAAGTTTCCTGAGTCCAGGCATGGATGCTGCTTGGAATTGCACCTCCCTCCCTTGCCCCCTCCCCCACCACCAGTTTCAAATCCCACAGCTTAAACCAAGAGTCAGCATTACATGCACTTCAGGAATCCGAAGGGTCCATTGGGCCTGGCCTTGAACAAGAAAAGCGCATAGTCATTCAATCAGTTTTCAAGGAGGCATCCTCTGTGCTGGGGCCTGGATGAGGGCAGGACATCAGATTTAGGTGTCCCCAAATCTGTCCCCAAATACATAGAGTAGAGAGTGACAGATGTGTAATGTGCTGTGAGAACAGCACACCTGGGTACTATCACCAGTGTTTCTCAGAAGAGGATGCTGGCAGGGGGGCGGGGGGCGGGGACCAAGGGAGGGAGAGCTGGGCCTGAGGAGGGAGGGAGAAAGTAGCACAAAAGGCATGAACTAGGCCTTGAGCCACTTGACCATGATGAAGACACGTGTTCACACAGCATTTACACCAAATGCTGTGAATCCATGAAATCATCTCATGTTTACAAGTCTATGACGCAAGCACAGGTATGATCCCAGATGAGCAGACAGGCACAGAGACAAGACCAGGATAAGTGAGAGGCCCTAGAGCGGCGGTTCTCAACCTGTGGGTCGCGACCCCTTTGGGGGTCGAACGACCCTTTCACAGGGGTCACCGGGTACTCGTATGTGGGCGTATCTGCATGTGGGATAGAGGAGCGGTGTCTCGGTTCCTAAGACCATCGAAAATATGTGTTTTCCGATGGTCTTAGGCGACCCCTGTGAAAGGTTGAGAACCGCTGCCCTAGAGTGTCTCCTTGCATTTCACATCCTAGGCACTTCCCCTCACTCTAGTCCTAGCCCTGCACCAAGAGGTCGAGTGACTTGCTGAAGGTCACGCAGCTAGTAAGTGGATTGGAGAGCCAGGGTTTGGAGCAAGGTGCGCTGGCACATAACCAAGCCATCCTGTCCCTCCACAAACGATTCCTGTGCACCTGCTAAGAGCCAGACACTGCAGTAAGCACTGGGTATAATGGCAGGAAAACAGATGCTGTGCCTGCCTATAGTCCAGAGTGTGTGTGTGTGTGTGTGTGTGTGTGTGTGTGTGTGTGTGTGTGTGTGTGTGTGTGTGTGTGTGTGTGTGTGTGTGTGTGTGTGTGTGTGTGTGTGTGTGTGTGTGTGTGTGTGTGTGTATGGGGGGGGGATTATCAAGTAAGCAGAAGTCACAAACGCTGCACAGGATAATGGGGACCTGAATCACTCCAGGTGAGGGTTGGGGTGAGGAAAGCAAAAACAGCTTTCCTGACTGAGAACTGAGCCGAGGTCAGAAGCCCGAGTAGGAGTTTACTAGATGGAGAATGGAGGAGAATGTTGCAGGCAAAGGGAACAGCAAGTGCAAAGTCCCTGTGGCAGGAGGAAGTATAGCTCCCCCATAGCTAGAGTGACCCAGAGGGGCAGGCCAGACAGGGCCTTGGAGACTACAGCAAGGGGTGGGGTGTTTATCCTGAGGGTGATAGGGATGGGCTGGGAGAAGCTCCGGGGGAGGGGTGGGGAACAAACAAACTGATTGATGCAGAGCCACGGTGTTTGGAAATCTGTAGAGGTGATCTCTCTGGGTTGGAACAGAGATAAGGCCAGAGCTGGAGGTTTTGGAGATGCAAGGATGCTAAGGGAGGGCGTATTCTACCTGCAGCGTGGGACACTCACCAAGAACATGGGACAGGGAGGGATCGGCCAGCTGTGCCGCAGAGTGAAGAAGAGCAGAAGGAGAGGGACTGGGCCAGGGAGATGGGGAGGGAAGCTGCTGCAAGCACGGAAGCAGAGCTGGGGAGGGACTGTCCCAAGGCAGAAGCTGCAGGTGTGGAGCAAAGAAAGCGTCGCCGGAGACATCGGGGGAACACAGCTGGGGCTGGAAGGCGAGCATGACCACAGCGACAGCTCTCCCACACTTACCAAGTCGGGTCGTTCTGCTACGTTTTATCCCACTGTGGTTTCAATTTGTGTTCCTCTGATGAACAACAATATTGAGCACCTTTTCATGTCCTCATTGGTCATTCATGCATCTTCTCTTATGAAGTTCCAGCTCAAGCCTTTTGGCCACTTTATGTTTTGTCTTGCCCATTATAAAATTGGATTATTTGTATTATTATTGATTCATGGAAGTTCTTTCTATATTGTGGATATCAACATGTAGTATTTCGTGAATATTTTCTACCAGTCTGTGGTTTGCTTTTTAATTTTCCTAAGTTTCTTTCAATGAGAAGAGGTTTTAATTTTGATTCAAGTTCAATTTATCACATCTTCTATTTTATGTTTATTCTTTTTGTGCCCTGTCTTACAAATCTTGGCCTACTCCAAGGTCATAAAGATATTCTATTTTTTTTAAAGAAGGCTATGGTTTCAACTTTCACATTGTGGGCCTGCTCCCTGCTTATATCCCGGGAGTGGCAAGAGGGTAAATGACATGAAAACTTTGTGGGTTTTTTTTTTTTTTTACCTTTTTGAATGCCAGCTTGCTTTCTAATTCCCGCCACAGAAGTCCACTTGTCACTCAGGTAAGCACACTCCCTGGAGTCCTGACATCCAGAGGGAAGAAGCAGACATCCTGCTCTCTGCGGGGAGAAAAAGTGCATGCGTTTTTAGTTTATGCTTAATCACTTCTGACACAGAGTGGTGAAACCTTACTTGCTTCATCTTTATGAAACATTTAGTCTTTTAATTATATGAACTGCCAAGATCCGGGTGCATGCTTTAGTCATTCCCCATTTGAGCTCGGCATAACCCCTCAGATGGCCTCTTCCGATCACCTATCTCATATTTGCTATCTCTCCAAATCCATAAATCACATTTAAATGTTTTCCATATCCCATAATTCTCCTTTTACTGCCCTATTCAGTTAATTACCTTGCTCCCTATTCATGTGAGATATACAGGCTGGGATTTGGAGAGAGGAAAAAAAAAAAGAAAACAAACTTCATAATGAAAATTCCTTCAAATTTGGGAGGTTTAATCCAGGTTTGTGTTTCGGCTTGCATTCTGAATTCTTTCTCTAACTGCTTCTAAGTAACTCCATCTGCCTCTGGGTCGGTTCCCATCTTTAAACCCATTGGTAGAAATCCCTTTGTACAAGGACCGCCTTCACATTTAATATGTTCCTAACATATCATCGTCATCTCACCCACTCATGTCAACCACATCAGGTTATATCACTCAGTTTCTACAAAGACCTGAGAACTTAAAAATGTGTACCAGCCAGCTGGTGGGTAGCATTGCTACTTTTTTTAAAAAGAGCAAAAATGAAAAGTATTTGTATATGTATGTGTGTGTGTGTGTGTGTGTGTGTGTGTGTGTGTCTAATTTCCCAGCGTATGGGCCTGATCAAAGGGAGCTTGAATCAAATCATACTCATAGTTACTTGAAGTAACTCGCTCTCTCTCCCCCTCCTTTTCTCTCTCCCTCCCTCTCCCTTCTCTCCTGCCCCCAGCAACCACAATCCCTGCTCTGTATCTATGGATTTATCTATTCTGGATATTTCACAAAAACGGAGTCATACGATATGTAACGTTTGGCCTCCTTCACTTAGCATCATTATTTGGAGGTCGTCCCCATTGTAGTGTGCATCAGGACTTCATTTCTTTTTTATGGCTGAACAATATTCTACAGCATGTATAATGTGTACCACAATTTGTTTGTGCATTCCTCCTTGGTGGACATTTGAGCTGTTTTCATCTTTTGGCTACTGTGAGTAGTGCTGCTATGAACATGTGTGTACATGTACTTGTTTAAATATCTGTTTTCAATTATTTTGGGTCTACACCTAGGAGTGGAATTGTGGGATCATATGATAATTGTATCTTTAACTTTTTAAAGGGTTGCCAAACTGTTTTCCATAAGGATGAAACCATTCTCACCAGCAGTGTACAAAACTTCCAGTTTCTCCATGTTCTCAATAACACTGTTATTTTCTGGGTTTTATCTTTTTTTTTTCTTTCTTTCTTTCTTTCTCTTTTTTTTATTATAGCCATCCCAGTGAGTGTGAAGCTGTGGATTTGATTTGCATTTCCCTAATTTCCCTAATGTGTAATGATGCTGAGCTCTTTTCATGTACTTACTGGCTATTTGTATATCTTCTCTGGAGAAACATCTGTTCAAATCCTATGCCCATTTTTTTAATTGGGTTATTTGTCTTTTTGTTGTTTTAAGATTTTATTCTTGTTGTAAGAGTTCTTTATATATTCTAGATACTAGACTTATCAGGTACATGATCTGCAAATATTTTCTCCCATTCTAAAAGTTGTTTTTTCATTTTCTTGATAATGTCTTTTGATGCACAAAAGCTTTTCAATTTTGATTAAGTCTAATTTACCTATTTTTTTTCCTTTCATTGTCTGTGCTTTTGGTGTCATATCTAAGAATCTGTTGCCTAATCCAAGCTCACAAAGACTTACCTCTATGTTTTCTTCTAAGACTTTTATGGTCTTAGCTCTTATATTTAGGTTGTTGATCCATTTTGAGCTAATTTTCCCATCTAGTGCGAAGTAGAGGGTCAACTTCATTCTTTTTCCAAGTAGATAGATCCAATTGTACCATCATCATTTGTCAAAGAGACTACCCTTTCCCCACTGAATGGTCTTGGCACCCTTGTCGAAAGTCAATTGGCCACTGATATAACTGACAATTTCTTGCCTTGGCTTTGATGACTTCACACTCACTCTGAACTCCCTTTATCTCCTTTACAAACTCACATCTGCCCAGCCATTAAGACTCACTCAGGGGCCGGCCGAGTGGCGCGATGGTTAAGAACTCGCTTGGGATGCCAGAGGGCCCCGGTTCGGATCCCACATATGAGGGCCAGTGACACTGCCCTCTACAGCTAAGATGCTGAACAACAGCTCAACCTGGAGCTGGGCTGCCGTGAGTCGCCGGCGACGGCGTGGGCTGCAGCCCCTGTGGCAGTGGATTGCCATGGGCTACCGTGTGTGGCCAGCAGCCAGCGTGAGCGGCCAGCAGCCGCAGTGAGCGGCCGTCCAGAAGCCGGCGACTGATCTGCCTCGCCAGAGAAGAGCGCAATGATGGTGCCAACTTGGGCCAGTGAAGCAACATCCTCCACAACTAGATTGAAGAACAAAACGACAGCAACTTGTCTGTTCCCCTTTCCCCAATTCCCCAGCACTGTTCCTATCCCCCCAATTCCCCAATAAAAATCTTTAAAAAAAAAAAAAGACTCACTCAGTACTGTGCATATTTCCCTTATCACGCCATGCTTGCTCTCCAAGCAATGTCTAGCTTTAATTACCACCCATTTACACATGACTCATCAGTGTGGACTTCTAGCTCAGCCCTCTCTCTCCCCAGAACCTCAAACCTACACATGCAGCTGCTAACGTGCATGTATCTACTTGGATGCCATAAAGGCATCTCAAAATGCACGTGTCTAAAACCAAACAATGGATTTTTCCCGCCAAACCTGGTTCTCTTCTTATATTCCCTAGATTAGTGAATAGCATCATCAGTTGTCCTGTCATCCAAGCCAAGAACCTGGGAGTCCATTGTTTAACTTTGTTTCCAATGGTCAATCTACCAATAAGGCCTGTGAATTGTGCGTCTTAACTATCTCTCAAATCCACCCACTTCTCTCTTTCTCCATCAGCACCTCTCTAGTCAAAGCTACATTTATTTCTCCCCAAACTAGCCTTCTCTTTCACCTACTCTCAACATTTCTTCCTTCTTTCAAATGCTTCTCCATAATTGCAGCCACAGCAATTATTTTGAAAAAAATAAATAAATAAAATAAATTATCTTCTTAAAACCCTTTGCATTCCTCTTGGAATAAAGATCAGAATTGTGAGTCTGGCCTACCAGGCCTGGTGGCTTGGCCTCACCCTCCTCATGGGCCTTCTGCCCTCTATGCTCCTTTGTAGTCTGCACTTCGGCCACTTTGAACTTCCTTCAGTCACTCAAATGCACAATGTCTTTGGAAACACTGTTCTTTCTTCCTGGAACACTCTTTTTATCCTACTACCCCACCCCCCCTAGGGTACACCCCTCTCCCCTTCAGCCCTCATCTTCATTATCACTTCCCTAGGGAAGGTTTCCTTGACCTCTCTGACCAAGTCCATTCTCATAGGATTTATCACACTTACACCTTTATTTTTATTTGTGGAAGTTTTCCACTAGAGGGTAAACTCTATTAGAGAAGGGGCCATGTCTACTTTGTTCACCGTTGTGTCAGCAGCCTGGCACATAGTAGACACTCAATAAATATTTGCTGAGTAATGACTTGAATGATTTGTTGATTGCAAAATAAGTGAACAAATGAGTGAAGGAATTATTTTCAAGGAAGGTTATTCCAAGATATATACCCAGTGGCAATAATGAGAGTGATCATGAAGCGCCTTGTATTTCTATCTACTAATATCAAGTTCTTTAAAATAAATTTTCCTAAATATAATTTGATATTGGCATCTTGAAATTCAGTTACCATTCAATTTGCTATAGCAATAAAAATTTGAAATACATAAGGATAAACTTAATAAGAAATATTTAAGGCCTATGTGGAAAAGAAAATTACCGAGGAATACAATATTTTTAAAAATAAATGAAGTGACATATCATGTCCATGAATAGGAATGTTAACGTCGCAAAGATGTTAATACTTCCCAATGACAGGTTTAATTCAATTCCAATTAAATTACTTACCCATTTGCACAGTCGAAAATGCTTATTGGTTAAAGTGCAGGCATACCTCAATTTATTGTGCTTTGCTTGCACTTCACAGATGTTGAGTTCTTTACAAATTAAAGGCAAGACCCTCCACCAGCAAAAAGATTACAACTCACTTTATTGCAGTGGTCTGGACCTGAAACCACAGTATCTCCGAGATATGCCTATACTAAATGCTTATAAGTCAGCACTACATGACAAGAGGACTTTTACATGAAAATTAAATGGGCAAGACTACTGAAGAAGTTGTGAAAGAGAAGCATATGAATAATGAATGGATAAATATGTAAACATATTATAAAACTACGATTATTAAACCACTGTGTTACCGACACAAGAACAGACAAAGAGATCAGTGGAATAGGACATAGATTTTAGAATTTCAAATTCTGGACAAAATGAATGCAATAAGCTGTTTTAGGACAATCGATGAACTATTTAGAAAATTAAAATTTAATTCATATCTTATGCCATATAAAAAATAAATTCTAAATCAATACAGAGTTACATGTAAAATAAATGAAAGGGTACGTATCTGGGTAGAATATTAAATAGGTATCTGCATCTAGGGTGGAAAAAACATTTCTAAGCCTAATGCAAACAAAAATACCATAAAGGACATGAGTGGTAGGTTTGAATGCCTGAAAATGGAAGGAACATAGTGATCTTTTAAAAATAATTCAAATCAAAAGGAAGATATGAAATTAGGTAGAATGTAAAATATCTTATATACAAAGGGTTAATGTCTTTAAACTCTAAAGAGTGTTTGCAAATCAGTTAGCAAAAATGAAAACCCTAGTAAATAAATGCTTAAAGAATCTAAATGGCTGATTCACTAGAGAAGAAATACCAACAACCAATAAATGAATGATAAATGTTTAACATCACTTATTATTTAAAAATACAAATTAAGACAATCAATTACTCTGTCCATCATCAAATTTGGAAAGTTAGTGAAAAAAGAAAAATTATAATAGATACTTTGAAACACTGCTGGTAGTAATTCAAACAGATACGCTCTTCCTGGAATTTAATTTGGCAAAATGCATCGATTGTCTTGAATATGTTCGAGTCTACTTTGAACTAGTAACTCCACTTCTAGGAATTTTCTGCAGCCTAAGGAAATGATCTGCAATGTCCACAAGTATGTATATGTAAAGAGGCTTATTACAGTGTTTCTTTTAATGTCAGCCACAAATTCAAAACAAGAAGCAGGCTTTAAAATGTCCAAGTACATTAGGCATACATATGTGATGGAATACTGTACAGGCATCAAATACACTATTTTAAAAGAATCTCTAATAAAATGGAGAAATGCTCACAATATAATGCAGGAAGAGAGGGTTAGAGAAATATACAGGATTAAAGTGCAGGAGAAAAATACAACAAAATGTCATCAGTAATTTTTCCTGGAAGGTAAGCTTCTAGGTGACTTCTATTTATCTGCCATCCTTTCTATCATGTCCTTAGTTTTTCTACCAAAACAAAGATATTTCTGTTTACTTTTAAAAAAAAATGAACATAAATGTGTTACCATTGTAAAGTATTCAAGTAATGAGTTAATATATGGAGTCCCTCTTTCCCTACTGTCCCTATTTGCCTCCCAGCAGTAATTAGTATTAAAGGTTAATATATGTTCTTGCAGACATTTTTCTACATATTTACATAGTACATGGTGACTATCTCCACAGTCAGAAAAAGAAAGTTACTTAATACAAAACAAAAGGAACCGAGGGATCAAAAAGGGAGTTGGCTAGATACTTTAGTAAATTATCCAGTGACTAAAACTTAAAGAATGACGACTCTGCCTCTACTTCAGAGCAAAACCATTCACCTCAAGATTTAAATGACCAAGAAAAAAAAGTATAGGAAAAAATTTAAAGTGGGAATGGTGGGCAGGGTACATTAATGACTGACTCCAATAAATTATAAGCAGACTATTTTCTGTCCCTTTACCTTACGATAGAAAATGTTAAACACACACCAATTCATGATCTTTCATTAAAAATCTCTAAATAAGTACATTTTTGGAGAGTAAAAGCAATGTTTGAAATACAAATAAGTACAAGAAAAAAGAGCCCCAGCACAATCAGGGGGCAGAAGAGCCACGTGGAGCACCTCTGTCGCTGAGACAAGCCCCCGCCTGCTCCCTCAGTGCTGGCGGTAGGCGGCAAGGTGAGAGCGAGGATATTAAGCGGCTCTAATCCCATTCTGCTTTATGACTAGCTCGAGAAATGACCTCTAGCGAGATCTGGCCCTTGTTCTATCCTGCAACTAGATTTTTCTTACAGAAAATAAATTAAAAAGGTGTGACCTTGCTGAAGGCTTGCCGAGAAAATGAGGTACATCTTGTCACAGGCAGAGGAGCCTATTTGTTCAATTTGAAAGGCTGCCGCTTTGCTCCGATTAGAAGTTAAGATAAAGGCTGGGGATGAAAAGAGGAGAAACATTTCTAAGCGAGGAAATTAAAGAGCTACATTGGAGACCCTTTCAGCACTACAGCGGGCTTTTTGTGTGGGGTTTATCAGGCCCCATCAGCCACACCTTGTCCCTGTGCTCCTAGCTCCCTTTCCTGGAGCGCACAAAAGCCTGCCATGTCAGGAGCGGATGAGAAGCCCCTCACTGATAGCCATCAGCAGCACCCACCCCCCTCCACCGCAGGTCACAGCGAGGAAAGTGACCCACCCAAATTTTATTCACTGGGCAAAGAGGCTCAAAGTCATTTCACAGACTCCACTGAAGGGACCCCATCAAGACGCTTCATACCTTCCCAGTCAATAAATGTATCACATCTTGGAGAATTTCTCCAAAATTCACTCAAATAAATGGGCATGGAGGTGCCTTTGTGTCCATAAAAGTTTCAAGCCAACACGAAGTTCCACCCAAAAGCCCCTGAAGCAAAGAAACCTTCTTTCAACTTCTCTCCTCATTTTATAGACATCTTTCATGCTCCAGAATGTCTTTCAACTCTTTTTCACTTAAATTTTTAAAATTTTTTTTTCAATTACAGTTGACACTCAAGATTATATTAGTTTCAGGTGTACAGCATAGTGGTTAGACATTTATATAATTTACCAAGTGATTCCCTGATAAGTCTAGTACCCACCTGGCACCATACATAGTTAGTTATTACAATACTATTTACTATATTCCCTATGCTGTACTTTATATCACCGTGACTTTCAACTTTTAAAGTATTAATAATGGCTCGTAGGAGAAAGGAGGCAAGAAAAAACGCTTTGCTTTCCACATGGTCTAAATTTACAGCCAACAACTATTTCCTGGTTCTCTTTGCATACTGAGGTTCCAAAGACTGTTGAATATGCCAGACGTCTCGGCCTAGACTTCACTGCCCTTGATCTGAATAGAAGACCAACCTACCTTTCCACCTTTATCACCCTTTGCTCCCTCCCACATTCCTTCTTGAACGTATTTCCCACTTTTCTGCCTCCATGTCTTTGCTTGCGCTGTTGATGCTGTTGGAGTTCCTGTTCTCGCTGTGTCTGTCTTTTCCAGCCCCAGCTGTCTACACTGCTGTGTGTCTTTATTTGCAAAGAATCTACACATTTGGGGAGTTCCTTAGTCAGCTAGGGCTACCATAACAGAGCACCACACACTGGGGGGCGTAAGCAACCAACATTTATTCTCTCACAGCTCTGGGGCTGGATGGCTGAGATCAAGGTTTCGGCAGGGGCGGTCTGCTCTGAGACCCCTCTGTCTGCTTGGGTGGTAGATGCGTCTCCTCCCTGTGTCCTCACACGTCTGCCCTCATCCTCACAGTTCCCTCGGTGTGTGCCTGTGTCCTCATCTCGTCTCATAAGGACACCAGTCATACAGGAATAGGGCCCACGCTAGAGACCTTGTTTTAACTTAGTTACCACTTTAAAGATCCATCTCCAAATAGGGTCTCTTTCGGTGGTACTGGGGGTTAGGACCTCAACATATGAATTTTAGGGACACAAACTCAGTCCACAATAGGAGAATCCCTTACCCTATGAGTTTTGGTGGGAAGAAGACCTCAGTCCACTATGAAAGCTAATGGGCAAGATACGACAGTCCCCTTCCTGATTCCTGGCAGTAGACATATGTCGTACAGCAAGCAAACCAATTGCCAGCTGAATGCGCTCATCGGGACCTGGATTCTTGCAGGAGGGAAGAAAAAATGCAGGGCAGTGGAGAAGGCCTGCACAGAAACCACCTTCACAGAAGCCACACTGAGTCAGGCAGCAGGAGTGAGACCCAGCAGAGCCACGTGACCAGGATCGATCCAACCAGGCTGTTTGCGGGGTGAACTTGACCCTGTTCTTCACAGCTGTCATCTCAGTTTTCAATTCTGGTTCTCCATTAATTCTTGAACCAATACATTGTTTCCAATAAATTCCTTTTCTAAAGTTAGCCCCTGCCCACTTCTGTGGTTTACAACCCAGAATACCCGCTGGTACACCCTTCTTCAAGGCCCAGCTGCACTGCTGCCACTTCTAGAAAGTCTCCGTAGGAGTATCTACTTAGAAAGCACCTCTCCATGCCCTCAGCTTACCTAAACGTTGTCCTTTCATTTGGACAGCTATTTACTGGGCATCTACCAGGTACTAAGCCCGATATTTAGTGCCAGGGATCAAAAACACACACGGTATTTTTCTGCAGGTGAGAGGAGATATGAAAATTAAAAAGTTATACCATTAAGTAACTTCATAATTATAACTGGAGGAGAGGGGAAGGTGCAATGGAGCCGGTGGTGGAGGATGGGAGGGAGAAACGGGCAGGGAAGGCCATCACGGGAAGTTTCCATGTGAACACGGTGGAATCAGCCAGGAGAAGTGGAGGCGGGCTGAGGGCAGGGTTGGCTGCAGCAGGCAGCACGGCATTGAGACCCAGGGGTTTGGGTTTCAGGCCGGAGGCTGGAAGGCAAATGGCGAGACTAAGGACCTGAAAACAGAAGAGCGAGTCAAAGGGAGCTTGGTGAGAGGTAACCGTTGGCAGGGGTTGTGTTAGGACTTGGGATATCACTGCTCCCCCCCAGAGAGCACTGGTCACCCTGCTCACTGGGATGCGGCCCATCTTACACATGTGTTTCTTGGCTGCCATCGGTATTTTTGAGCTTGTCAAAAAATCCAAGCCGGGTTTTGTTTCTGACACCATGGCTCCATAAGTGAACCACTGCTGCCACATGAGGGCAAGGACCATACCTGCCTGGCCTCCGTCATCAACCTGGAGCCTGCAGGAGCTCAGTGCATGTTTGTGGAGTGGAATCGCCCACCTGGAGCTGCAGCTCCCTGAGGGGAGGGAGCAGCGCCCCGTGCTTCATCCATCCGTCTCCCCCACAGAGCCCGTGTGGCTCCTCACGCAAAGGAAATGTGTCATTGGAGTTTGCAACAATGCCCTGGAAGCAGAGCAAGATCCTAACGTGCCTCCGTTTCACTAAGAGTGACTTAGCTTTGTTCACTTGGGTTTCAGTGCTGAGTATGTGAACACTGAGCTATTTGAGAACTGGTGGTAGTATGTGCCCAAGGCCATCCATGTCAGTGGAAATGCACGCGGCCATAATGGGCCTCAGAAACAAGGCCCTGTATCACAGACATGTATTCTGGGGTCCGGGCTCTGGCATGTATCTGCACAAATGCTGTCACTTCCCTAGGCCCTGTGGGCCCATTTGAAATATACCTGGAAGCATGTAAGGTCCCATTTCATCCCAAAGACTTGGAGGAGAATGGTGCCTCATTGGAGCTTATGTGGTCATTTCAACGTGGTCAATTCAAAGATTGCTATTCCTCTGCATAAAAATAATGAAGAAACTGGGAGGGGAGTTGACTCCTAAGCAAAGACAGAAAGAGTTACAAGTCCTCTGGCAAATACTGCTGAGCACAGGAATATCTGACGTTCCAATTTAAGGAGACTTCTCTTGTGTGATGTAAACACCCGCCATCTCTGTTCTCAAACCTTAGAAAAGTCTGCTGCACCTGAAGGGCTTATGTGAGTGGGTTTTATAGCAAAAATCAAGAAGTCTAAGTTTCAGGGCCGGCCGAGTGGCTCAGTTGGTTAAGATCTCATGCGAGCTCTAAGCAACAGCGGTTCGAGTCCAGGCCCGAGCTGAGCTGCTGCTGAGCTGCCAACAGGTGGCAGGATGGCTCAGCTTAAAGAAAAAGAAGGCTAAGCTTCAGAGCTGAACTGAAGCATTTTGGGTTATGGGTAGCACAGAACTATGGTGTGGGAATCCACACAATGGAGCCAATTAAAAACCAGAGTCACATGGGATGGAAAAATATCCCCCCAAAACCAAAACAACCCATCAGCCACTCCCGAGCCTCCAGAATCCCCTAAAAGATTAGGAGGGTCACTGAGCTCTCCCTGCGCTTGGAACGGGATCACCCAACTTCTTTTGGTTCCCACGAGACAGGCTACTTCAGCCGACATCTGGATTGGGGTAAAATGCTGCAGCTGGAAGAGTTCCAATCCATCTTTATAGCTTCTCGAATATTAACACTCCAATCAAGTTTTTTCACAAACATTTAAACATTAGCTAATACTTGTAGTTTTGAAACCATCATTTTAAGAGAAGAACTGGAGCCTCTGAGCACATTTCCTCCCAAAATACTCTCTTTAGATAAATGTCCTGCATGGTGTGGCATGTCCAGCAAAACAATGTCTATTGGATGAAGCCCAAAAGTCTTAATATCAGCAAGTTGATTCCTGGGCCTCACCTGACCAGGTCTGTATTATTCAGCTTTCTAAGAGTGTTGGATGCTCGGTTGCCTACAAGAACAAGGAGGAACCGCTTCCAATTACCAGGAAACCCAACCATCAGAAATGCCTGCAACTTACAACAGCCAATGACAAGCGAAAGAATTACAGCACCGTCAGAATATCACTAAACATTGTCAAGAAGAAATTACTGGTCCCGCCTTAACGACTGCTGGCTGAGACTACAGGCCAAGGCCACGTCATGTGTATTTCTCCTGACATAGTTCTTTAGAGTTCTTCAAGTTCTCTTTCTATTAAACAAGGCTCCGAGGAGTATTTGTAAGATGCTCGGTATGCCACGCCACTTACTAACAATGTTTACAGTGTCACTGGGTCCCCGTTTGCTTCCTATACCTGCATCTGCACTTTATGTGTGACTAAAGAAGGGGCGCCGTTCCCTTTCACTTCTCTGCACTGACAATAACAGCAGAACCCGTCCTTCTGAGTGCTATGGAATGTCCAATCAGATGCACCTTTTACACTTTAAGTCTCTTAAGCCTTATCTGTAATGATCCGATGATCTTAGTACTGTTATTTCCCAGGAAGACAATGAAGCTTTGAGAGACGAAAGGTGTCCCCAAGGTCCAGGCCCCATAGCTAGGAAGAGAGGCCAGGTTCACATCCAGAGCTTGGGCTTTTCTCCATAACCAAATGCTTTTAATGATAATCAGACATATTCCATCCTGCTGGCATAGGTGGAGAGTAGAGTAGGTGAAGGACAGTGTGGCTAAGCCAGGTCCATGTCTAATGCCCCTGGACTTCTACTCAAACATGCTTCCACCTGTCCCGGTCAACAGAAGCGAAGAGGCCAGGGTGCTACCCTGCCTCGCCTTTCCTCTCCCACCCCTGGTGCTTCATTGCCTCCTTTGTACCACAGTATGATCAACGATGAGGAGATAAGTTCAAACTACAGGTATTGAGAAAAGGCTTGTTTCAGAATACATGGATAGTGCATATGTTATAAATTCGACAAACATGATGGGTTGTAACTTTGGTTTACCTAATGAATATTTTCAATCTGAGGAAAAGCCACTGATTACAGACCCAGGGTAGTCGATTCAAGGGGTCAATGGTGAGACAAGGCCTGATTAGGGTACCAGGCAAAACAACTACCAGGTGGTTACCTGGATCAAGACAAGTGCCAGGGATGCTGTAAAATCCAAGAATATGGGACCATAAAGAAATGTTATTGTCCATGTGAGACCAGAGAAGGAGAAAGGACATTGGGAAAAGACGTTAGCCACACCAAGAAGAATCTAGAAGTTCTCGCCCTATAAAAAGGGCCACAGGAGCAGTCCCCCTGCTCAATCCCTTTGATAACTGTGTCGGCCGGGGTCTGTTTGGAGCCTGGCCCTCAGGTTCAGCTGGCCTTGAGCTCCAGTCCCAGGGCCTGTGGCAAATGCATCATGAGGCCTATGAGTTCCCCTGGTGCACTCGGTTCTCTGCCTTCATGTTCCTGTGGCCACACGTGCTGCCTCCCACATCGGCATGAAGTGGCGGCTCAACCAGCGCCTTCAGGACCCACCGCGGGAGTTTAGGAGTTTTAGTTCAGGGTGGGGGTATGCAGCGCAGTCACAGTGTCACCCACAGCTACTCACTGGATCCACCGCTCTACTTCCCCCAACTCTTCATGTTAAACGCCCCCCATATTTTACCCAGAACCCCTCCCTCCCTTCAAGGGCCTCCAGAGTCTCAATTTCTAGCCCAGGCAGTTCAAGTATTTTCACTATAAGGAAAGCCTTCCCACCCCAAGCTGACATCAGTGAATAACAGTGTCTCCATGTCACTTTCTGAGGACTATCTGAGAATGACTGGGCTGCAGAGACAAACAGGAGCAGGGATGGGTGTGCCGTTAGAAGGCCTCAGGAGTGCCCGACTCACTTCCTCTGCTTGGACTTGTCCTTCATTCTGTTTCCTTGGGTCCCACCTAATAGCAGTGAGATTTTGCTTTCCGATTTGAGCTGGACCTTTCACTGCTTCGGTTTTTGGATACTACCACCCCCTATGAGAAGTTCAGAAAATGCCTCCAACACACAATCGCTTGTCCCCCAACTCCAAACACCTCACCTGTGACCCACTTCTCTCCTCAGGGTCCTATCGCTAAGGTGACAACGGGGCTCACCCAGAGCTGACACACCCAATACATGGTTGGAGCTTTAATATTGAGTTGTCAGAAAAGTCATGACGTACTTTTTCTGTTTTTCGTTGCAAAAATGCTTCATGACTTTTCCGACAACCCAATAGAACACATCAGGTACATCCACAGCCTCTCTTAGCCGATCAAGGTGTTAAGCAAATTCATTGCTCTTGATAATGAAGTCAACACCCTAACACTTCATCAGCTACACGGGCATGGAGAACTTCTTCGAACAAAGGAGGAAGATTTCTTTGCTCTGATCTAAAGGTTGATTCAAAAGCATCCGAGTTCTGGTTTCTATCTTCGGCATTCCTTGTTTAAATCATGCGGTAAATGACCAAAGAACTAGCACAGAGAAAGAAGATGAAGAAAAAGAAGGGACAAGCAAGGGAGAGAGAGGCAGAAGGCTCCCTCTTTTTGAGGACGTGCCAGGTACTCAAGACAACTAATCCCTAGCATGGACAGAAGCTTCTCAAAAATGTGTTGTTTGCCTTTTTCCATTTGAGTTTTAATTAAGTGATTTTTTTTCAATGCTGTAACTTTGGTTTTCTATAAAAGGGCCTTTGCAATGTTTTTCCTCACTTCTTTTTTCTTAAGCTTTCTTTTCAGACCCAATTTTGTATATTCTAATTGCAAACTCCAGTTCAAGTTCCTAAAACACTCTCTTATAATTATCACCAAACAAATGCTGTGATTCCATAAAGCCCAAACATATGTCACATTAATTCTCACAACTAAACTACTTTCATTTTTCTTGGACTCTAAGCAAAACGGACCATAAGCAAAGTGTTTGATAAAATGACAGGTGGAATTCCACCCAATTAAGACATAAATATTTTTCCAGAGGCTAAGCTCACTGCAAAATAATAATCTTCACTCAACACATCTTTACATGTCTTTGGCAAAACACCTGTCTAAAACTGTTAACACTAAATATTTGGGGAGCTCTGCACTTCAAAGACATCCCTGAAAACGTCAAGCATTGTTAAAATTTCAAGTAATTTTGGTTAAATGCTTCTGTGACAACTGTCGGACTTGATTTGTTTTAGCTGAATACATTCTGAATGTTGCTTAGAATCTGTGAATTGGTCATTTGCCAAAAGATGAGACTTGGACTGAAGTCAAAAGAATTACATGCATCATCAAAGAAATGAAAAAAATGGGGGGGAATCTTCGGGTATTTTAAAAATGCAATTTATCTTCTGGTTTGGAAGCTTCAAAAGAAGATTCTTACCAACTGATAGCATTTGCAGAAAAGCTATAAAGCATGCAGTGGAAGTCACTCTGATTCTCGGCCAAATTCATACACACACAGTCACACCTACAGTTCTCTTCATATAGATTTTTTTAAAAAAAATAGCATGTTTTAAGGTCCTTGACAAAATTAGTGATTAAGCAATACAAAATTGAGATGTTTTCCTAGAAACTTCTAGTCAGTTGGTTATCAAATGCTGAGTTCTTAGAATCATAGAAGAAATACTGGAAGTAGTAAAAACCTCAGGGAGCATCTAGTCTAACAGGGCCTTTGCTCCCTGCTACTCCGTCCATTTTCAGACAGGTAAACTGAGCCCCAAAGACCTAAATCTAACCAGAGTTGTTTAACACAAGTGCCTCCTGTAAAGAGCTTAAATGTCTGAGCTAAAGGGTGGGTCGTGGGTGAGACATTGGTGAGACATATCAACATATGGTGAAAGTGGAACAAAAACGTCAGGGAGGTGTAGTAAGGTCAACAGTATGAGGAACTACGGTTAACTGAGTAATTACTATGGGCCAGGCATTGTGCTAAGCACTTGACATACATGATCTCACTTAATTCTTGCAGTTACCTATACACAGGGTGCCATTATTATCCCTTAGAGAGACAAAATCTCCAAGCAACTTGCCCAGATTAAGGCAGATAGCAATTAATTGAGTCCAGGCTTGGAGTCAGTTCTGTCCAATTTTAAAATCCTTGTTCTTAGCCAAGTATTGAACTTCCTCCCAGTGTTCATGACCACAGAGTTTGTTCCTTTTCCATGAATTCAAGTGGGCACCGTTATAACTTGAGAAATCGACCACGATAATGATTTGGAGGGTCTGGACAAGCTACAGGTCACCCTTAAGGTATGGAGTATAAAGACAGTGTTATCAGGGTTAAGAGTACAATGACCATGGTCTGGAATTTTCCATGAGACTCACATTCAAAGATTCTGTCCCCATACGGATACTCATTCTTGACATAGAGTGTGTTCAGAATTGTTCTACAGAATGTTCTAGGCCTTTTCTGAGTGACTCCTGGAGTCAACCCAAGAGTTCTCTATATCACTGGGCTTTCAGACCATTTACCCAACATTTTTTTACCGAATACCCTAAGGCTAAGGGTTTCCCTGCACTAAACACCCAGCATTTGGTCTCAACCAGATCAATGCTGAACCTGGAGAGGGTCAGTTACTTTCATTTCCCCTTCAAAACAGGGCTCGTTCTGTGGAAAGTGTCAGAAACCCAGATCAAACTGGCAGAAACAGAAAAGGAAATATACCGTCTCAGTGAAAACTCCTAAGGCAAGTCTGTCTGCAGATGTGTCTGAATCCAGAAATTCAAGTCGAGTCAATAGGACTTCGGTTTTCCCCTTTCCATTTGTCAGGCCTGTTTGTCTCTATTGTTGGTGATCCACGTGGTGGCCAGGCGACCCTGCCTCCTCCCCAGCAGTTACAGGCTTACATTATTTCTATTGCCAGTAATACCAGCAAAAAGAAATTTCTCTTTCTCAATCTGCCTAACAAAAGCCCCAGGTTAGATCTCAAAGAATTAGCTTAGTCATGTGTCTACCACTGAACCAATCACGGGCTAGGGGGTGGAGTGGCAGAGCAATGGAACGGGCTGATTGGCCAGGCCTGGGTCACATGCCCACTCCTAGATGTGTGAAGATACGGGTCCTTGTTTGATTACATGAATTGAAAGTAGGAAAAGGATGGTTCCCCCAGAGAAAAATCTGAGACCTATAGGCAGAAGTCCGGGAAATCAATATCAAGCAGGCAAAATCAACAATGGCATCAAGGAAAGGGAACAGGGACCAGAGAGTTTATCTAGAGCCCACACGCGAGACGGTGGGGTGGGAAGCTCAAGATGTGCTTCTCAAACTTCAGATACAACAGCATCGCCAGGGGAGCTCTGGTGCATATGGGGATTCCTGTTCTCCACTCCCAGAAATCCGCATTCAGCAGAACTGGGGCATGACATTAATTGACATTTTTAACAGCTCCCTTAAATGATGGTGACGTGGGCAGAGGCCTGTGAACTATATTTCAAGAGCCGTGGGCTTCGATCCTAGGCAGGTAGACTAGTTATTGAGTATTAAATGAGTTTCACTGAATCCCAGATAATAGCCAGAGGGAGTCTTTAAAACAAACAAAACAAATCTTGACAACTGCTCTCGGTGAATCTCTCAGTGACGGCACCTCTCTCTACCTCTTGGACAGAGTGAGGTGCTTAATAAACACTGTGGGCATGAGGATCTTCATATGACGCCTGGCTGAGGGCTGCTTTGTTCACCAGCAATGAGAAGACATATGGGACTTACAAAGAGCTCTGAGTGCCAGGTCAGAAATGCTGTAGCGTATTACCAAGTGCGAAAGTCTGATAATGGGAACATAGTATTTGAATGAAATAAATGGGATTCTAAAACCTTAAAAAAACAGAAAGAAGAAAAAGAAAGGAAACGTTTCTACAATTAGGAAAATAATTCTTTTTAAAAAGTGGAGAACTAGACATAATATCTTGTAATTTGAGTCCTTCTCCTCTCTCCTGTTCTCTGCTCTCCTGTCCTCCCTCCGCCTTCTTCTCCCCACCGTCCTGTCTCTCTTGCCTCTTTTTTAACTTTTCTCTGTTAAATGCACCACTGGTAGACATCCAAGCACAGAGCAGTAACAGGAGCCACAAATCTTTTTAAAGTGCTCCATACAAGGGTGATAGGCAGGAATTCCAGGGAAGGTCACCCCAATGGGGTCCTCGGAGAGCCTACTCCTTGAAACTTGAGACTTTCCAAGTGCTATCACTTCAAGACACACAAACCTAAGAGGATTAAGGTAAGTATCCCTCCTAAAAGCCTGAAAAAACAAAGATTAGGTTTTAGCATCACAAAGAAACATATATTTATAGAGGTTCTGAAGGAGAGGAAATATGTTAAGACTTTTGGGGTGGGGGTAGAGGTGAGGAGAGACACTGTGGACAGAAAAGACAAATCGTCCTGGAGCGAGGGAGAGAACGTTCCCACAAGATTATCCACTGTTTACAAAGAAATAGATTGAAATTGAGATTTACACAAAATAACCAAGAAGCCGTGCTACAAACCTTACGAAGCTTCATTCACTAAGTGAGCATCTGTGATTGGGCCAAATGCAGGCTTTTTGTGTTTTTCACATAAGAAGAGTTGTGAGAATTATTAGGTTGATTAATAGTGAAGTCAACACTAAAAGAAGAACTTGTTCATCTTCAAGAAAAAAAAAGACACTTATTTTAATAACTTCAAAAATAACTTACTACATATAGTCATAATGGAGTAAATCACTTCAAGTCGTTCAAGCCTCAGTTTTTAAAAGTGTTTGACTAAATAAGTAATTAAAAATAAAAAAAAACTTTGGAGGCTGAGATGCCATTTAAAAGTCAAGGAATCCACGGACCTAGGGAAAATGCACACACCTGTAAAACTGTTCCTAGGACTCACTCATCGCATTGGAAATATATTCCTTTCATATAGTCATCAATAAGACTGACCTTCATAAAAATTTTGCCTCTTTCCCTCTTTTATTTTTACCAGACAAATATGAATGGCTACGTCCCCTTTCTCAAAAGGAAATAGATATGGATTACATCAATAAAACAAAGAGTAAACTTTAATTCAGCTCGAAAATAAATTTTCCGCACAAGTTTCTCTTGGTTGGATTGGCTAAGAAGGTTAATCTGTGGTTGGTCTTCAACACGGCCATCGCTGACATCTGCCCCATTTCCGTTCTCGCTCATTCTGAGAGCGACAAATGCTGACAAAGCAGATGCACAAACGTGAATAGTGGCAAACAATGACAGGACTCCCATGGCTCCTGTGGCCAGGTGGGATGGAGGCTTATCACAGAAACACCAGAATTCCCCAAGACTTCGAGTGGAATGCATTTTACATCAGTTCCTTTGTCATGTCAGAGAGGTTATCTCACCAGGATCTGCCTCGCTGACACCATCAGTGGAGGCAGAAGGTGATGAGCGTCAATTTTAAGACTCCCTGAGCATAAGAGAACTACAAAAACCCACTGTAGATTTTTCCAGGTGTCTATCAACTCCTACCTGCCCCCAAACTGAGATGGACTTGCTACCATCAAGTGTATCTGCAAGGTCATTCCACAAGCATGGACGAGGTTCTATCCCATAATTTCTCCATCCCCAGATGCACATGTTAATATTTCTGAACAGTTTGCCCCCTTAGAGCTGATGAGCACTTGTGATATGGGCAATGCCCCCTCCTCTACTCCGTTTTTAAAGAAATGGCATGCCTTACAGTAGATTGTGTCTTAAAATCAAGGAAATACGTAAACTCTCCCCCACCACTCCCCTCATCCAGTAGAGGAGTATTAAGGCTAAAGAGCTGAGAGCGTTTTTGCAAGTTTCCTTAACAAAGATGGCAGGAACTTGAATGAAAAGATCTGTTCTGTTCATTTGGTTAAAAAAAAAAAAGATATGCCAAGAATGCCAAGACATAAGGAAAGTCTTCCTAATTGTTTTGAGAACGGGCACTTATCTTCTGCCCAAAGGTCAATCAAGCTTGTTAACAAGCTGCCCTGGAAACCTGGGGACTTCAGGATATTACAGCAAGTCTTCACAGTCTGTTTCCATTTTCTGACAAGCCCCCCGGAAAGGTGGTGAATTAGGACAGCTCTGATATCACGGACACTCTTCCCTGTGGTCGACCAGATGCCTGTCAGCATTGCTGGCAGGCTACTTTGACATGAGTGGAATCCTCTGAAGAAAGCAGTGTGTCAGGATATGTACAGAGCTTCTTTATTCACCAAGCAGCAAAACCAGATGAATTGTCAGGCTTTGCAGGTGTACGGTGTCTTAGGTCGGGTTTTCCCCCAAAACAGCCCCTGACATGGGGATTTGAGTGCAGGTAGTTTATTTTGGAGGGGATCCCAGGAAGCACCTGTAGGGGTATGGGGGAGTGAGTCAGGGAATGGAAAGTCGAAAATAAAGGGTACATTATCAAGCAGGGTGTTGCCGTGGGCCATTGGGCTCAGTCCTGCTGGCAAATCCTGGGAGAGAGTGGAGAAAGTGCTTCAGAACTGTCCCAGGCAAGGTGTGAGGAAGGCAGGGTATTTATACATCAACGCCCATCCATCATGGCCGAGGACTGCTCTGCTGGAGACAACTTTTCCAGCATTTTGCGCCTGTCTTATGCATGGGCCAAGCCTACTCCAGCAGCCAGAAAATATTCTTGGGCAGAGAGTGGCAGACATTTTCACTAAGAAGTCATCAGAATGTAGAGAATGGGGACGGTGACTGCCAAGGAGATATGGGCAGGACGCAGACAGGGGCTGCTACACACAGACACTGTGAATTTTCTCCCGGGCAACATTTTCACCATTTCCAAGAGGCCATTGCAATTTCTAAAAACAGGTTCACAAGCAATGAATTTCTTTCTTATTATAATGGACAAAAACAGGGACATGTGGACCACATCTCTCATTTCTCCAGTTGTTTGATGAAGGGACCCAGAGTGGCTGCGAAGTCCTCCATGATCTACTTCAAAATAGTGAAAAATGGATCAGCGATTCTGGAATGGGTGATGTCATTTTACCAAGACAGTTCTGCAATTTTATTTCTCCTGTCAGACTATACCCGAGCGGAACCATTTCCAAGGCACACAGCTTCAACAAGGCTGCCACAGCTATGTGGATTAACTCACTGGTGCTGGGGTCCTAGGCAAGCTTAGAGAATGCTTTGAAACAAGGGAAGGTCTGCATAGATGTAACGCAATTTTAGCTAAAATTTCAGCATTTTCAAAACGAGTCTACTGTTCACATAACACCATTTGCCTAGAGGATTTTCAAGATGGGACAGATGGAAAACAAGCCTTTAAGTCTTTTGGTTTCACATTTCCATTGGCCTAAACCTCACTGCACAAGAAGTATAGCTTTTTACTATGTCCTGTCTCATCTAGGGCTGCAAGTTTAATAGAATGGTCTCATCGTATTTCCTTTAACATTTTCTAACAAGTGTGGTCTGATGCAATTGAAGACAAATATCTATCTAAATGTTACAGGATCTTAATTTCTGCGGATGGACAAAATAATCTCAACCATGATGATCACCATACATTACTGTGATCGTCTGAGTGATTGTTGAGCACATATTTCCTCCCCTCCTTCTTGTGTTCTGGGCAGGGCACACTTTCCCACCCCATTGATCTTGGGCCGGACCATGTGACTTGCTTTGGCAAATGGAAGTTCCACGGACATGACAGGCGCAAGAGCATATGTGTCCCTGTGCGTTTTGGTTTGGCTCTTGTGCTTCTGCTGTGCTTCGTGAGAAGAACAGGTCGTGGGTAGCCACTGGTCCAAGAAGGACATGTGAGGCAGACCTGAGCCAGAACTACAGCGTGGACCCCAGTCATGAGCCTGAAGTCCGGCCTAGTCCAGTCATGTTGCAGCCAAGCCAGACACCCATGGGGTGGCAAATAAACAGTCGCTATTTTAAGACATTGAGTTTGCGGGTGGTTTGTTATGTAGCATTATTACAGGAAGAGCTGACTACCGCATTATTGTATAAAGTAGCATCCTTCATCACTTACTTGAAGTGAAAAATACCAAAGGAGAGTTGGCTTTAAAACTTTTGTTTTTTTTCCAAAAATCCAATTTTTCAAAAATAATAGGATGGGCATTGAAGAAAATATATTCTTTTTAGTGTTTTTTATTCTAACTTCACTGCCAAACTACATGATCTGTGAGAACTGGCCTGTCATTTTCCTCTTCTTCATTTTTGTGGTTGGCACTAATTAACAGTCTATTACAATGGCATTCCCCCAGCTGATGCCTTTTGATGTGAACTTTTCAAGTTCCATCTCATTGTATTATAATCTTACAACTTCTTACTCTGCTGCAGTTTAATTTGTAATCAAAATTATGAGCTAATGAAAGAACACAAGGCTTGTTTTAATAGGGTGGTTTGCTTGTTTGTTTTTAAAATTAGACCAATTTGCCATTTTACCAAATTCACACCTTTTTTTTTTTTTTAATGAAAGCTACATCTTCACTATCCCAATTTAAAATGAGACACCTCTTGGACTTGTTGCATACAATTAAACCACAACAAAAGAAAGCTGAAGTCATTTCACTTTTCATAAGGCTGTAATTATTCTTTAACTATTGGAATACGACATCCCTTAGGAGCTAATTATCGAAAAGCTCTCATCACACATAGGAAACACACAAACAACTCCTGCAAGCACAAAGTAAATGTTCAACATTAAAGATCCGCATCCAGGAAGTCATACCAATCAGTTGGTCCAGCTAATTACTAATCTGATTTTTGAAGCACTTGCATTAGATAATTATGACGCCTATTCATAACATGAAAAGCGCAGCCATTGACTGACTCTAATAAAGATCTAGCTACAAGAAAAAAATGTACTAAGAACCATAACACGAAATTTGCATTGCAACAGAACCTGAGAGAAGTGTGGGAGACATTTTTTAATAGAAAACATTTCATTTATCACTTGATAGATATATTTAATATACCTTTTCATGAATGTCACCTTGAAAGGCAAAGTGAGCTATTACATTAAGATGATTTCACATGAGCCACACAGTACTGCTTAAAGCCCAGCTCAAATTTTTAAAGACATATTATAAAATGCTGTTTTGCATCAACTGAGATTCACATTAGATAAATACAGCATATTAAACAGTATGCTATGGATCATATTCTAAAGGAATCAAAGTTGGAGTCATTTACATAATGTGGTGACTGCTCTAGTCATTCTGAAATATATTTCCATGTCAGCATATTCAAATCCTTCTTAATTTTTAAACAGTTATAAAACTAGTAAACAATCACATGGTGGGAATGCACATTGGCACGTTTTCAGAGAACAATTGGCCAATAACTATCAAAATAAAAATGTATACCCCCTTTTGACCTTGCCATTTACCTTCTAGGGTTTTTATCGTGCAGAAAGATGTGTGTTAGTGCTCAAAAATAATCTATAAGGATGTATATTACAGCACTGGAAGAGCTAAAAAGGAAATAATTAATATAATAAATAGCCAACTAGTAGAGGACTGCTTCATGATAAAGCCATACAACAGGCTACTAAACAGCTACTAAGGAGAAGGAGACGGGGAGGGGGAGAGGAAGGGGGAAGAGAGAGGGAGAGAGAGCTAGTACATGCACTGTTATACAAAAATGTTCAAGATATAGTAAATGCAAAAAGAGGTAGGTTATAAAACAATATGTATGGTATGATCCCATTTTTGTACCTAAAAACGGTATGCATATGCAGCCTTGATAAATGTATATACAAGTATTTTCCATCACTATGTATGTATATACATGTATGAAGACCAGACAATTAACCTTGCCAACTTGAAGCAACAATGCTGCTAAACATTTTTTTGTTTTTGTTTTTGTTTTTAGCTGAACTGTCCTGCCACCTGTTGGCAGCTCAACGGCAGCTCAGCTCGGGCTGGGAATTGAACCGCTAGTTACTCAGAGCTTGCACTCTTGAGCGAGCTCTTAACCAACTGAGCCACTTGGCCGGCCCCTTGCTAACCTTTTTTTGATATCAGAGGGATTATTCATTATGAATTTGTACCAACTGGACAAACAGTTAGCCAAATTTACTATTTGGAAGTGCTGAAAAGGCTGCGTGAAAAAGTTAGACGACCTGAACTTTCGCCAACAATTCATGGCTCTCGCACCACAACAATGCACCAGCTCTCAAGGCACTGTCTGTGAGGGAGTTTTTAACCAATACACAAATAACGATATTGGAACACCCTCCCTACTCACCTGATATGACCCCCAGTGACTTCTTTCTTTACCTGAAGATAAAGGAAATATTGAAAGGAAGACATTTTGATGACATTCAAGACATCAAGGGTAATACCACGACAGCTCTGATGGCCATTCCTGAAAAAGAGTTCCAAAATTGCTTTGAAGGGTGGATTAGGCACCTGTGTTGTTGCGTAGCTTCCCAAAGGGAGTACTTCAAAGGCGACCGTAGTCATATTCAGCAATGAGGCATGTAGCACTTTTTCTAGGATGAGTTCCCAAACTTAATTGTCAGAGCTTGTAAGTCAGGTCACATCACTCGCCTAGACAAAATCCGTACAGTGATTTCCTGTTGTGTCTACCATGAAATCCAAACTTTGAAACCCTAATGTCAAGGCCACGCATGATCTCTACGATGCTCTCTCTCCCAATTCACTTCCCACCTCTCTTTCCTTCCAACACCACCAACCTGAATTGGCCGCATTAACTCTTCCTCAAGCACAGTGAGCAAGCTCCCCAACTGCCCACCCTGTGGACTTTTATGTGTTGTGTCCACAGCCTTGGTTTATTTACACTTTCATTTAACTCTCTAGAGTTCCCTTCTCAGAGAGCCCTGCTACGGCCACTCCACCTAAAACAGCAGCCCTTGGCCTTCTTTATCACCCTGCTCCACTTCCTTCATCTTCATAGCATCATCTACCTGACATTACACCACATATTGTTGAGTTGTTTATTCTATTGTTATTATTAAAATATAAGTTTCGTGATGGCAAGGATTCCATTGGTCGCTATAATTATCGTATACTCTGTACCTTAAAGTGTGCCTGGCCCATAAAAGATGTTTGATAAATATTTGTTGAATGTTAATTTCCTTTTCTTGATTTTTTTCCCCCAGAGCTCTTACACATTGGGGACAGTCTCCCTAAACCTTTTTATATGAATGACTAACTGGCTTTATTTATAGAGCGAGAGAGAGCCAGGTTGTCATTCATATATATACATATACACACAATACTGTTTTAGAACTTTTCCCCAAAATTCTAGACATTGTTCCATTGTCTTCTGACATTTGGGTTTGCCCAAAAGAACCAGAGGCTATCTGATTTTCATTCTATTTTAAATAATCTGAGTTTTCTATATGGATGTTTATCATATTTGTATGTCTGTGGGCTAATCTGAGTCCTTCTCTATAGTTTTGTCTGAAATGTGATGAGCTACACACTCAGGTCTTTTTCAGCTCAGGAAATTTATCTCCAGTTACTATTTGATTACTGCCTTCATTCCAGGTTTTCTTGTCTCTTCCTCTGAAATATCCGTAACCATCAGGCCAGACCTGCGCTGCCATCTTTTACACTACAATAGCTCATTGTGTTGTCTCTCCGTTCTGATAGAATGGCTAAGATTGGCCCTCTCTTGCCTCCAGTGTGGATTTTAATTTTGTTTTTGCATGTTTAATTTGCTCACTAGTCTTTGTTCTCTCCCTGTGTGAGACTCTATTGTCAGTTTATATCTGTCTTATGGCTTTCATCTCCTTCTTCAAAAAGATGACATTCTCCTTTAGTATTCTATGGAGAATGCTAACTAGGCTTCTAATTTCCTTTTCTGTTTCCTGTAGTAAATCATTTTCAGAAATTTACTCTTTCTCTGGGTCTTCAGGATGAACACTCTATAGTAGTTTTTCATGTATTATGCCATCTTGACGCCTGTTTTGGGTGTCTCATTTCCCCAGGGACCAAATGATCCATTTAAAATACAAATGGGCCCACATCTCTACTTTGTTGAATGCCATTTAGTGGTTCCCCCTCACCTATGAGATGAGCCCACCTCCTCAGCACGGCTTACCAGTCCTCCATGATTTGGTCTGGCCTCTCTCTGAGTCTCGTTTCTTGCCACACTCCGTCTGGTCTCCATGCTCTAGCACAGAAGTGTTTGCAGAGCCCTCCATATTGTCAAGTTGTTTTTTGCATACATTGTCCCCTCTGCCTGAAATTTCCCTCCCTTCTCTCACTGCTGCCCTATCATTTACACACACATACACACACACACACACACACACACACACACACACACACCACAATCAAGCAAAGCTTGGCTTGGCCAACTGATACTGACCATTAAATATGAACCACTTGCATTTCTCTAGAAGCCATCTTTCTCTCACTGCCAAGACTTTGCTCATTGTTTCTGATTTCTACAACTTCTCCTGCCAGCCTCTGCTGCACTCCCAATTAGCCCAGTTTCTCAGAATGATTCCTAGTTACCCTTCAGAAGTCAGCTTATAATAAGTTCCCTCTGCCCTAAGTTTCCAAAGCAGCATCACCCTCTGTGGCACTTGCCTTTTAACTCATGTGTCCCCTCCACTTAGGGTGAGCAACCATCCCAGTGTGCCATGAGGACAGGAGTCTTGGGAGCCATGTTAGAATTTTGCCTACCACAAGGATGGTAAAGGAATTAGAAGGACATTAGTCCTGGGGAGTAAAATTGTCAGATGGTGGAGGACCTTGATCACAAGCTACAGCGTTTGGAGACTGACAATTTTTGAGTTGAGTAGTAACATAAGGAGAACCAGAGCAGAAGACAGCAGTATCTTGATCAGAATGCTGTAAAGATTTTGATAAAGGTATTTTACTGGCACGTGAAGAATTAAAAAGTTTCAGAACAAGAATGGCGACTAGCTTGCATTAACACTGACCAAACAGCAGTGGCCGCCTGGAGGGCTGTGTTAAGAGGGTTGGGGGTTATCTGGAGGTTTAGGGGGCACCAATGATGGGATCTGGTCACGCTGTTTGCTCAGGTGAGGGTGGTGACAAGAGGTAGCTCTGGGGCTGAGGACTGGCCACTAGAACCTGAGAAAATAGCTTCAGACATTTTACCTCTGAAAAGGAAAATAACAAGTCTATTTTCCAAGATTCTGTGGTTTAATCTAGCATCCTACAAAGCAAATCAAAAATAGCAAACATTAATAAGATCCTCAAGCCTTTTCCAAATGTCAGGAACTAGAACAAAATACAAATAAATTAACCCACAGGGAGCTTCTTCTATTCGTTCCTCTCTCCCAGTAAAAACACAGCTCCAAAATTTAGGAATTTCTAACAGTCCCTTTAAACACAGGAAAACAGGTCCTCCAGGCAAAGAACTCAAATGTCCTTGCTTCGGGCTTTGATGATGCATTCCAAGGCATGGAAACACGTGCAGGGGAGTGAGGAGAAAGCTAATCCTTTAATGATAGGTCTGAGTCCCTGAGAGAAGCACAAACACAGGGTCATGTGTGTCCACGAGGGGAGCATGGCAGCATGGCCGAGCACACACTCGCCGCACTCTCCACTGCTCCGGCTGTCCCACCGTCTCTCACACGCCTTCGGAGTGGCCTTACATTTCCAACTCGAGGGCAAGAAACCCGACAGCCTGCACAGGCACTGCTTCCTATACAGCCAGCTCTGGGTACTGGCTACCCCTTAAAGGCAGGCTTGAGAAAATCTGGCTTCAGAGCCTGGGTGACTGCTGGCTCTCCCTCTTAGTGGGTGTGGTAGATTAGAGATTTCCCATGCGCCTCATTTCCCTTATGCTCCTGGAAGGAGTACAGTTCCCCCTTCCACTGGTGTGGGACTTGGCCATGCTACTTGCCATCGCATCCTAGTCTGTGAGGTGTACTTCCTACCCCACTGATGTTGGGTTTTGTCGTGTGAGTTGCATTGACCAATGGAAGGAGTTAGAGGTTTTGATACAATCAGAGGTTTAAACTGCGTTTGAGAGACTGGGTTTGCCCTCTTGAGCCTCTGCCATCACCTTGAGAAAAACATGCCCAGACTAGCCCCTGGTCCAAAGAGGATGAGAGGCATGTGGCATAGACCTGAACCCAACAGCAGCTTGGAGTCAAGCCTGTCGGAGTCCAGGTGAGATCAAGAAAGATGCCCCAGCCGAAAGATGCGTAAGCAAGGATACATGAGTGTTTTATGTGAAGCCACTGAGTTTTGGAGTGGTTCAGTACACAATTATTGTGGCAAGAATGGATGGGTACAGTAGGTATGAGCCTCGGGCAAGTTACTTTCTCTGTTCCTCAGTTTCTCCATAGAATAAAAAGATACAGTGACGATACCTCCTCAGAGGGTTGTGAGGATCAACAGGGACAAGCATTCAAGTGGCTCATCCTACCGCCCAATGCAGAACGAGCTGTCACCAAACAGTCATCGTCCTAGTTAAGAGCATGGGCTCTTAGCTGGGTCCATATTTTCTAGTAGAAATTCTAGCTCTGGCACTATGGAAGTGTCTGTACAGGCTGGGGACCAGGGGACAGGAGAGCCAAGTGTGGAAGTAATTTCAAATCCAAGACCACGTCTACACTGACCAAGGAGCCCAGGTCTGGGCCTGCTTGCTCAGTCATATTCGTATGTTCCTGCTTCCATATGTCACGAAGGCCCTATCACACGCAAGGTCCTGGGATAATGCTCAAGACACAGATTTACATGGTTTCTAATCTGGGGAGGGTTACACGACATGAGAGAGATGGGGGTGAGGCTCTGGGACCTGAGAGCAGGGCTACAGACCCAGGGCTCACTCAGCAGCCAGTTTCGGGGCTGTGCTGCAAGCGGCAAGGCCCCCTCTCTGAGGCTGTGGTGTGAGAGGAGTTGAGGACTACTAGCATTTGCAAGAAGTCTCTGCAAGTTTCTTCTCAGGGAGATTAAAAATTCGGCACCAGCTCACTGGCCCAGAGCAGGATTGTGACTTAAAGCTCAGAGCTGAGAATTCAGAGTCAGGAGGAATGAGGTACCCAAGGGAGCGTTCAGAACAAGCAGATGATAAGTCTGAGCTGAGTTCTATGGACAGCCCCAGGTCTGGGCACTCAGACTTAGAAAAAGGGTAGCAAGTAAGTGCTTGGACTCTGCCAGACTGCCTTAGGTTCGAACTCTGGCTCTGGCATTTACTAGCTGTGTGACCTTTGGCAAGTTACAGAACATCTCTGAACCTCAGTTTCCTAAGGGAAATAGGAACTATCTTGTCAGGTCCTTGTAAGGATTGAAATCATTAAATATGCAAAGCACTTAAAATGGACTATAGTAGTATCTGTAATTATCATCATCACATCATCGTTACTATTTTTACAGGCTCACAACCCCAGATGTGAATCCCTTGAGCCAGAATATGTGATTTGTAATTCAGAATTGTTCATATTTTATTAAAAAAACAATATAGTACACATATAAAATCACAGCAGTCTGGAGTTGCATTCGATAACCAAATACATGAATATTTACGTAGTGAAATGTATGGATATTTAGATCAAATAAAAACTATAAGTAGCTTCAAGTCAGATCAGGTCAAGCTTTCTACCATATAAGATTTTTTCAAAAGCAAAACAAATAAATGAAGACAAAAACAAAACACTTAGAGTTTCCGGAGCTTTGGGGATTTGGAAAATGCATAGAAGGAATTGTGGCTTGAATCTCTGGAAGGGATTGGAGGCTATAGAAGTGTGCCTGGCCACGAACAAGAAGCCGAGAAGGGTCTCCAACTCCTGACTGGTCCGGAAAGGCGGTGTGGAAGGTGGGCTTGGAGCTGAGACCCTCAAAGCTTGGCAGGAATCCAAGCCCAAGGGGGAATACCAAGAGCTTGTCAAGAGGTAAACGAAGGCTGGGTTGCAAAGAGCCCTGAATGCCAGGAAAAGCATATAAACTTTATATAATGAACAGGAGACTGATTTCATTGGGATTGAATTTAGTGTCTCAGGCAATTTCTGCCTCTGGTACACAGCCTGGCAGGTGATTTAGAGGAGGGTGGTTTAGGCTCATGTCTCCATTGCAGGGGTCACCTTGCTCTAGAATGTGCTTTCCTTCATCTTGGAGGTCTTGCAAGCACCCCCTCTGGAACACACTTTGCCTATTACCACTATGGCAGACACTGTCAGCTTCCCACCCACGTGACCTTGGCATTCACCTGTTTGCAAAAAGTAAACTGGAAATACAAAGAGTTAATGCCTTCAGAAGCAGCCCTCAACCAGTGGTGGACAGGACACTGGGGTAAATATCTCAGTTCTTTTACCCTTTTGGGGGATGAGATTGAGTCATGTTCTCCACTACCTCCTGAAGCTCCCCAGGGGAAGGGGCCCCAGATGCCCTTGGCATAACCTTCACCTCACCGCGCAGGTCTTTTGACCTCTTTTGTCTTACTCCTTACCCTGTATCCACGTTTCTTGTGATCACCTTCCATATAAACTAGTTGTGCTTGAATCTTTGTCTCAGGGTCTGCTTCTGGGGGAACCCAAACTGAGTCACCATGGTCATAGGAGTGGCCTCTTCCCTGGACTGACCCATCCATGCCTTGGTTCATGGTTTCCACCAGAAAAGGCTAAACTCCTTGAGGACAAGGATTTTTAATTCACCTCTGAATCCCCACGGTGTCCCGCAGAGCATGGACATCAGGTAAATATCCTGTGGATTGACTTGGAAAATCAATTAGCTCCAATTACTTGCAAATAGCTGAAGATCACCAACGACTTCAGGGGTTAAAGCTCAGTCTGGGTCTTAATCACTGGCTCTCCCACTGACTAGCTCAATGATCTAGAGCAAGTCATTTAATTTCTCTAAGGTTTCATCTCTATGTCTATGAAATGGGGATAATATAATTTGCCCCATAGAGCTGCTGTGAAAATTAAATGAGATCATATACTCGTATGCAAAGCACTAAGTTTATTTCCTGGGTCTCCGTGTCAGTCATAGCTTTACACCCATCTTGCCATCTTGTCCCCAAATGTCCCCCTTCTTCACTCCTTGCCTCTCCATAACCATTTCCTCAGAGTCATGGTCTTGAGCTTCTCTTACCTAATTATTAAAATGAGTTCAATTCCACCTGAAAATGCTCTACTGCAGTCCATCTCCGAAACGGAACATCTCCATCTTTAAATGAAGACTGAGACAATTTTCCCACCTTTCACCGCCAGCCCCCAACACAGACGCCTGCGTGAACACACATTCAAACACAGACTTATTCTTCACAAGGTGCCTTCTCAGCTCTGCTTCCTTTCCCTTCTGCAATTGCTATGTGGACACCAACCAAACATCCTGCTTGCTTAACCAAGATAACATTTGATATCACCTAGAGTAAACAGATTCCTAAGCTTGGGCTGTAAGAATTACATCTTCTCACTCGGTTACCATCATCAAACATTTTGCGAGGTGTCATGGCACACACTGCCTCAGGCTAAGCCCTTGGACTCCTGGGATAATCCAAGGTAAGGTCATAGCCACGAGATGATAAACATGAAGCAGACACAACCTAAATGACATTCCACAGTCAAGCAAAATGTAGCACCCATGTGCTGTGTGTGTGTGTGTGTGTGTGTGCGCGCGCGCACGCACACATGTGGAGATGCACGCTTATGCAGGCATAGATCTTACCTGCCTTGCTTTTCTAGTTCTCTTCCTGCAGGCAAATGTGGAGACAGAGACAGTTTTGACAGAGTAAAATGAGTCGGAGTTCTGGTTGGATGACTGAATGCCGCAGTCTGCTCCCTGGGCCTCAGTTTCACTACCTGTAGGAGAAAGTGAGTGTGAATGTTTTCTATGGATCCATTTATAAAGCTCTTGGGTTTAAAAAATTAAATTTGAAAAAAATCTGAATGCAGAAAAAATGCACTGTGTGGTTTTGTGTTTTGTCTTTTCAAAACACCCAACTGAAAAGTGATTTGCTAAAAAAACCAAAAAACTCTGTGCTATTATACCCACCATGCCTTTTTAATGAACTGGGTGGGTAGAGAGGAGAGATTTATTTGAAAGTCAACAGACTACAGTATTTGCAGGTCTACTGTATGTGCTGGTCTCAATTCAACATTTTGAATAGGGTAGAAACAAACACACCAGAATTTGACCAAGGATACACTCGTATGTCAGCTTAATGCTCCCGCTGTTTAATCAAAATATGAATAAAAGGCCTAAAGCCCAACAAGCAAAAATATCATAGTTGTGGGATTCAGCAACGGCTTCCCTATTGTCAACCAATTATTGTGTAATTTTTCCCTGTGACTGAATAACTAACTGTTAGCAAATAATGAAAAGGCAATTACAGCAAAGCTTTGTTCCTATTACTCCCGTCATTTTATTCCTGGTATAATTATTGTCAGAGCTGGAGGTTTACTGTACCATGGAAGCAGCACCAGGAATTAAATGGAATGGGCTGGTGCATGGAAAATTGCAAATGTCACAGCTACCTTCATCGGCACTGTTGGACTTCTGAGATGAAAAAAATCAGAGGAAAAAGCTCTCCATGTGGGTTTTACAAATTCTCTACCTCAAGCTGTTGTGGTAACTGGGGGAGTAGGGACGGGGTGAGGGTAGGGGGCCAGCCGAGAACCAGGCACGATGTTTGTTCTTTTCTCATGTGTGTAATTCCCAAAGGCTGTGCATTCTTGCCACAGTCTGCCTGAAACCGGCTCGTGGAGCTCTTCTTTTAGCCTTTGCTTCTCATTAATGGTCTCCATGCTGTTTCATAATGGGGAGTGGCATATAAATGATGCATTTTATGGGGTTTGATCTTTCTTCAGAGAGGAAATGTGCCACATGTGGACAGATGTCTGAGAAAGGAAACGACAATCGTGCCCTCTTTGCGCCGTTGCTGGGGCCTATTTTTAGAAGCTGCCTCTCACTGACCATATGTAATGCACTTTTTAAACTTTATTTTTAACTGGAAACTAAAATAAGACCAAAGGGATGGAGGCATGTCCCTAATACTTTAATCTCTTATTTAATAAACAGTACCTAGCATGCACAAGGTACTAGACTAGGCTCTGAAGTCAAAGATGAATGAGACATAGTCTCTGCCCAGAAAAGACTCAGTCTTGAGGGATTCTCATGCTCAAATAAATGTCTCTCTGCAGGAAAAGCAACACAGCACAGTTGGAGAGTGTACAGAACTATGTGTTTGAGTATCTGGGTTCTAATTGCAGCTCTCCAACTTACTAACTGGTTTATCTTGATGTACCAGTTAGCCACTGCTGTGTAACAAACCATCTCCCAAACACTGTGGCTTAAACGAACAATCATATATCATTAAAGCCCAGGAATCTGCAAGTCAGCGGGAGGCTCTGCTTTAGGTTGGGCTTGGCTGGGGCATCTTAGCTGGGGGAGCTTTGTTCCACGTGTCTCCCACAGAATAGCTGGCCAGCCAGGATTGCCCTTCTCACTTGTGAATGTCTGAAAAGCAAGAGAGGAAGCAAAAACTCGCAGGCACACACAGCAAGCCATTTCAACCCTCGCTTTAGTTATGTCTGCTATCATCCTATTGGCCAAAGCAAATTATATGGTCAAACACAGAGTCAAGGGTCAGGGAAACGTACTCTGCCTCCCAATGGGAAGAGCTCCAAAGACGGGTGACAGAGGGCGTGCACACAGGTAGAGGCGAAGAAGGATCACCTTACCTGCTTTAACAGAGCAGGGGAAAGCTCGAAAGAAATGAAGAGCACTTACCTGCTTTGACAACTATTAAGAACTAGAGCTGTGTAATCGATTATTGCTCTGATTACTTCCTACTTAGTTTTATACCGTAAAAATTTTCATTTTTTTCCTAAACCAAAATAGGCATTCTCTACAAACTCCAAATTTCTTTAAGTTCAACCATCAGATCTTCTTTCATTTATCAAAGGTATTAAAAAATGGAAAATGGAAAGTCCTTTTAGAGTCTACTGTTTCTTGGTTTATTTGTAAAATAGGTCACTTCTTCAACACCCTGATCTGCTCTGAGGGCAGACAGAATCTCAAAAGCTATTGTTCATGGTTCCTGTGGCAGCCAGCCTTGAGATTCCCCTGGGCTTAAGGTAAAAGAAGGAAACATTTATAGGCTAACTCAGGCTGCTTTGGCAACTACTGCCCTTGGGTTATTTCCACAGCAGAAGGAAAGCAGCGTATGAGGGGCTGGCTGGTCATAAATAAATAAGCAAGGATATACATTCACAAGGACAGGGGAAAGGCAAATTAGTTCCAAAGACAAGGGCGTAATAAAAAAACAAACTCAGATAAATCTGGGTTTGAATCCTTGCTCTGCCACTTCATAACTGGTTTACTTAGCTTCTTGGAGCTTCTGTTCCCTTATTTATAAATTGGGGATAGACTCTCTATCTCGTGTCCTTGTGAGGACTAAATAAGGTACAATATATAAAGTCCCTAGCATAGCACCTGGTACATACTATATGCACAGAAATTCATTTCATTTTCCTACCTGATTTTTTGAAGTTTCTTTCCCCCAGAATATATCAGGTCACAGTTATTCACGTCTATGACTAACAAGGACCATGAAAAACCTTATTTTCCCCATTTACCTACCATGTGTCAAGCAAGGGTTTCCAAGGATAACTTTGACAAAACAAGCAGACTAACCAAAATGTACTCTGCCTGAGAGCAACTCAATTGCTGCAGAAATCAGAGAATCCAAAGACTTTGTTCTCCTTTTGTTCCCTGACCCCACATCTAGCAATATTTTTATTTGGCAAAATATTATTCATATATAATTTATATTCTTCCTCCGGGCCAGGGCCTCTCTACCTACCTCTCTCTCTCTCTCTCATACACATACACACATACACACACACACACACACACACACACACGTCATGTCTTAAATATGGTCAGTGTCTCTTAGGGGCAAGAATTTCAGTTATTTGAAAGGAAATTGGAAAGAAAAAGTTCTATCATCAGGCAGAAAGAGAACTATATAAAAACAGTATGAAAGAGATAGAAGAAAAAAGTTGTTTACTTGAGACTACAGATGTGAATATCTTACGGAAACATACCTAGCTAAATTCACCACGTGATTTGAAAAATAACACATATGAACAACAGGCTGCATTGCAGAAATATAAGAATATTTAATATCATAAAATTCAGTATCATTACAAATTAAGGACATTAAGGACAACAATTACATGATTATATCAATAGAAGCAGGAAAGTTTTTATAATATTAACCTTAAGATTTCTTTTTAATATTGAAAGATAACAAGGCTAGCAAAGAACTGTCATAACTTGATAAAGACACCTGTAGCAAAAGGCATACTCGATGGAGAAGAATTGAATGTCTTTCTTTTAAGACAGTTAAACGTCAGCAATGCCTTTACATGAGCAATCAGCAACAAGAAAATGGTAATACAAGACAAGGTACTACTTATAATAGCAAGCAAAATTATAACGTGTCAGCTATGCAAAAGTCCTCTAAGAAGAAAAAGAAATAAAAACATTTTTAAAGGTCATAAAAGAAGACCTGGATTAATGAAGATATAACATATTCATGAATGGAATGGCTTAGCAATATAGAGATGTTACATCGCCCCAAGTAAACATATAATTCCAATCAGTGTCCTAGCAGGATTTTACACTTCATTGTATCCGAAAGAGGCAGCATCATCAATGAATAGGAAAAGTACAGATTATTTAATAGAAGAAAAACTGACTCACAGCATGGAGAAAAAGTTGGATCACAACCTCTCACCATGTATAAAAACAAACAACTAGATGAATGAGATCAATTAAAGACTGAGATATGAAGAGTAAAATTTAAGAAATAGAGTAAACATGTAAGATAACTATATTTGTGACAACCTTGGAGTCGATGGTGATTTAGTCAAAACCCAAAAGAACAAATGATATAGTGAAAAGAAGAATTTAAAAAAAGGTGGGAAACTAAAAGGATATGAATACGTATTTCCCGGAAGGGGAAATAATAGCTAACATCTATGTAAAGCTCATGTTCATGAGTATTCAGAGAAATGCAAATTAGAGCAAGATTGTGATGGCACTTTATATCCACCAAACTGGGAAAAGAATTAGACAATCAGACAATGGTGAAGTCATTAGGAAACAGGAAGTCTCCCTCCTCTACCGTTGGCTGGGAGTTTAACTGCTGCAGGTATTTTGGAGAGGAATCTGGCAGTAGTTTGTGACACTAAATACACAAATCCTAGGATGCCAGGATGCCCACTTCTGGGTGTCTCCCCCAGAGGCATTCTCCCAAAGGTTCACAGAAGACACGGATGACGTCAGCTGTATGAACTCACAGAGTTGGAAACGCAGAGCTGTCCATCCGAGGCAGAACAAAGAAGTAAAATGTTCAGGCCCACAGTCCCTTACCTGCAATTCTTAAGTGCAAAGACCTCTGAAAATATGAAGTTTCTTCATATATTTGGCCGAAACTTATTTGGTGGCAAAACTTGAAATGAACTGACATGAGGCTAGAGTCACAGTTACACATTTTGATGCTGATATATACGCATATGAGTGTGTTTGATCAGCGGGTGCTGCTCAGGGCTTGCAGGATGAGATTCGTCATCCAGGGCCATCTAATTATAGCACACAAAGCTGTACAAAATGTGTTCAAGGAGACGTACATATCAACACACATATCAGTGTATGGAGGGGTGGATTAATGGAGCCTCGATTAAATTCACTAGCAAGGATGCATGTATGGGAGTCAGAGATTTGAAATTAGGATGGGACATTTGGAACAAAGGGGAAAATTTTTTTAATGGAATATAGGAAATAAAATAAATAATAAAAACAAAATAAACTGAAGGAGCACCTAGCATAAAAATGAGGAAGAATCTAAGACCAGGCCAACAGATCACTGTTGACCAGCATTCACCTGGGAAGGGCGAGTTCTATACAGTTTCTGCATCTATTCCATGTGGTTTTGTTTTTTGCAAAAGTCTCATTGTCCAACACAATAGCTTATAAATGCTTTAAGCCTCTGTCCTCCCCTTAGGTTGGGCCATTAGAATTTAGGACTTGACAAATATGTGCTGACTGGAAGTTTGTTGTGGCCCAATAGGGTCACCTGGGGAGAATCCTGACACTAGGTGTGTTTTCTAATTGTGCTCAGTCCATGTGAACTGAAAGAGCACTGGGTTTCTAGGTAGATTGGGCTTCAGCTCCCAGCTCTGTCTGCTGTGGGACCTTGAGCAAGTCATTACGCCTTCAGTACTCCTTACCTACTCCTTGCCCTTTCGCTCCCCCAGCCGACCCATGTGATGGAGCTGTTCTGGAGTTCTCAAAGGGGACCAACAACACACCCTCTGATACGTTCATGACTTTATGTATTTAGTGGTCTCCACCTGAAATGCCCATCTCCCCTCATCTGCCACGGGAATCCCCAGTTTCCTTTCAAATCAGTGCAAACCTCACTTCTGTTATGAAGTCTGTTCCCTCTCTGTTTCTACTGCATCTGAGATAGACCTTACTTAGGACATTTTCCAAATATTCTTTTGAATATTTGAATATATGACTATTTTGCACATAAGGTTATAAACATCTGGAGGACAGGAATTATATCTTATGCATCCTTGTAATCCTGAGGGCTAGCACAGTGCCTAGCACATAGCAGGTGCTCAAAAAATGTTGACCTTCATAGTGACTTTACCATTTTCCAACTGTGCACCAATAGTCAAGCAACTGACTTACCAGAACTTGCTTCCCTATATGTAAAGTGGGGCAAATATTTCATAGGGTTGTTGTGAGAATTAAATAAAAGCATGAAAATGCAGAATCTCAGATTGGGAAGGAATCTCAAGTGTCATCTCATCTGTCCAACCACCCAACAGAATCTGACACTTCACAGGGGTGCTCAGCATATCTTTGGGTAGCTCTGGCTCTTAGAAAGGAGTTGAAATCTATGTTCCTTCTGGATTAACGAAGGGGATGCAGGAACACACTGGGATGAGCTAGCCGTAATTCTCATCTTCCATCACACTGTGTGTGTGTGTAGTCTAAACATTGACAACAATGTGCCACTCATTCAGCTCTTGGGGGACTAAGCTGATCTATAAAATATTCAGACGCTTTCTCTCTTAAATTGAAAGTTTTTATTTAATTTGTACGATTCTGATCAGAAATATTTAAAATTACGTAATAAATTTCCTTGCCTATTTACACACAGGATATCGATTATCTTTCAACCAAGCTACATATATGGATAACTACATTGATCTTTAAAATAGGGATGTTCTCAGAGATGCTGAAGTATGTGGGGGAAGTTGTTCCTGTACTAAAGGAATGCTCTGTCTTCAACATGTTTTGTGTTTTCTGTTACTTTTACTTTTTCTTATGTTCAATAGAAAGTTGGAAGCTTCAATTTGTTGCTGCTATAATTATGTCAGCTCCTAATAAGCCCTTCCTGTCCTCCTCTAAATATTTTGTCTCTACTTAGGAATCACCACCCCCAAGACTGCTGGTAATATTTGTACAGTAAGGCTAAGCAGGATCGCTCTCTATGAGGCCCCTCCATCAGGAAGAGGGACTTGGTTCTACCTATTTTGATAATTTAGGTTCTTCTTTGTTTCCTTCCAGTTGGCTGTGTGCTAAATAGAGGGCATACACAATACTTCACTGTGCTGGTAGGCCCCACCCCAGGTCTATCTTGACCCTTCTTTGCTTGGCTTGTGTCTTGCAAGGCTGAGCCCTAAGATCACTGAGCTTCCCTTGCCAGTGGGATTTCAGTTGAGTTTTATCGATAGGAGGGGCCAGGAGGAGATGAGGGGATAGGAGAGAAAAACTGAAGTTACAGTCTCCACTCTTCCCCTTTTCTGAACCATGTTCCTTGGCAGGGGCTGTCACCCTCCCTGACCATGGTTCCTGGCAATTGGCCAGGTCTCACTGGCTCTGGTAACACCACTCCTTCCCCTTGTTTTTTCAAGCTTTGGGGTGGTAAGAGGTTCCTACTGTTGCTGGTTTCTGGTTGTGTTTGTTGTTTTGGGTTTGTTTGTTTTTTACCATTCCTTGTTCATTCTTTTAATGCTACCCACACCTCTGAAGGTGTCTCTCCATTAAAGACCCTTGAACCCTCTGAGTGTATTGCTTCCTTCTAGGCTCAAGTGAATCACTCATTCACTCAAGAAGTATTTATTGATCACCTACTGTGTGCCCAACACTGCGGATACATTGGTGAACAAGGCAGACCTGTTCTTTCCTTCAGGCGGCCTAAGTCTAATGAGAAAAGACAGACCCTGAGTAGTCAGTTGTGGAGAGTATTGCGAGCTTTGGGGGCATGTAACCGGCAAAGTGGTCCCCAGGTAGGAAAATGCAGCTAAAATAAAACCTCCCTTCCCCAATTTTCTCCTGTCTTGGCTCATATAGAGAACAGGGTTTCCATCTTCCCAGTCACAAACTGGTACAGGGAAATGATCGTCCCAACTTTCTGAGCTCCACATAGGTCTAGAGGTGAGCGGGAGGGAGGACAGCAGGCCACACACACCCTGAAGCCAGGAAGGGAGCCCCAAGTTGTGTTCCAATTGGGAGTTCTCTGATCTTTCTGCACCCCAAATTAGATGTCATTAGGCACTTCTAAACACTTTTTATAATTTCTCCCCTGCTCCCAAGGGAACACTCCACATATCATGAAATAATAATACTAAATCTAAAGGTAAAAGGAAAGACATCATTACCAGATTAATACATCGTGAAAAAATTCACATTTCTGATAGATACTTAACAGTGCATTGGTGATTAAATTAATTGCACGTGGCGAACAGAAAGATAGCTCTTTAATGCATGTTAAATATTAACAATTTGAGATAATAGGACCCTACATGTCTCCTCTTTACAACTTCCTTTGTCAATGAAATGTACTTTTGTGCAGAAGAAAGAGATAGTTTGGAATGTGATAGTCTTACCCAATGAAGGCCAGCACTGCCCCCCGCACCACCAGCGCCACCAGCAATCAGCTTAATCATAAATGACCGGAACCAAATGGATTCAGGCAGCCATGCTGACTACTGAGTTTAAAAGTTTTATATATCAAGCATCTGAATGCCAACTAAATCAAAACCTTTCAAGGCAAATCAAAGGGCCAGCAGCCTTCTCCCTGTTTCTGCCAAAAGCTTTGTTTCACCATTTCCTCCCAGTACTGTCAGGAGGCAGCGGCTGCTGTATTTAAGTTCAGCCTCATCTAGGGGCATCCATACATGTTCCATTATCCTCAGAGAGTCAGCCCATCACCTTTCCATTAAGAGACTGGGGGCGGAGGTGGGGAGACGCAAAAAGAAGCAAAACAAACTGATTGATTGCAAACCCAGCTATGATGTCAGCATGAATTAATGTTTCCCACAGGCTTGCTAATCAGCTCCATGACATAATAACGGCTTCTATTACACCGGTGGGACTTCAAAGTTATTCCAAAGATAACATAACACAACACTTGAAGCCCCAGGAAACTTCCACCACGCTTTTAGATGTTTTATAAAGTTACCAATCTTTTCATTGCTGGGGAAACAAAAAAAGCTGAAAGGAAACAGAATATTGAATTTGGGATGAATCAGGGCTGGAAAGTGATTTCATAACAAATTCCAAATGTTCAAAGAGATAGTGGCAATTAAAAAGCTGCAAGGGGTTGCCATTGAAAAGCAGCTCTGTGAAAACTTTTCTCAGGCAGGCAGATGGGCACAATTCCCAATTTGGGGTGGGGTGGGGGTTGGAATCTAAGTCTTTATGAAAGGTATTTGTTCAAATGAGCAAATGAACCCACAAAAAGTGTGTAAGACAGGAGAACATGGACATCAATGTTTGCTTCTTTGTTCTGACTTCTATTAGATATTTTTCTTTGGGCCAATTATTTCATATCTCTGAGACTCAATCCCTTATCTATAAAATGGAAATAATGGTACCTACCTCACAGTGGAGTCTGGACTAAATCAGGCAATGTATTCACAGCACTGCATCAAAGCGGGTACTCAGACAATGCTCCTATTATCACCATCAATAAATACTTGGTATTGCTGAACACTAACTGACACACTGTTACAGCTACTATAACACTATATACAACATGTGTATATGCTGTCCTAAGGGTTCACACATATTACTTTTTAAGGGCTCATGATCCTATGAGGTAGGTACTATTACGCCTAATTACAGATGATGAAACTGAGGCACAGAGAGGCTTAAGTTACCTGCCTAAGGCAACACAGACAGCAGCTGGATGTTAAACCCATGCCATCTGGCTCCAATGTGTATTTTTAACCACTACTTTCTCTATACATATGCACACAAGAGGGGACGGACACACACACACACACACACACACACACACACACACACACAGGCACACATCCTCCCTGGGCAGGAGGCCCAGCAACTTCACTTCCTCAGTATGACCTTGAACAAGTCACTTAACCTCTCCGAGATTCAGCCCTTGATCTGTACAATGGGAATACTTATGGAACTTAGAGGAGGAAAGAAATGCAATATAGAGCGGTCAGTCAGTACAACGCTACACACGTCTGGTGACCACTTCACATCTGTTTGGCCTCACCTCTGATTTCAGCCAGGGCTGGGTGGCCAGTGCCAGGCAGGCTGCAACTCATTCAAGCTAAGAACCTGAGTGTCACACAGCTACGTTTACTGAGCGTCTCCAACACCACAGGAGCCCTGAAGAACTTGCTCCGCCCATGCTCCTGCACTGCTGAAAAGTGTGGAAAATCAACCACTGCTGGGGCAACTCCCAGCCAGCAGAGACTGACCCAGTGCATCAATGCCTCCGCTTCCGTCTTTCGGGTGGACATGCTGGCACCAGTCCACACACGCTCCGGGAGGACCCCGTGGAATCGCGCTCCTGTGGGCAACAGCAGCAACCTGAATCATGTCCCCTAAGAGTGCTTTTCTTCCTTCCTGCCTTCACTCTTCCTGCCCCTCACTCCTGCATCCTGGGATCATTTCCCAAATAAGCTACCTACACCTAAGTCCGTCTCTCAAGGGTCGTTTTCAAGGGAACCCAAGTCAAACAGGGCGATCTAGGGGTTCACGCTAGGGACATCAAACCAGGTCACCGCAGCATGGAAGGAGGCATTCTGATCACGTGTAATCTGACTGCTGAATGTTGAGTGGCAAATCGAGGTGCAGGGAGGGGAGGGAGGTGGAAAAGTTGCCCATGCAAAAAACACAGGCAGAAGCTAGAAAAAGCATGGCATGTTTGGGGGACTGCGATTAGTTTAGACAGAAAGTTAGCCCACCCACATTAAAGAAACATGTCTATGGAATCGGGTGGAAGAATTCTTCCCTGTCTTTGAGGACCAACCCGAGAGCTACTGTCAAATAATCCCACAGGCTGTGGCAAATGATTTTTGTTAAACAGCTCATATGTGCATGTTGTAAAAGATGTCCAAGAAAGCCTTCTGTATGGCAGGTGGAGGCCTCCGGAATGCTGGGGCAGAGAAGGCAAGCAGAGACCACAGCACAGACAGAAAACCCCGTGAGCCTCCGTGTCTTCGTCTGTAAACTGAGCCCGTGTCTCAGGCAGAACTGAGTAACTAGTACCCACTATGTCACAATGCAGCTAGTCAGTACAACCAACAACCAGTCCAGCCTGAAAAAACAAGTATTGATGGCCAGAGCTTTTCTGACCCAAATGATAGACTATATCCATCTAACCATCTCTTGGAAGCCCATTCATAAACAGCTTCCAACAATTTAACACAGCAGGGCCAGGGAAGGGCATGGGGGCAAAAGGCAGAGGGGCTGGAAGCATAATTGTACATTTTGACATTAAATGAATTACATGGAAATTATATGCAAATCATTATGTAAATGTGGCATATGTTGTTTTCTAGTTAACAGCTTGGACACTTTTAATAACTACAGTATTTTTCAGGGTGAATTAAGAGCCCCAATAAACTATATTTAGGATCCACTTCAGATGAACAGTGTTTAATGGCCTTTGTTTTTCATTTTAAGTGGCTCAGGTTAAGAGAGAAACTTGAAATTCTCTCCATTAGCCCTATAAAGGCCACTATATATTATACAATATTCTTTTGATCACCATGATGATCTGTGACAATTAATAAGCACATTAATGCCAAAATCCTTTGAAAATATGGACTTCTCAAGAGAACACTGCTTTATCTTATTTTATCCTTTTATACCTCATGAACAGATGTAAAAGATTAAAATGAAATATCTTTCTCTCTACTTCATTATTCCTCCATAATTTAAGGAGAAGAAACCATAACATCACATGAGAAGAAGGGCTGCCACTGATGCCACTGTTCCTCCAGACAGCGCCGCTGCCCGGAACACCACGAGTTCCTTCTCCCTCTTTCAAAACCTCCCCAGAATGTTTATTTTCTGAGAAAACTCAGCCACAGCCCATGCAGGGTAGGAATAGCTAGTGAAGACGGGGCTTTCAATTGCCTTTGAGGACCTTTGTTTTTGAGACTGTTTTGGACTAGACAACCTGAAGAATCTCTGATTACAAAATCTCTAGAACTACTGGATGGTGTATGATGAATATCTGTTCAAATGCAGCAAAGCTGAACTTGCAAGAAAATAAAAATCAGGGAAACCTTTGGGAAAGGCTTAAAACAAAGAAGCATTTGAAGTCTTGAGAGCTATATTTGAAATGATACTGAAGCTGCCTGAGGGTGGGACTCATGGTAGCCAATCTGGGCAAATGAGGACGACCACACAGGGCTAGGAGTTAAGGCTTTGTGCAGACATAAAGCCTGGACACTCAAAAAGCTGTACCCTCCATGACAGCATGGACGAGGCAACCTTCTCTCCAGCAAATAGAGATAAAGAAACTTGACTGTGGACCTGGGACTGGGTGGGAAAAAAATGTCAATATCTCCCATGAGAATTTATGACCAGGCTGCCCTTACTGTGGTCTGGGGTTCATCTGGAACCCACAACTGAGTAGTCTCAGCTGGGAATATCCCCAGGGACACTTAGCAGCTACAAAGAAGCACCTTAGAAGAACATACTCCCAAACCAGCTCCTACAAATTTCCCCCACATGAAGCCCCACTAATGATGAGGTCACAATACAAAATTACAAAGCACAGGAAAAGAAAAATCAGCCTCCTGTTATCCAAAAAGCTGGACCTCAAGGTTTCTCTTCCAGCATCCAGAGATAAATAGACTGATGGCCTAAAAAGAGATTAATCTCTGTACCACCTGGGAATACAAAAAAACACTGCTAACTGTTTTACTCCCCCCATCAATGTGGTTTCTGGTGGAGAACCCTCTGTAATCTTTACGTGAAGAATCAGGTAAAAATAGAAGAGAAAACGCTCATGTTTTTGTGGATAGAAAGATGGCCATGAATCCAAAATCCCTAAACCTTCAACCTGGGTAACTGCCCACTTATCACCACCTCTCTTTACCCAGTGCAGTGCTCAAGAACTGACAATCCTGCCCCTGCCAGAGGATTCCACCTGAAACATCATATTACACTGATGGAATTCTAAGCAACATGACAGACATTTTGGACAGAGCTTGTAGGCATGGAAACGAGACCTCAGACGTAGCTCACCCAATATATAAGGAAAAGACAAATTTGGGGAAATGCAGGTTCCTGGGTCAACTGAGTCCAATAAGTGACTGATCCTAATAATTTCTGCTTCCTATTGAGGCGCCTTCAGTGAATCTCCACTCCATTCTAAAATAATCCCCATCTCTTTGGCCTCTTTTTAAGGACTTTGCTGATTTTTCTCCAATCTACCCTTCCAGCCACATCTCTCAGTGCTCCAGACAAACTGGATACTGTTTCCAAACTCAGTATCGGGGATACCTTGCTCTCTGCTCCTCCTCCTCCACTCCCATATCACACAGTCAAGGGCTATCGCTTCCTCGAAGCCTGACTCAAATGCCTCTTCTTCCAGAAAGCCTTAATGATTTCCACTTCAGAAGTGACCCCACAAGCTTGGAGATGCTACGACACTCAGCCCATGCCTCACTTCCAGCCCTTCTCACACTCCACCTTCTATTATAGTTACTGGTGCACCATCTGATCCCCCTCCAGCCAGGAACTCATGAAGGATGGATGGCGCGGGAGAATGTTTATTGAATAATTTGAAGAATTATATAAATCAATTCTGAGAAAAACAACACTATCACAAAACAGTGCCTGTGCAACAAAAGTGTAAGCGCCAATGTGTCCTCATGGCCCTCTGCGCCTGACACGGCCTTGGCTTGCTGTGGGACGTAAACAACTGAAGCACTGAGTAGGGCAACATTTCCAACATTTCAGGCATTAGAGTTCCAATCTGACAGTTTCTCTACCTGCATAGGATCCATACTATCATTTTCAACATTTTTCTTTAAAGTGATTCACATTTTAAAATCTAGATTGATGTACTTTAAAAGGACACTTTTCATCACTTCTGTAAATGGGAAATGAATATCACTTGGAATAAATAGAAAGTTGCCATACCAAACAAATACAAGTATAAAAACAACAATACTATCAAGTTCTAGTTGGACATAATTGCTTGCCCAAAGCTCAGTGCTTGAGGCCGCTGTCTCTTTATTAAAAGGGGAGAGTAACAAATGTTAGACAGGTGTGAAAGGCTCAACCTCAGCAAACTGAGAGTTCCTACTTCACACAATCACGACATTGAAGGAGCACATGGAAGGAGATATCTAAGTCACCACTGATTCAAGGTTACTTAGCGCACTGCCCTGGGGAACCCTAAAATTGTCTTTCTGTTTCCAGCGGTGTATGTCTAACATTTGGGGTGGGGTGTGTAGTGGAAGGAATGCTTGCTACAGAATAAGACTCGAATTTGAACCCCAAATCTCACTGAATGGATGAGTGATCTTAGAAAACCACGATGTCTCTGAGCCTCAGTTGTCTCATCAGTAAAACTGCTTGTAGGGGACTGCCCTGACCTTGGACGTAATATGTACAAAAGGAGCAGAGGGACACCTGGCACATGGCCGGGTGCTCAGCACATGGTAGCACTATTCATGATTGTTTTAGGTATTGTTATCAGGCACACGGAACATCAAAGAACGCCTCTGGAGGGACAGAAACAGAGGGAACCAAGGCAAATGTTACCATGAGCCAAAGAGAGACACAAAAGCTGTGCCCAAGAGCCAAGCCTAGGTGCCAACAATGCTCTAGTTCCCACTTTGCACAGCAATGCCCAGAACCCAGCCAAGAGCAAGGAAATTAATGGGAGGCTTGCTTGGTGTGGTCTCCAGGCACCTGGGTCACGCTTTGTTGTGATTGTCAAGCTCCTGCCGGTACCAGGATGATGGGGCACTGAGGGCCATCACTCATGACACTCTCCTACCAGTGAGCAGTGGAGGTCTCACAGGGCTTCCCAGGGAAACTTGGGAAGGGCAGGGGAAGGGCGCATTTCCAGAGGTGGGGGAGCCACCTTCAAAACCAGAGGAATCAGAGAGGGAGAAGTAGGCAAACATGGGATTGGACTGGAGTGAGTATTATCTTACCACCCTGCCACCTCCCCACCCCCATCCCCAACCCCAAACTCACAGGAGTCAAACGGAAAAATATGCATTAAGTGTTCTATATATACAAGCCACAGAGGCACAGAGTTTTCCCACCCCAGCCCTCTCTCTATGTGTGTCAATATTATTAGTCTTCACATCTGCAGAGGGAAAGATCTTAAGTGACCAGAATGAAGGAAGACTTGTGAGCCTGTGTAATGCCCAACTGGGCAGGCAGTTCAAGGTAAACAAAAAATTTCAAGTATTTGGTCAACATGACAACTAAAAAATGCATCTGGTTTTCCACTTTCCGTCCACATTCATAATACCATGTTTACACAGATATTTACCATTTGCAAAGAAGGAACTCAGGAAGGAGGTTCATGTTTATATTGACAGAGTCCATCATTAGAAAGACAACAGGGAAGAACTGAGAAGGAAAAACTAGAGCAGGGTGGGGATCGGGGATCTGTCAATCATCTGATTAGACTGTCTATACAAGACCAGCCGCACAACTAATTTACACATTTTCTTCCTGAAGTATCTAAACTAGCCAGGTGTTTGAGGATCGTGCAAGCACTGCCACAAAGTATTTCAGAAATAACCTGTACTCGCCCCGGAGCCTTGAAATATCAGTAACGGAGTGGGTAAGGTACAGTCTCCTTTCCTTTCAGAAGTTCATACTACTTCCTTAGTACCTAACTCAGTTCAAGGCAAAGCTAAGAGCCAGAAGACCTGAATTCAAATCCTTGCCTCACTAACTGTAACCAAAGGTCCCTGGACTAGTCTTTTTAAAACTCCCTGGCTCACAATATCCTCATCTGTATTACAGATGAGCAAAATAAAAGTCAACTTGGAGTGAGCACTTCTTATGCGCTAGATATCATGCTTGAAGCTTTTGATCGGTTTCCGCATTATTTCTGGAGGTGCCACTATATAAGAGGTCGTTTCATTAAGTCTTACAACCCTGTGAAGGAAGAGTGTTATCACACAGATGAAGACTCAGAGTCTGAGAGAGAAGCGTCCTCATCCAAGTTAACAGTGGACGTGGCCCAGCTCTGTGTGACTCCACAGTCCGCGTTCTTCCCATTACGGCACACTGCCCTTCTAGTGTTCGTTCGTTCACTCATTCACTCATTCATTCATTTATTCATTCGCTTTTTCACCAAATATTCTCAAAGGTCTCCTGTGTTTGGGAATAAGCATTATTTAAAAACTTATCCTACAGAAATGTTGTAAATATCACTAAGATAACAGGTGCATGTGCTTTTATAAGAAGTGAAGTGAATGAATGACTGACTGAATGATAAGAAAACATTCATTGCTTTGGAATACAGATGCACCAAATATTACGTTTAAGCAAAAGCCTTAACGTGCATTGATAACTTGATATGAAGCACTTATTGGGCAAAAACAAGCTTACTTCATGATTTCCATTCCTCATGGAGTTTTGATGATCTTATAACACTTCATTCTTTTGCCAGAAATAAGACTGAAGGACTTAGACCAACATAATGTAATGATGGGCAGTAGTGATTTTTAAGGGCAGAGGAAGTGGAAAGGGAGGGAGGGATTAAAGGGATTTATTGTTTTTATCATTCTAATTAGTTGTACCAAAAAAAATAGAATAAAGTATTTGTAAGGAAAAGAAAAAAAATTACTACACAATAACTAAAGAAAGAAAAATACTATTTATTATACAGGAACTAAACAAAAACATAATTGACATTGGATGATACTGCCATCCTCTGTGATATTGACATGATCCACTTCAATCTACGTCTATTTGGCTTTTACAATCTGCCTCAGTCAATTCCTTTTGAAAAGAAAAATCAAACTCTCATAAGACCCACAAAAATCTCAAGGGCCTAGGTTCCATTTTAAGAACTGCTGTTTGGGGAGCCTGAGAAATTGTTAAGTTAAAACGGGTTGCCACTAGTGGTGAAATGGATGGGCTGATGAACCTTTTCATAGAGGACAGGATTCTACATGCTGCAAATGCAAAATCACAGGATTGGAAAATCCAGACCCTTGAGACTGACCTTGACTTGGTTACTTACTTCCTTTATGACCTTGAACAAATCCTTTAACATATTTGAATTTGCATTTCAATACCTATAAAAAGAGGTTGGACTTCTTCAGGAGGGAACCTCTAAAGTCCCCTTTAACTCCAAAATTATGTGAAATTTATTGTCATTATACAGTAATGCCTCGGTTTGCAAGCATAATTCGTTCCGGAAACTACTCGTATTGCAAGCATCACTCGTTTGCCAAGTTAAAATGTATTAGAAATGCTCATCTTGCAGAACACTTGCAAACCAAGTTACTCACAATCCAAGGTTTTACTGTATTTTTGATGAGGAGCTCATGTCATGTTAAGATTTTTAGAGTCACTCATGTTTGTTATAAAACCATAGATGTGGAGCGCTGCTGTGCGTTTAGGTGCTCCTGGCCCCAGAGGAAACATTGTTTAAGAATCACTGCTCTTTGGAGAAACAAAGCAGAAGAAAGAATGATGAAGGATAAGCCAGGTGATACAGTGGGACTCAAGTGTGTTTCTTTCCTTTGGTCAAATATCTGATAATATTTTATTTAAACACCTCTGCCGGGTGCCAGCTGCTGGAATGAAGAAGAGAGTGCAGTGTTCACACATGGTCTGGGCCTGAGGGAGGGGCAGCTCTGTGACGCCTGGGTGGTGGCGATCACATGATCAGCTGATGCACCAAGGGGAGGCGACTCTAAGGGTCAGAATGGTGATCCAAAGAGATTATCCCTCCATTGACAACCAGTGCTATAGAGCAGGATTTGATCTTTAGAGAGGTGGTGGATTTCCTGATATGAGCTCTCATCTACAGGACAGTGGGACTTTTATTGTCTATAACTGTAACAGTCTTGATGGTAGGCATCATGCCTCGCATACTGAGCACCTACCATTGGCAAAGCCTTATGCGAACAAATATACATGCCTATTGAATAAATGAAGCAGACAATGAAACCTCAACACTCTCCCAAATGATATTTGTCTGTGAAACAAAGATCAAGCACCCAATTAGTCAACAAGTGGCGAGGAGGGAATTTTCAGCATAACCAACAGGACCTCGTTTGTATAGTCACCAGGCTGTGTAGTTTTTCCGGTTTGCAGAAGAGTGAAAACTGGGTTGTACTCATCAGCCCCTGGCAGATTCCCAGGACAACAGCAAGAAGACAAATGGTAAAATAAAAGTCCCGGGACTCAGACTGCAAAGTCCCAAAACACTTTTATGAAACTACCAGGAGGACACCATATTTTTGAAACAGAGTATCTTAACAAATGAGAGCATTCCATTTAGGCTTCAACTATTTATCCTCACAGAGAGAATTTAAGGGCGAGTGAATAAATGTGCTCTCCATTTCTTCTACTGGGTTGTCGGAAAAGTCATGACATATGTTTTTCGTTGCAAAAATGCATCATGACTTTTCCGACAACCCAATATGTGTGCTTGAATCTTGTTTTGTTATAATTTAGCATCAAAGGCCCAAACCTGACAATGGGTCCATGTACTACCTGGAAATCCAGCAACTCTTTTGCAACCAAGAGGACAAAGCTACATATTAAGAATGGGAGAGTTGGGCCAGCCGAGTGGCTCAGTTGGTTTAGAGCTCGCTCAAGAGTGCAAGATCTGAGCAACAGCAGTTTGATGCCCGGCCAGAGCTGAGCAGCCGCTGAGCTTCCAACAGGTGGCAGGATGGCTCAGCTAACAAAACAAAACAAAAAAAGGAGAGTTAACAATACAAGGAACTAGGACCATGATGGGCTTTCAAAGCAGCTTTATCAACCTTGGATTGCCTGTCTTTAGATTAGTTTCATAAGAAAATAAATTCCTATATGTTTGTCATTATTTCCTGTCATTTGCGATTAAGCACATCCACAACGAATACATGTCTTTACAGTTATATGGCCTCAGCAGCATTAGGTAAATGAGAAGCACTTTAAAAGCAGGAGCAGTCTACATGGATATTATAATAATTATGTTATGGTAATGCTAGAGGTGTAATATGGCTAAGGGAGAATATGGGGAGCAAAAAACAAAACAAAAAAGGAGAAACAAAGGTTCAGGTAATTTCCAACCTGGGTGACTATCCTTCTCAACAGTCAGTGAAGAACAGTGTCTGGAATCAGATTTGAAGGGATTGTGCAATTACCCTGTTTGTGAGATAGGGAGGTCGCCATTCTTATTTTACCAGCTTTTAAGTTTTCTTGAAGTCTCTTCAAATCATTTAGGATAAACAGCTTTCTAAAATGTATGATTAACAAACATCCTTCTTGCAACTCTGTTTCCCTTTTGACTTATTTATTTCCTAAATTTTTCCCCCAAATGCTAGACTCCACAGTTAGGAATATGCATTTTAAACATAATTTTAAACAAAATACAACTAGAAATGTTCTCTGTGTCAGGTTCCATATATATTGATATTTATTCCCTTGGTATCAAAAGATAAAAATCAGTACAGTAATGGGTCAGAAAAATGGAGAAATTCTGAAAAAAGGGAGGGAGGAACAGTGGCATCATTTCTTAGTCTTCCCAATCCCCAATATAAAAATACAGCAACTGGATGAAAAAAGGCAAACAACCTATAGACAATATTTATAATTAAACTATGCACCAAGTATTCCCAAGAAACCCCTCCCCGCCCCCCAGTATATAGGTTGGAATAAACCACTAAAATTCTGACACTAATTCCAGTCTGTGTTTTTCATATCACCAAGCAAACTGATCAAAACAATCAACTTCTATTTTAAAATGAGCTAAAAGACAATCAGAAAATATGCAGGACACAAAAGAACAACATAAATCAGAATTTTAAAAACTTGGAGATGAAGCAACAAGAGTAGAAGTTGAAAAAATAATCTTTGGAAATAAAAAATTAAAGTAGAAGGAAAATAAGTAGGAGGTCACAACAAAATAATTAAAAATATATATGAGATTAAGGAAGAACCAAAAATGGTTAGAAATAAAGTGATAAATATTTAAGACAGGCAAAGGCTATCCAACATAGGCATAACAGGAATGCCTTTAAAAATGAAAGCCAAAACAAGGAAAGAGAACAAATACTAAACATTATAATTCAGTAAATGTTTACTGGGGGAAAAATGATTTGAAACTATACACTGAAAGAGTACACTGCATATCTGAGAATACTGATCTAAAGCTACCAACATTAAGACATAATATGCTAGTAAAATGACTGAATGCAGAAAGAAAAAAGAAAAAGGAAGGGAGGCAGGGAGAGAAGGAATGAGGGATGAAGACAGAGGAAGGAAGGAAGGAAGGAAGGGAGGAAGGGAGGGAGGGAGGGAGGGAGAAAGGAAGGAAGGAAATCCTTTAGGAAAAAGAGCAAGATTTGTAAGGGAAGGAAAATCAGGCATCAGATATTTTCGAAGATCACACTTTATGCCAGAAGAAAATGAAGTAAAATATTTAAGACATTCAAGGAAAAAAAATGTGAGTCAAGAATTTTATATTTAATGAAACTAACTTTATAAAGTACAAAGGACAGAGACAAGTGTTATCAACATACATGAATGCAAGGAATATTGTTCCCATGAGCCCTTCCCAAGGAAGTTTCTAAAGCACCAGCCTCAGACAACCCGGTGACTGAAAGGTTACAACACTAGGTCTGGTGGGAAGATTCACATAGTCACTTGTGGGGCTAAGGCTACAGGGAGGTTCAAAAGAAAAGAGGATAATTTGTAAGGGTTATGATGCTTGGGCATTGTGGCTATAACACAACTATAAAATCAGAGGAAGAATGAGAAGAGCACATACAAAGTTTTAAAAAACTTTCCTTGATAATTATAACTGGTGGTAGTAGTCCCAGTATTGTCCTGGAACTGTTGTGCAATTTGTGGTAAAGCAAATAAGTAACATGGGATGTTCTGATTTTTATCATTCCCTGTATCCTTGCGAACCAGGGTTCTCAGTGTGGGAAAAAGGCCATACAGATGTATTGCAGAAGGGGCTACGTTAATTTAAAAAAACAAACAAACCAATAACTTGAATTTGAAGTGGAATCATATAAACTCATGGGGTCTGCTGAAGAGTTCTAAAAATAACTGTCCCTAGAACGAACACTGTGATCTTGAAATACCATTTTCCACAAACAGAAGAAACTCTTCTTGTAGAAATGGCAGATTTTATGTCTGGGGCAGGAGTGTAAAAGATGAACCAGGGATGTCTTGTCATACCAGATATCCAGAAAATTTGCAAAGACTTGGGTCATGTGAGAAGAACTCAAGAGTCAACTCTGAAGAGGGCAACAATGGGACAATTTGGGCTTCAAAAAATAAAATTTGAATTGGTTGACTCCCATCAAATATGTTTAAATTACTGCGCTCTTAACAACTTTTTGTAAATAAACATTTCATTACAGAATAATTGTATTTACAGAAAAATTGTGGAACTAGTGCAGAGTTCCCATATGCCCCAACTCACTTTCTCCTAATGTGAACATCTTATATTAGTATGATGCAATTGTTACAATTAATAACAAATGCTGATTCGTTAAAGTCCACTAACATGAAATCTCTCTCCATTTATTTAGATCTTTTCTAATTTCTTTCATTAGTGTTTTGTAACAGTTTTCCATATAGGAATCCTGCACATTTTATTAGATTTATACCTAAGTGTTTCTTTTCTCTTTTCTTTCATTTTCTTCCCCTTCCCTTCCTTTTCCTTCCTTCCTTCCTGTGCTCAATTTGTTTTTTTCCCTCTTTCACTGATGACAATCACAATGATATTTTTAAAGACACTGATTGGTCACCTTTGGGATGATAGGCAGCCAATTCATTACCTTGAAAATTAGTAACTAAAGGAAAAGAATTACACCTTTATCCAACCTTTCATGTATAAACTGTGCCACTGGACAACCAAATAGAGATGAAATCCATGCTTTATATAATCATATTTCTATTAAATGAAAAAATGATACAGTAAAAATACTACCATTTTAGCAACTCAAATAAAAGGATGTAAGCATTGAATGTCTACAGCTGCTAATATCACAAAAAAGATACACGCACTCATGTGCTTCCCAGTGAAACACCACCGCCTACCATATGCTTCCCAAACAGATCAAACAAGAGTCTAATCCAATCTCTGGGTCCCACTGTAGGAAAAAAGGCAGATAGAGGAGCATGATGAACAGCGCCCTGACTTTGCAGTCAGTAAAATCCAGACGATGGAAAACTCTACAGGTCAAATGTTCTAAGTTCTTCAACAGAAATAGTTAAGAACAGAAAAAGGTAGAAAGAAAACCTACAGAGAGAAATATTAAAAACACAAAATGCCTTTAAAATGGGCAAGACTGTAGCATCTAAGGATGCCCACTTAACTAATAAACCTATAAAGAAATGCAAGGAAGTGACACAAAAGTCAGGATCATGGACAGGAAGGATGCTGTGACTGGGACGGGGCACATCAAAGGTGTTCCAGGGTGACTGGCAGTCATATTTCTTGATCTGGGTAGTGACTGCAATGATGTTTGTCTTACAATAACTCTGTTAACTACACATTGTTTGGTGTGTGAGTGTGTGTTTCCAGCCTGTCTTATTTTACTTTAAAACAGTTAACCAAACATAAAGGAAGAAGAAAGAAAATGGAGTAGTCTCGTCTTCAAGAAAGCTCGAGTCAGTGATAAGTTACATACACGTAGGAGCCACGAGTAGTCGGTTAAACTTTTTCACTTCTCATAGGAGCCAATGATATTGGATTAGGCGTGATAGCACTCTACAAAATACACATATGCTATTGCTAGTCTGAAATCCTGAATGGGCACTTTGTTACACTTCGTTGTAATAATTATTCAAAGAAATCAGCAAGTGGAGGAAAAAAGAGAAAGAAATTAATGCAGAAAAATACCCCAAATTCAGCAGTCTACCCTCCTGTTTTTGTCAAGATCACTGTGAGAGATTTTTCAAAAATCCGACGAAATTGAAAGCGTCTCCAGTACAGATGATCAAAGCCCTTCCTATGGGATACCACTTCATAATTGAATCATGAAAACTGCTGGGAAGTTTATACCCAACCTACATTTTCTGTGATGTTAACCTATTATTCCTGGCCCCCTTGTGTACTTATATTATTCTCAAAGGTATCTGTAAATAGTCCCTTACCTTCCATCTTACCAGTCAAACAAACATGAACAGGAGAAGTTGAATGCATAAATACTCTCTGCTCATATATTTGCAGTTCAAAAGACTGGCCCACAAAGGGGGAAAATAGAGCTGAAAATTTCTCTTTAGAAGTGTTTAGACATTCACAGGAACAGAGACAAAAACGCTCAGAGCTGAGGGAAGACACGCAGCTTTATACATGCTAGGGGCCAAGACTACACTGCTGTGTTTTCAGGCTGGTCCTATTTTGTTAGATCTTACAGATGCATAATAATTGGGATCTTTGCAGAGGTGGGAAAAATCCATGTTCTAAATTCAGGTGTATGATCATCTCTTAAAGCGGATTAATCTTTTGGGTTTGGAGTGGCCAATCCATTGGCCTAGACCTTGGCCAATGCCTATCATTTTATAGATGGGGAAAACTGAGGCCCAGAGAAGTGAATGGACTCTCCCAAGGTCAAACAGCCAGGCAGTTGGAATCAGGATGTGAATGCAGAGTTCTTGGCTTGACCTGTTTCCATAGCTTCTAAGCAAAGGTGGATTAAGAGATATTTATCAAGTATCCTAGGACTGGGGTGGTATGGGGAAGCAGTTAAGAACTTTGCTAGGGGTCGGCCAAATGGCGTGTTAGTTAAGAGCTGGCTTGGGATGCCAGAGGGCCCCGGTTCGGATCCCACATATGAGGGCTAGTGACACTACCCTCTACAGCTAAGATGCTGAACAATAGCTCAACCTGGAGCTGGGCTGCCATAAGTCACGTGCAACAGTGTAGGCTGCAGCCCCTGTGGCAGTAAGTTGCCATGGGCTCCCGTGTGTAGCCAGCAGCCAGCATTGGCGGCTAGCAGCCGCAGTGAGCTGCCGTCCAGAAGCAGGCGACTGATCTGCCTCGCCCGGAAGAGCGCAATGATGGTGCCAACTTGGGCCAGTGAAGTAACGTCCTCCACAACTAGATTGAAGAACAAAAGGATAGCAACTTGTCTGTTCCCTTTCCCCCATTTCCCCAATAAAAATCTTTAAAAAAAAAGAACTTTGCTAGTAGGAAACCATGGAAAACCCTGGGTGTCAGGGGCTGCCAAGGGGCAGCCTTGTTGGGCTCTCAGGAGCGGGTGAGCCTAGGAAATGCGTGTTCAGAAGGGATCGAAGGTGCGCCTTGTAGTGATTGAGTCCCTTGGCAGTCAGGGACCACGGCGCCAATGGGAAACACAGACTCGGCGTAACCACATGATGAAGCAGGTACGAGCATGAACAGAGGACGGAGAAGCTCTACCCTGGGTAAAAGTCTAGTGCTGGGAACGGGATGGTGTCATAGCCAATTCCGTTCTTAGGACCAACCTGGGAAGAATTGTGATTTCCATAAGATCTTAGGTGGATGTTGACAGAGCTTGGGGTCAGCCTGCTGCCAGCTGGAATTATCCAGATGACTAGAAGAGAGTGTTTTACCGGCCTCCTCTGGTTGCTTAAGCAGTTTGTGGAAATATGTACTACATAATTATGACCGATTCCTGAGACCACGAACTAAAAAAATAATTCCACCTCTGTCAATATTGTATAATCTTCCTTCCAGTCCAGGATGTCCAGAAAGTAAAATGTTATCGGTGGGAAAATTGCACATATTAAAATCTTTCCAACTTTAATGTTGTTCCAAAGGAAACGACATCATTTATTTCCCTGCACTTTGGAAGCAGCCAAAATCCCTCCAGGTCAGAACCAAACAGCTGCAATTAGCCAACTAATTTGGACAAATGAGAGAGGGTCTGTTTGCCCAAATTAGCCAAATAATTGGAACTTTGTGGACCTGGCCCCCCCAAACGACATCAGCTCAAGTCTGAATCTTTGTGGTTATCCTGCTAAAGGAAACAATATATTACACTATGTAATTTGGGGAGATGGTCTTTATTCTTATTTTTTGACATGAGATCGATTGGAACCCCGTGGCAGGAGACTTCCACATGGGTGAGGGAGAAAGAGATCCAATTAAGTAGGAAATGCTAACAAGCTGCCTGAGTGAGCTCTGAGGCATGCCGGGATATTACATGTCCATAAAGAAAATATTAATTTTAAGCTCAAAGAAAAAATAAAAATGGGAATTTAAGGGAGGGAAAGAATGAGAAAAGAGTGTCAGGATATTTATATAAACTGTCATTCCTGTGTTTTCATGAAGGCTCATGCCCTCTAAGCAGTCAATCAACACTCTCTCTGATCACAGGCTTTGCTCTGATTGAGTGGGGAGATGCCAGCCAAGGAGAGAAACATGTGGAAAATCTGTTAACCATGTGTGTCGTTCCTGATGTCAACATGCAGGGAAATATGGGGGCAGCCTCACATTTGGGCATTTCCACTCCAGCTCCAGGAATAGAAGAGAGCACAGTTGGCTTTTAAAAATATATAGTATGTATAATTAGCATCATTGTTTTGTGGTGGTGGTGGTGATGATGATGATGATGATGAAGAAGAAGAAGAAAATCCACAAGATTCAGTGTTAGTCCAACATAAATACAACAAGACCAGCTGGTGCCTGAGGACAAATGTAACACCAGCAACGTGTGTGTAAGTAACAGTTGGGGGTTTAACTTTGTATTTCTTGCCAACAGAGAGCTAAAGACAGGCTCTTTTCTGGAAACACAGAATGATTTTTTTTTTCTTGGCCTTACCTTAAAACTTCTTTCCTCACAGGGTATAGAACTGAAGACGGTTTCAGCCTAAGCAGTCAGTGAGAGTACCCGTCGCAGCTCTGTTTAGGGGAGCGTGTGTTGGCAGGTGGGCTGGGGGTACCAGAGAGAACAGTGGGCTGGTGCTCAGGGCTAAGGTCTGGTTGGAGCAGTATCAGCACTTAACCTCGGTGACACTGGAAAAGTCACTGAACTTCTCAGCCTTGGTTTCCCTCCCACAGAGTGGAAAGTCTGGCCTACAGCAGCACTTCTCATAACATAACACACACACAAATCACCTGGGGATCTTGTCAAGATGCAGATTCTGTTTGGGGGGGGTCTGGGAAGAGACCTGTGATTCTGCATTTCTAACAAGCTCCAGGATGATGCTGGCCCCGGGGTCATTCTTTGAACGGCAAGGGCTAAGGTGATGTTTACAGGGGACATCTGCTGCTTCTGTGCGCCCAGCATCCAAGGAGTAGAACATCTTTGTTTCTCAACAAGTCACCCAGTTTTCTTTTGGAGAATCACACCTCCTCCCTCTTGCTTAGGTCATTCAGGTAGGGCTGACGCTGACCCTAACCCCAAGTTCCATGAATGGGACAATGTTTTAGGCCTAACCAATCAGGGTGCTCCATCTCTGTGATTGGCTTATACATGGGCACATGACCCATGGCAGGTCAACACAACACACGAGTCTTTAGCAACCACTGTGAAAGTGATGCTCTCTTAGCTGGGGTTACTAAGCCATAGACAGGATATTAGTCAGGGGCTTTGAGAAGCCATGTTATCATATTATGGTAAACCCTGCCTGAAAATAACGTTACTAGAGAAGAAAGCAAAGATGAGAGATCCCACAACATTTTAGCCATGCCTGAAGATGCATCTTCCTGGCTTCGTTAGTAACACAAGCTAGTCACAAATGTCGTGGCTACAGACTCGCTACACTTACAAATTGCAGCTGCATTATCAATAGTTTCTCCATGACTTTTTAAATATAGACCAGAAGTCAGCAACTTTTCTGTAAAGAACCAGATAATAACTATTTCAGGCTTGCAGAACATACAGCCTCTTTAGGAATGACTAAATTCTGCTGCTATAGCACAAAGCAGTCATAGATAATACGTAAGCAAATGAGCATGGCTATGTGCCCACAAACGTTATTTACTAAAACAGGCACCCAGCCCACAGGCTGCAGTTGGCCCACCTTGGTCTAGACAATCAACAAAGTGTGATCTGTAGTATTTGCCAATTCCTACAGCATAGATACCCCCACCTTGGCTGATGTCAAGCTACCCATAGAATGTCACTGAGGGCAGAGCTGGGAAAACATAAGCACCGAGTCGCCATCACAGTACTTCCGCCATGGAGGTACAATAGAGGTAACCTCAACCACCTAGGTGATAGGAACTGTACAACAATACTCAGAAAGTGATGAGTGTTAACTGCCTCCTTTGTCTTGATATCATTTCTTTCCTTGTAAATGTATAAAGTTTACTTTTGAATAACAGCACTGTCTAACCCTGTTTAGAACATTTCTGACAATTTAGCAGGTGGCTCTGGGAGGCCGTGTGAGCTGGGTCCAGTGCACCATTGTACCCCGTTACCATTTTCAAATAGTTCAAGAGTGAAACAGAGAAACCAGGATCCAAAGCTATCACCACAGTAGATCAAAGTTTAAAAAGGGATTAAGGGCATCTTCAGGAATTGCGGTTTAAAATTCCAATGCCTTAGACAAGTCCTTTTTGAAATGGTAATGCCTTGTACCTGAGTAGAAAAGACAATTAAGATAATGTGTTAATTTTCCCCTCGAATCTGACAGTAATATTTTGATCCTGTTAATTATCCAGAGCACAGAAAATGTATATAATGTGATAGCGCTGTGCCGAGCCGACATGCTCGCTGGCTGGTTAAGCAGGCACATTTATCCTATAATTAGCTGCTTGGAATGCAATTTCCATCCCTTCCTAAATACACCCACTAAAACATCAACCAACGTGGCGTTTCAGTGCGGTGCCAATCTGGTTTCCCCCCTGGGAGAGCAGCCAATGATTATTTACTAAAACTTAGCCTCCTTTCAAAACTATCAGAAAATAGCGATCCCTTTGCTAATGCTTTCTGGCAGGTGAGGGGTAATCAATGCCCTAAGACAGGGAGACCATGTCATTATGGCCCCAGCACACTTGCCTTCTCCAAGGGATAAACTTATCGGTGTCACTAACGGAGCATTTTAATGAGAGTTCATTACAGAAGGGCGACCTTTTGGGTGGGCGAGCCATTCCACAAGGGGGAGAAACGTGGACCCCAAAATTATTTTCATAAGCTGGCAAGCAGGGCTTTCTAGATAATATTACGAGGTTCAGACATCACTTTCTTCTTAATGAAAATTGTGGCTGGTTTAGTCATGCATTTCACAAGATGTTTTATATTCGGTCTTTTAAAACAACATACTCCAACACCTCTCCAGGAAAGCCAGTAAAGGAGGTGGGTGCTTTTGTTAAGGGTGATGGGACTGAGTCTGTTACATAACCCTAATCTGATCTATCCCTGGCATTTAATATGTTTCATAAAGCACGAGGTATTTCTATCTGGTTTGATTTCTTTCACATGTCCGTGTGTCTGATCTCCTCTGGTATTTTAAACAAGTGTGTGAGGGGAAATAACGCTGGGCCTGTGATCGGAGCACCCAGGTTTAGGCTCTAACATTCTGTTTCTAATCGTGGGACCTTGAAAACGGCATGTAAGTTCTCTGGCCTTCAGGTGTCCACAGCTGTAAACAGGATCATTGGACCATCAAGGAAATACTTTCTAAGACACTGTACAAGAGGAAGGAACTGCTGGTTTTGCCTTTGGATCCCTATATGGAGAGCCTCGTTCATAACAGATGCTTACAGGTCTGCAGAAGGACCGAAGGCATGAATGCATGCACGCATCCCTTCACTTAATAGTCTTCAGGCTTCACAAGAGGCTGCGTAGCACAGAACTTGAGATCATGCACTCGGGGGAGCCTGGCAGCACGGGTTCGAATCCCAGTTCTGCTACTTATTTAATGGCTATGTGATCTTGGGTGAAATTACTTAATCTCTGAGTGCCTCAGCGCCTCATTTATAAAATGGGAGAGTGAAAGTTCTTCACTGGATTGTTATGAAGTTGATATAAGTTTCTTGGACCAGGGCCTAGCACAGAGTTGGTGCTACGTAAGTGCTAACTAGTATGACTTTCATCATGATTGCTACAGAATTGACCAACAATATCCCACCTTCCATGTTCCACATTCAGCCCTTAATGTTTCACAGGCCTGTTTCTACTGGGAATTGCACTCATTAAAAAAATGTAGTTTCTCCTTTATTTTGATGGGAAGAAGCATTGTGCATTGGAGAAACTGAAGGACAGAAACCGGAGAAGGGGACGTGGGAGACAGGGCTGGAGAGGGTAGGGCCAAACCATGCAGGTCAATTCAGGCCCCACTAAGGACAGGGGACTTCATCCGAAGAGCCCTTCACGGGTGCACAGCAGGCCAAAGAAACATAACCAGGTCACTCTGGCTGCAGCAATTTCAAAAGCCTGGAGGGTCAAAACCCAGGGGCCGGTCAGGGGGTTTCTGCAGTGGTCCAGGCAAGGACAGTGAAGCCGCACCTGGCGGTAAGGACTGGCGTCATAGAGACCTGCGGGCAGGTGCCCTTGCTGAGCGCCTGTCCCTGGGCTGGACCTCCCCTGGCACCCTCTACCCAGGTCAGTTAGGCACCTTCCCATCTTCTCGCATTGAAAGCAGGGACTGGGGTCTTTCAATCTAACAATGTTCCCTAGAGTCTGGTCCAGTGTCTGGCTTGGCCCTAAGGAGCTTCCCATCGAGATGAGATAAAAGACAGAAATGAAGCTATTAGTGAAACTGCTAAAGCAATGAATGAAACGATCGCTAGGTTAGTATCAATCCAAAGTGTGAGTGCTAAAAATCCATGGAGTAAAGACATGATGAGTAAGAGGTGCTGGATTATTAACTGGGAACACAGGGACTTTTATGAGAGGCCATGCAATCACCAGGAAGCCGACTGGTGTCCCATAAGCCAGATATGGCCCATAGGCCTCTTTTGTTAGGCCTGCACTGTGCTCACAAAAATAGTGATCTTTTTTAAATTTTAGAGTTGAATTAAATGTTAATTTTTTTTTAATAAAAATATTGGAAGATTTTATATTGAAAATCTGAATATCTAAATTCTTTTGGGGTGGGGAGAACCAAGAACTATGCAACGGTTTCTTCCCTTCGTCCAGTGTGTGCTCTGTCCTTCGTGGGAAAATGAAAGCTAGACTCAGAGGGCGGTGTGTTCCAGCAAAAATAAAAGCGAGCAGGTTTCTATGGGAAAGTGAAGAGTATTTTTAAGTATTATTTAGTATGCAAGCAACATGTATCAGTCTTATTTAATTTGTTTCTGAACCCTGCCTTTGGTTTTGGAGCTGCTGATTGAATGCAACTCATGGTGCTCACATGGTGCTCAGAGAGGTGAAGCAGCCTGCCAAAGGTCACAGAGCGTTAGAAGGCAGGTAAGCGGAGGGTACAAAGCAGCAGATGGGAGGAGGATGGGGAAAAGGAAAATGACTGAAAGATAGAAATAATAGAAGGAGCGTCAAGCAGAAGGGAGTTAAGTACCTGTATTAGTAAGAGGGCAGTAAAAGCTGGAAAGAAGAGATGAAAGAGAAAGGGGTTTCTTAAAAGCCCTGAATCCAAGGTTCTCTTTGGGGGAGTGAGACAATGGCCATGGGTGTTACTTTGGCAACAACGAGAGATCCAAGAGGCCTAGCAAGGGTGCCGCTGCAGCAATCATGATAACAAGCAGGGAGAAACTGCCCCCAGATGGCACTGACCAAAGCAGACCAGGGTAAGCAGACAGAGATGATGAGAAAACTCCATACGGCCCACGCCTAATGCGCGTGGCATGGGAGGCCCAGACCCTGTGTCTTCTGCCTCTTCAAGGGTCAGTGCTGTTTACCCTGGGCCTTGATGCCCATTAAGATTCCTCTATCTTTGTTTTGGTCAAGCAGACTTCTAAGGGGTTCTTAAGAAATCTAAACACCAATATTCCTTTTCAAGCAGCTAAATGGTTGGAATAGCTTCCATTGTCCTGCAAAATGTAATTTCCTTCTCTACCTGATTGATTTTTAAGAGGAGAGATGATCATAAGTTATTGCCTAATGGAAATAGGTGAACGTTTCTGCTGCTCCTAAGTTTTCCAGTTGGGTTATTACGTTTAAAACTTCAGAAGACTAAAACACAACTCAAGTGCAACAAACAAAAAGACTAATACATTGAAATCAGGATCTTGAAAAGGTGTCTGCACCCTCATGTTTGCAGCAGCATTATTCACAGTAGCCAAGACATGGAAGCAACCTAAGTGTCCATCCACAGGTGAATGCATAAAGAAAATGTGGTGTGAATACACGCAATGGAATATTTTTCAGCCTTAAGAAAGAAAAAAATCCTGCCATTTGCAACAACATGGATGAATACTGAGTGAAATAAGCCAGATACAGAAGGACAAATGCTGCATGATATTACTTATATGAGGAGTCTAAAAGGTCAGACTTACACAGACAGAGCATGGGATGGTGGTTGCCCGGGATGAGGGGGGAAGTATAGGGGGAAGCATTCGTCAAAGGGTACAAAGTTTTAGTCATACAAGATGAACACGTCCAAGAGATCCATTGTACAGCACAGCGCCTGTAGTTAACAATACTGCATTTTCTATTTACAAATTCGTTAAGAGGATAGACCTTATGTTAAGTGTTCCTATCAGTTATGATAGTAATAACAATTAATAATAACAATAAAGAGGGCAGGAGGAAACTTTTGGAGGCAATGGATGTGTTTATGGTATAGATTGCAGTGATGGTTTCATGGGTGTATACTTATTTCCAAACTCATCAAGTTGTACACATTAAAAATATACAGCTTTTTGTATGTCAATCATACTTCAATAAAGTGGTGGGGTTTTTTTCAAAGTAAATGTTTCCATAAGTCTTGTCATAGTTAAAACAAAGAACTGGGCTGGCCAAGTGGCGCGTTGGTTGAGAACTGGCTTGGGACGCCAGAGGGCCCTGGTTCGCACCCCACATATGAGGGCCAGTGACACTGCCCTCTACAGCTGAGATACTGAACAACAGCTCAACCTGGAGCTGGGCTGCCGTGAGTCGCCGGCGACGGCGTAGGCTGCAGCCCCTGTGGCAGTGCGTTGCCGTGGGCTACCGTATGTAGCCAGCAGCCAGCGTGAGCGGCCAGCAGCTGCAGTGAGCGGCCATCCAGAAGCCAGTGACTGATCTGCCTCGCCCGGGAAGAGCGCAATGATGGTGCCAACTTGGGCCAGTGAAGCAACATCCTCCACAACTAGACTGAAGAACAAAAGGACAGCAACTTGTCTGTTCCCCTTCCCCCAATTCCCCAGCACTGTTCCCAACCCCCCAATTCCCCAATAAAAAAAATCTTAAAAAAAAAAAAAAAGAAAGAACCCATAAGACTAAGTATTGGTGAGAACAGTGAGGAAACGGGAACCCCGTCTCAGACACTGCTGCTGAGAATATAAATTGGGGTGGTCGCTTTGGAGAGCCATCCAGTAGTACCGAGGACAACTGATGTCTAGCAGTTTAGGGTTGGGTGCCTGCCCCAGGGAAACCCTTCCCCGTGTGCACAAAGAGACATCAGCCCCCCAGTGTCCACTGCAGCCTTGACTCCCACTGTGAAAAAGTAGACACCATCTAAGTGTCTCCAGGTGGGAAGATGGTGGTGTCCCGGCTGCCATGGAGCCTGGAGAACCCAGGTCAGCTTCATCTGGTCAGCGTGGGGACAGTGGGTGCAGCAGAGATGATGGCAAATCTGATGGAGGCCAACTGACAAGTCGTATCCATTTAGGGAACACCAAACAGGAGTAGGCACACCTCTGACAGAGAACGCGGCCTCCCCTAACAGCTCATCCACTCTTAACTCATATTCATGTTTCTAACAGCCAATCGCACTCCCAAAACACAAACATGGCATTATCATCAGGTTATATCAGCCTGCTTATATCTTAGCATCTAAGCGTGTTAAGCAATTTAGGGGACACTGTTATTACAAAGTGGCATTTGTTTGGGAGTCCCAGATCCCAACGAGGGTTTTCCCAGAGACTCTCACTAGAGCCCGTCGTATATTATTAATGATTATAATCACAGTTCTGGGTTATCAAGAAATGGGAAAAACAAAAAGGGATGTGTAACTATCAAAAACTATTGAGGTAAAAATTTCCCGGCTCTTCCACCTCTAAGGTTTAGTTATCTTGAAACTTGACTCATGTGAAACATCTTACTCCCACTGATACCAGGTTAAGGAGGTCTTCTATACATTTTCTCAAATGAATACAGCATTGTTTCATTGTTTCTCAAAGCACTTGTAAGAGCGGTGACAGAGGAAATGCATGAATTTGAAAGGAAGTCTTAAGGGGTTGTGAAGTCTCAGGAAGGTTCTTAAATGACCTAACCAGATGTTTTGAAGTCTGATACACCCTTAACCCAAACTGAAATTCACAACAAAGTCAAAAGCAATAGAGTCAAATTGATTCCAAAATGCCTTTTCCAGGAAATCTGACTGTTTACACCAACTGCCTTTAATGGGGCCCAATTTCTACTTGGGAGAGATTATATGGCCGTGCAAACAATGAGATGCACCATAAAGTCTGAAGATGAAATAAAACTCAAAATTCAGACAAGGCCTTCGTGCTGGCTGAATTAAGAATTCACATTTCTGAGTCTATCCGAAATCTCGGTTAAAAGCCTGGGCCTAAAGCCAGACTGCTGTGTTAGAATCCTAGCTCTGCCACTCGTCAGCTGGGGGACCTTGCAAAAGTCGCTAGACCTCTCTGCCCCTTCAGTTTCCTCATATGTACAATGGGGATAAAAATGGTCCCCACCTCATTGGGATATTGTATGGATTAAATGCGACAGCCAAGTGACTAAAACATAGTAAATGATCAGTACGTTTTATTTACTGGAATTATTTTTTTAATGTTAGCCATATTATATAGACAGTGAAATTATGGACAATTTTGGTTTTTATTTTTATATATTTAAATGCAAGACATATTTAATTTTGTTAAAATGTTATTTAACGGAGGAAATCCTGGGGAGAAATGTGGTTCCTTTAGCTGGTTTATTTATTTTATGGTTGGGGAAGTGTTTGAATTTGAATGGGTTTAGTTTGAGACATTAACCAAAAACACAGAGGGTGCCAAAAAAATGTATATACATTTTAAGAAAGGGAAAAACTGTATTAATATATACCAATAACAAAAGATACATACAAATCATGTTTGACTTCTGCGATTACAAGAGGTGGTCAAAGTGGTTCCCATCAGCGTCCAGACACTTCTGATTACGGCGAACTACTGCTTGAGCAACGTTGACCAAAGTGTTAACATCTCTTAAAATGTGTATACATTTTTTTCGGCACCCCCAGTTTATACACAGAGTTAAACAAAATGGTACTGAGCTGTGTCCACTCCAGGTCTAGGCCTGGGCTAAAACGATTACACAGAATCACAGAATACCAGGCTGGAATCTGGAGACCTGATTTACATTGTGACTTTACCACTAACTAATAGGTGACACAGAGTGAGTCACTTAATCTCTGGTCCTCAACTTCCTCGTCCACAAAATGAGTTGAACAAAATGGCCAATATGGCTTCTTCAGACGGGAGTTGCTTATACTCAGCTATGGTGTGTGTGTTCCAGTGAGGGGCTTGACTCTGGACCTGACCACTGGCAGCACCCTGGTTCTGACCCAAAGCCGGCCACAAACCCAGTTCACACAGCTGCTGTCTGACCTCCTGCTGTTGGTCTCCAGGGACCCAGGCACGAGGATGGGTCAGATCAGCCACTCTGGGAGAAGCAGCTCAAAGCACATGCTGTGCTGACTTCAGCTCAAGTCAAGTCCCCACTACACACAAATCCCGGCTTATCCCACTGGAGAGGAGGGTGGAAACCACTTTACTTAGAGCAGAGCTGAAGAAATAAATATTCAAGAAGCAGTAGCTCATTATTTTTGAGGACTCTGGAATGCAAGTCCAAGGTAGGAAAATAACACAACAACCGCTAGCATTTCCATTCTGAATAGACAATATATGCCAGGAGCTCTGAAATAAAGATAGTGCGATTCGTTTATTATTCCTTCTCTTTAAAACCTGCATTAATTCTGATTTCTATTTAAATAAGAATGATTAAATTTTATCAGCTAAGATGAAAATATTGTGATAAACACTGGCTCGTGGCCAAACTAATCTCCCAAGCCCACAGCTTAGGGCCATTGTCTTGTATAGATATTTGAATGGCAATGGGCTTTTATCAGTATTTCTAAAGGCACTCATTTAATTATGTGGTTGTAAGGATTTTCAAAACCCAAAAGAATACCATCAATACATATTCATTTCTTGGATTAATTCGACATTAACATCAGAAAATATTGTTATTTAAAGGATGCCTCTACTTGTTTTTGCTTTAGCAAAAAAAAAAAAAAAAAAAAAAAAAAAAAAAAAAAAAAAAGAGCCATCCAATTCTGGTTGCAATGGTGAGTTTTAAGTGTTCTGTTTATCTGGAACTATGAAAATGCAATGCACAGTGAGGTAAGGCTGGAATTTAGAATTATAGGGATTAGAGGGAGAATTCAGAAATTCCACAAGTCTTTCATAAATAAGTATACATCGCAGAGGCTGGACCACAACAAGGAAACAAAATCTCTAAACTAGGAAGTCTGTACACATGTGTAGGTCTTGTCAATCAAATATAATATATTTCAAAGCCTCCGGAAAACAAGTCCAAGGCAGGAGCAGTCGAGGTGCTTCCTGCACAAAATTTCCACACCCGGAAACCTTAGTGATTTAGATTTCATTACTATAGGGGATACTACGTTTCTTTAAGAGCTAATAAAAGATACAAAAATACACCTGACACCTCTAACATTAACAATGTTTCCTCAAAAACAGCTCTTTATTTTTCAACATTATAAGGAATCTGTGGAGCAAAGACTCACACTTTAACCTGAAGCTTGGAATTTCTTCTATCAGGTTGGCTGAATGGCATCACGCCATTCATTGAACTGACACCCACGTGACCTGTGTCTGCAAACTCAACTACTGCTCTTTCACTTGGCTTGCCTTTCAATCTGACCCAACTCCTAGGCAATTTTCCTGGGCTGATAATCTGAGGGGAGCGAGTAAGGCTGGGAACTGGACAGGGAAGGAAAGAGAGAGAAGGGACGTGGAAGGTGAGTCATTGGTCAATCTTGTTAAGACCAACTTATTTTTAGGGTGGCCCGCTGTCCAGATTTGCCTGGAACCGTTCACTGACCTTATTAACTTAGGGTATGGGAGGGATGCTTAAGGAGGAACGATCCACAATAAAGAAAAAGGACTTGCTTATCAAGTGAGCTTTTTACTTTTCAACAAACAGTTGTGCCATAATTCAAAGGGTAGACGGCATCTGCATCTCCGTGACCCTGAAACCTACCACAGATAAGCAGGGTGGCAGCTGAACAAGCTGGGTGTAAACAGTTAGAATACTGTTCTTGCATACAGGCCGGCCTCTCCCCACCCCCAAACCCCCAAAAAGGCTGAACTCAGACATTCCACCCAACTTAACCGCACCAGGCACTGGACAGTCACCCCACAGATCTCAGCAAGAAGGGACTGAGCATCCCACTATCCAGATGGCCGACGGGAGAAGGGAAAGCAGACTCTTCTGCTGCAGCCTCAGCCTGAACACCAGACGCAGAGGCTAACCCCAGAGCGAAGGCCCAGGAGACTTCACCTACCTTTCAGTTCTCGTAAGAAGAGGACCTCAGAGTCCCAACATTCAAGCTCTAGCTCTGCTGCCCACTAGTCAATGCATCCTTTTTGGTCTCTTCACTGTAAAATGGGGAAGAGTAGTAACTATATCACAGTTAGGGGGTTAAGTGAGAAAATCTGCATCTATTACATGCAGATATTAAATGAGAAAACAGCATGTATTACTTTACATACAAGGGAGAGGCTGGCAGGGCTGAGCTATAGTATTAATTGTGGTAGGAACACCTGAGATTTACCCTCTTACGTTTTTAAGTGCACAATACAGTATCGTTCACTGACTTAGGAATGTTTTAACAATCAAACTTATATCCTCTTTTGCTGGTTCCATACATTCTCATCATGTATTTGTTCAAATATTAAGTGAGTTCCTACTAAGCACCAGCCTTGTAAAGCACTAGGAAGTCAGCAGTGAATGAGACACTAGCCCTGTCCTCAAGGAACTCCTATGGGTTCTTAGGGAGGTCAACGCTGAAACCAACAACTATGAAACAGCATGATGTGTGTGCATTAGAAGGGAGGAAGGTATCCCACCCAGCTTCCAGTGGAGAGTGATGGGAGGAATTGGGGATGAGTGAGGGATGACGTCCTAGAGAAAGAAGCTCTCTGATCCGCCCTCGGTCTCCAGCTAGCTCTTCTTCTAATGCCCGATGCCACACACACACGCCATCCTTGATCCCTTCTCTGCTCAGCCTCATGCTCTAGAATGCTAACACCTGTTGCTCCACATCTATGCTGCCGACCTCTGGATCTTCATTCCCACCTTGACTTTTCTCCCAAACACCAGGTTTGATGGCCCAGGTGTCAGTTAGGTTCTCCAGCAAGCAGAGAGTAAAACTGAGTAGGAGACTTATTGGGAGTCATGGCTGTGAAAGATAAAAGAGGATGCATTATTTAGCCATTGCTGTGTAAGCTCATTATTGCTTTTGCTGCTCTGATATTCACTGAGTACTTGCTGTGCTAGCACTGTGCTAAGGAAAAGTGTGCTGAGTGCACGTTTTCACTGTTAACTCCAGGCTTAAGAGTTAGAAGACGAGTTCTCTCATGGCCTTGGCCAAGTTCATCCCAGTCTCTGGGCATCAATGTCCTCAAGTGACAATGACAGCCTAGATGATCTAAAGTTATGTTATACAGGGCAAAAATGGGTTGAACCAAATCAACTCATCGGTTTGGTTGGTCCCATCCCATTCCTCTGAGGTTAGATCAATATAGCTTGAGAAAAGTTACCAATGATTCCTAGAAGGTATATTTTTAGCATTTTCTCCTCAGCTTACATGCACATCACATGGGAGTGTTCTCACTAACAAAACCCCAAAGCATCTTACCTAATGCAGTCTTTGAAGATATTCTGACTACAACATAGATGCTTCTATAACAGAAGTTTACCCTCAGCATTCATAAGAATTTACATGCAAACATCTTATAAAATAATAACTGAGCTACGCAAAGGCCAAGCACTCTTTTAAACATTTGATAATGCATCATCTCATTTAATTCTGGCAACTACCCAATGAGGGAAGCCCCTATTTTATTGATAATGAAACTGGCAGAGAGGCTAAGTGAAAATCCTCCACGGCAGACTGGAGATGTGAGCCCAGGAAGTGGGACCCCCACAACAGGCTCCCCTCCCCCCCCAATGCTACCAAACGTCCTCCTGAAGTGTCACACCTGTGGTTCCCTAGGTGCTCCATCAGGTTGTAGTTTAATTAAAACAACAGCAGCAATCTGCTTTATTACCTATAATCTCTTTCTGATGCTTCTAGCTAAGAAAATAAAGTTCTAACAGATACATGAGATTCTTTTTAGAACTGGTTTCCAACAATCTAATGTGGCTTCTCAACAATAAAGTGCATGAAGATATAATACTTTTGCTCTAAACTTGGGCTGGCACACTCGTCTGTGAAAGGCAGAGGGTAAATATCTTAGACCTTGGAGACCATAAAAGGTCACTGTCAAAGCTACTCAGATTTGCTACAGTAGGGAGAGAACAGCCAATAGTTAAACAAATGAGTGTTGCCGTATGTCAATAAAACTTTATTTATGAACACTAAAATTTGAATTTTATATAATTTTATGTGTCATGAAATATGACTCTTCTGATTTGTTCACAACCACTTAAAAATCTAAAAAACATTTTTACCTTGGAGGATGAACAAAAAGGGCAGTGGGCTGCATCCAGCCCATGGACCACTGTTTGCCAATCCCGGCACCAACCCGCTCACTTACGTATATCTGAATCGGTCTTAGGGAACAAACAAGGTTTTTCTTAAGAGAAAAATAAAAACACTGTATATTGTTTTCTAATTTCTTTGTAATATGAATCTATATTTTTTTGGTCAAACTATATCATATTGTTCCTAAAGATTTAAAATTTTATGTCACTAAATATGTAACCATCAAGAAGGTTAAATTCCACTTCTACCTTGGCTGCCAATAAGCAGATGTCAGTGCTGTTGTCTATTCTTGTTTTGAAATTCAAGCCCAAGACAAAGTAAAATATATTCCCAAATATCTACAAATGCACACATGAAATATAGGTGTATTTTAAAGAACCCAACAGAAAGGACTTTAAATTTCACAGCCCCTGCTAATGCAGGCAGCTAATCCTATTTACATTCATATTAGCCTTGGTATCTTTTTCCCTAAGATTTACCTATTTGTATGCTTGCATGAGTTAAACTGCCTTTTGCATGATATCAGTACTTTTGTAATTTAAATCTATAAAAGGCAATTTCTTTTAAATATACTTCCTAACAGTGGGTGAAAGCAGCACCAAAGTTATTTGAGAGCTGTACACCTCAGTAAACATGTGCACTGAACTCCAGGCGACGTGCAGAATGGGGGGATTAATCTCAGACTGTAGGAATGGCACGGAAAATAAAATCGAGGCTGAAAAAGAAGCCGCCTTTGAAAACGGCCAGCTTGCGTTGTTATCGAAGGAAATGGTGTGTTTTAGAATTGGTATTTAGACAAGTAAAGCTTTCTCATCTTCTGAGAGTGCTAAGGACTGTATGCTTTTCCTCGTTGTGATTTTTTACATCCCAAATACCCTTAGCCACAGGATAAGCAAGTTTGACAATTTAATGTTGGTGGTGGCTGATAAACGGAACATGGTTGACCATTTGGTGGCCAGAGCAAATTTTAAGATGTCAATTATGACTTCGGATGGGACATAGGAAGCAGTGTAAATGGGTACGTATTTGGTAGGGGTGAGGGTCTAAAATAGAGAAAAAATTGTGGTCAGTTCAAGTTTTTCCTTCATGTAATTTCTATGAAGTGTTCACCTTCACCATCTCCAGTTGACATAAGTGAGATGCAAACAGGTTAATGTCTAATCTTGCCCCCAAAAAGCAGTGCCTTCCAGATATGTGGGACGCACACACCAACACATTTCTTTTCTATTTAGGGCTGGGATTTTCCTATCAAAAAGCAATGGGGCATGAAGTCAGAGGGGAGGGACTTCCGGATGCATGCCCTGACTTGTGGCTACAATGAGCATGTTCTCCCAAGAGAACTGGCCCTCAGGTCCCCTCCCTCTGACTCAGGCCACGGCACATTTCCCAGAGCTTACCAGGTCCGGGGCTTGAAGGAATTGATTTCCAACTTGTCTCATGCTGAAAGTAACCCCACAGTGAAGTCAGGAAAATACAGCGTCCCGAACTGGGCAGCCAGAGCAGTGGGGCTGGTCTGACTCAGGACCTGAGACCATAAGTAGTACTAACACACACACACACACACACACACACACACACACACACACACACCCGTTTCAGATGTGGGGAGGGAGGGGATTCCCTCCCTTTAATCTCTAGACGTTGACCTGTTCTGCCTCTGGCTGTGATGTCTACACACACCAGGTATCTAGATGGAAATGAGGCACTCCACTCACTACCCAGATAATTCCGCCAAGCTTCACCACTGGTTCATGACGACTAAAGGCCGTGCGTGTGCACGCGCGCGCGCACACACACACACACACCCAAAAATCCACCACCCTGAAAGGAGCCATTATAAATGTTTCATGTGGAACTTTCACAACCCATCAGACTTGCCAGAGTTTTCAAATTAACTCCCTTTCTGCCCAAGGGGATCTCTCTGAAAGAGATTTCTCCAGCCTCCAACCTCCACAGAAAATTCTGAATTTGAAACAGAATGCAAATAATGCGTTTTGACTCCCTAATCAACAAATGGGATCAACTTGAATTGATTAAGAACCTTTGAAATTAGCTGTCTTTAATTCTCTCCATGGCCTGCTGCTGGTACTCTGAAGATAGGAGGTGGGTGGGTGGGTCGGGTGTGTGTGTGTGTGTGTGTGTGTGTGTGTGTGTGTGTGTGTGTGTGTGTTGGGGAGGCGGGGGGGAAGGGTAGAGTTTGGGGAGTTAGTTTCATTTCTTTTTTTTTTTCAGGGTTCATATAGACCTTTTTAAAGAAAACTTTTTTTTTTAATTTTAATGGTGACACAACTCTAAGAAAGAAAGCATTCACTTGGTACAATTATATGGCTTTTCATGAAGTATACTTCCAATAGTTGCTTGGCTGTATGAAACCTGCACAACTTTAGTGAAAAAAAAATACATGCAATCTGAAATGAATGCATAAATAATATGCAACTGTCTAGACAGTATAGGTCACTTGCAAAGAAAGCAGGTCGGGGGAAAAATTGTCCATCAGTCAGACAACCATAACTGATTCTGATGCTAAATAATGGTGGAGATATTCAGCATTCTCTATGCGAAAGGCTTCGCTGAGCATTCGCTCTTCCCAAGTCAGTGGTCTTCTACTTATCTAGTGCTTTATGCAGCCTTTGGAAATGCACTCTCTATTTAAACATTAAAATTAATGCCGAAAGAATAGTGGGTGAGCAAGGGGGTGCCACTGACCTGTGTGATTGGCTTTTGGTAAAGCAAAAATAACCCTCCTCGGTCAACAGTATGAGCTTTTCATACCCACAGAATCTTAAATAGATGTAGTTATGGAAACTTTAGGAGAGCAAAAGATACACACATACACACACACACACACACACACACACACACCATGGAACACTTTTGCTCGCTAGTAATAATGTTAGATGACAAGTTCAGGTAATCAAATCTTGTACTATTTTTTAAATTATAATAATCTGTGTACATAGTGGGAAAAAAAAAGGCTTGAAAACTAAACCAAATATGTTAAATATTTATTCCAGCCTTTTAGCACCATAGACTGTGGTGATCCTCTCTCCAGACAGAGAGCAGGACAGTTGCTGCTGTCACTGCCCTCCCAAACTACGAGCCTTAACGAGAGTTGTGAGCTTGTGCCCAGGGTGGGGGACGGCCACCAGCTGGCTCTCCAGCCTGACAGCCCCCTGGGCTCTTTGAGAGAGGAACCCAAAGCCAGACCACCATGAACTAGGCGCCACGCCCACAGGAGGAGAGATCCATGCTCACCTTGCTGGGAACACAATGAAAATAAAATAACAAGAGTAACAGACACCTTTTATCGAGCGCGTACTAAGTGTCAGGTGCTGAGCTAAGTAAGACCTGAAGATCGGCCCTGTCTCATTTAACACTCACAAAAATCCTGCAGAGTTGTAATGATTTATTTTCCTCATTTTATGTTTGAGAAACACGAGGCTCAGAAAGGTTAAATAACTTGCCTGAAGCCAAACAGCTAGTAAGTGGCTCAGAGCACATTTAATTCCAGGGTCCTTTAAAGCTAAGCTCACACTCTTAACCTCTGTGATATTTTGCGGCTCCTGGCTGCTCACCCCCCGACTTAGGGCAGACTTCTCCATGAGGTGCAGTGGGTACAGTGCTTAGGGTCCAACACACCTGAATGCTTTGCTCCTTGCAATAAGCAACATACATATGTCAACTGTTGGTATAAAGATGATATGATCCAGACTTGATTATATTTCTATTCTACCAAAGCAGAAGTAAAATATAATTTTAATTTTTTTAATGGAGGAGGGCGTCCATGAAGACAAAAATGCTTAAGAGTCATAGAAATTCATAAAGCAAACCTAGACCCTAGAGATCTTCTGGAGTCTATCTTCTCACTTTCCCTAGAGGGAGACTGAGGCCTGGAGAGGGTAAGGGATATGTCCTTGGTAATCCAGCAAGTGCATAATTAAACCTGGACCCTTGGTCCTCCCATCATATTTCTGAGCCATTTCTATATCAAACCAATGAGTCAGAAACCTAAAGCTGCTTCTTTTTGTTCCTTTTTGTAGTTTTCCACTGTGAGTAAGCAGGTTGTCCACCCAAAATGGCATTTAATCAGCATTTTCATTTTGCTATTGAATATCTCACAAGTTGATGTCTTCATGACTTTTGAAATATTGTCAATAGAAAAAGGCCAAGTGTGAAATACAATGATTCTAGGTGGCTCTTCCCGTGAGTTGCCACTTTTTATATTAAATAGAACTCTGTATGTGAAAGGGTTCTGAGAAGGTTAAAAAGTGCTTATAGAGCTGAAAGAGATTATTTTGAGAACGCATTTATTAAGCTGGATGTTTAGGTCTGAAAAATGAAAACCATTTCCTTCAAAAGCTGCCAGAGGGCATTCTGGGACACCTATCTCAGCAATCTACCTTTTGTTTTTAAATTTGTCAGAAGCACCCTTGCTCGGGTCCTCGCACCAGGAGGGGGGAGGGGGACAGGTGGCTGGCCCCAGTTACTCAGGGCCTCCCTCTGCCACCTCTCCCTTCCGACAGGCAGAGGTTTCCACCAGGTCGGCCCCATGACTGGGACCATTTCATCCTCCCGTCCCTTCCTTTTAGGCTGCCAGCGTTATTTATTTTTAATGCCTTTGATTCATTTCCCTGTTGTTTTGACCAGGCAACCAGCACACATCTGCTGCCACCAGGAGGTGTCAATAGTTCATACTGCTCAATTTGTCTGCCCCAAACCCACTGTAGGGCTGATTTTGAAATGCCTGCCTCTCAAGTTTCAATTTCAAAGTATTATGCTGCGTTCTTAGCATTAAAGATTCATAGGTTGAATTAAAGATTTATTTTTAGGGGGTGCGTTATTATAAGGCAAATCACGTTCTTTTCATTTTAGACATATTGGCTATTACGATTTCATCTTTTTTGCTAAAAGCTCAATTACATCAATATCACTCGAGACCCTCCCAAACACTAAGCTAAAAGCCGGGCTTCTCGGCAGCCAAATGCCTATTGCCCTTTAAGGATTAACTTCTCTAAGAATGAATCCCATCCCTCCAATGCAGAGTTATCTTCCTAATAAAAAAACTGATGGAGATACACCTCTGCTTAAAACCTCTGCCGGTTTCCTGTTGCTCCCAGGATGCATTTTAAACTCCTTCCTCTGTCTTACAAAGCCTTCCACAGGCTGCAGCCTGACCGCCTTTCACCATGCCCGCTGCTCTCCTTCCCAGCAGAGGAGCTTAGGCGTTGCCAAAACTGCACATCTTCTACGTAGGCAGGTACCTCAGCCTGCACCTTCCATTCAAGACCTAGGTTAAATGTCCCTCATCCGAGGGGAGAGCTTTCGCGCGAGTCTGTGTGCCTCTATAATCCAGCTTACCTGGCCATGTTTTAAAATATCTCTATGTCCATCTCGCCCTCAGACTGAGCTCCCAACATAGGAATGGAAAATTATCCCTATTTGTAACCCTAGGGTTCAGCACAGTGCCAAGCATACTCATAAAAATTAGTAAGTAAATGAAGAAATGAATGAGTGAATAAATGAATCCACCTGCTCAAGAACTTACACGCATCATGGTCAACAGAACACCATGACAAAACCAACATCAACATTTCGATCCTTAGAGTAAAATCTGAGCCTATACAGGAAGTAGTAAAATTCCCTCGGGGGCTTCTAACACAGGCTGTGACTACAGTAAGCACTCTGCATAATCTAAATGATCCAAGTCTTTGGTTGAGACCAGAGCTTCTGAGATGTGTGTGCTGGGTGGCGGGACGGTGTTTGGGAGAGGGAGAAAAATGTCTTTAAATGGGTGACAGCCACCTGGGTGCGTATGACAGCATGAAAGAGGCCATTCTAGAGAGAAAAAGTCATAGGCTTTCAGTTCTGAGGGATGAAGAAAGTGACAAGGACAAGGACCCCTGGGGAAGGGGTCGGTATGTGGAACAGGGAATTTCTAGAAAAAGTAAAAGATGGATCTCCTGACTCAGAAGCAACTGAGAAGGGATGAGAGTGCCTCCTTTGCAAGGATGAAGGTGTTTTTACTTGGAGACTCCATTCCTGAGCCAAGTTTTCAAAGTGCTATTTTGAACAGTGAGACGGAAAGGGCAAGGATAAAATAGGCTGACAGTAGACAGCTATCCCCATGCCCTCAAGATTCTGGGAGAGACCTCCCACCCCATAACACTGCCCGTCCCTCTCTCCCCCTTCGCTTACTGACCACAAAGGAGGAGGAGTGACCTGCCCGGTCAGCAGAACCCAGGGAGGGTCTGAGCGGGGCTGGGCCGTTCCTGGCTCCGTCTCAGGTCTGCCTACCTCTAGAGGGAGTCTTCTCTTGCTCCTGCTTCTGCAGGAAAAGCACAGCTGCCTTGGGCCTGGCATCTCCTTTCTGGAGTCACACTGGAAGTCCATGTCTATTGGCCCAAACTAGTGAGGTTTTTCAAATGGGAGGCAGCGATCCCGTTTGCAGTTGACCGAGCAAGTGTCTGCTTGATACAAAGGGGCCGGCGTGCAGAGGTCCAACATGGCAGCTGTATAAAGGGACGCTCAACGCGCCCCTCCCGTGGGCAAAATCAAACATACCTGTATATAGGTAGCAATCACTCCTGCGACACAACTGAGAGCTGAATGAACAGCTTCCAGCAATAAAAAAAAGAAGGAGGGGCCACAGAGCAGACTGGAGGCGCAGAGCCCACCAGGAGCTGCGAGACCTCTCTGGGGCCGGAGGCCATTGATGTCCCCTCCTCCTCCATCCAGTGGGCGGGGGCTCTATTTGGGGCTTCGGCCTACCTGGTAGGTCACGTGGAGCATGCAGCGACACTGCATGGAGCCTTCGGCCTCCTAACAAAGGAAGCAAGCATGAACAGCAGGGTGTCATCACACCCACCTGAGCTCCTCTAGGGAGCAGGCTCGTGCCCTGAGCGCCGGAAGCGGCTGCCTTGTTTGACGCCGGAAGTGCCCACTGGGGGGCGGGGCCCAGGCGCCGGAAGTGACGCCTGGTGTTTGGTGCTGGTAGTGCCTGTGCGGTTCCAAGCAGCTTCCCAAACTACTCCACGCCTAGATCCTGCACAGAGGTCACTTGTACACTCCACCCACTTTCTCCAACTAGCGAGAGAGACTGTGTGGAGAAGGCTAAGGAGCTGAGGGAGCGCCCCGTGAGCTGTGGGGATTCCCCGGTTAAAGGGCCAGTCAGCGCCATTGTTTGCATTCCCCCCACCTCCACAGGGTGGGCAGGGACTCTATCCAGGTGCTCTTGCGTGCCTGCAAGGTTGCTGCAGTGTGTTTCCAGCCACATCATCCAAGTCCATTTAGGCCCTAACAAAGGGAGCGAGCAGGATCCACAGGGCGTTACTACACGCACCTGGCCTCCTCACCTGCAGTTGCTTGGGCTGGGAAGGTCGGTTCCCCAAACTCCTTAGGCACCCACGCAGGTCCTACTGGCCTGCCAAAACCTCCTGGCACATACAGCCTACACAAAGCCCGCTTCTATACAAGGCCACTTTTCCAAGACTGGAAGCGACAGCTATTTTGTCTAATTCATATCAACAAATATAGAAAGCCAAACAAAATGAAAAAAACAGAAGAATATCTCTCGAAGGAACAAAAAAAAAATCCCCAGGGGGAAAAAATAACCCTAAGGAAACGGAAATAAGTAATGTGCCTGATAAAGAGTTCAAAGAACCAGTCATAAGGATGCTGGCCAAACTTGAGAGTGGGATAGAGGAACTTAGCGGAAACTTCAACAAAGAGCAAGAAAGTATAAGAAAGAACCAAGCAGACCTGAAGAATAAAATAACTGAAATTATAAACACATTATAAGGAATCCACAGCACATTAGCGAACACAGAAAAAGAGATCAGGACCTGGAAGACTAGTAGAAATCAACCAATCAGAACAGCAGGGGGAAAAAGGAATTTAAAAAACTGAGGCCTCCAGTGAGCTGCACCTGAGCTGAGCTGCCGCTGAGCTGGTGAGAGTGCATGTACTTAGCAGCAAAGTTGCCAGTTCAACACCTATATGGGATGGTGGGCTGTGCCCCCCCCCCTTCCTCCTGCAACTAAGATTGAACACAGCACCTTGAGCTGAGCAACCACGAGCTGCCGATGGGTGGCGGCAGCCAGATGGCTCAGTGTGCAGCAAGGTTACTGGCTGGACTCCAGCATGGGATGGTGGTCTACACCCCCCTGCAACTAGATTGAAAGCAGCGACTGGAATTGAAGCTAAGCTTGCACCCTCCACAATTAAGATTGAAGGACAACAACTTAACTTGGAGCTGATGGGTCCTGGAAAAATACAGTGTTCCCCTTCCCCAATTCCCCAACACTGTTCCCCTCCCCAGTTCCCCAATTAAAACAAAAATCTTTAAGGAAAACTCAAAACCGAAGCTGCTGGGATAACATCAAATGTTCAAGCAATTGTATTTTAGGGATCCCAGAAGGAGATGAAAAAGAGAAAGGAATAGAAATTTTATTTAAAGAAAAAATAGCTGAAAACTTTCCTAACTTGGGAAAAGAAAGAGACATCCAGGTTCTAGAAGTGCAGAAATTTTCAAACAAGATGAACCCAAACAGACAGAACCACACCAAGATACATTGTAGTTAAAGTGGCAAATGTTAAAGATAAAGAGACAATATTGAATGAGCCAAGAGAAAAACAAGTTACATACTAAGGAAACCCCATAGGGCTATCAGCTGATTTCTCAGCAGTAACTTTACAGCCAGAAGGGAATGGCAGGACATCTTTAAATTGCTGAAAGGACCCTACAACCTAGAATAATATACCCAGCAAGGTTATCATTCAGAATTGAGGGAGAGATAGTATCCTAGACAAGCAAAAAACTAAAGGAGTTCATCATCATTTAACCAGCTTTACAAGAAATATTACAGAGTCTTCTTTAAATAGAAACAGTAAGATCATAACCAGAAATAAGAAATATGAGGGAGGGAGAAATCTCACAGAAAACCTAAGTACTCAACAAATATAGCAAATCAGACATTTAAAAAGTTACTATGAAGGTTAAGTCAAAAAAGTATCAAACTCAATTCAAACTATAGTAAGTAGTTAGAAGACATACACAAGATCTAAAATATGACATCAATAACATAAAACATGAAGGGGGTAGTAAAAATTTTGTACTAATATTCAAACTTAAACTCCCATCAGCTTAAAATAGACTGCTATAGATTTTTAAATGATATACGTAAACCTTATGGTAACCACAAACCAGAAACTTACAAAATATATACAAAGAACAAAGAGAAAGGAACATAGATAAAAACATTAAAGAAAAACAGCAAACCACAAGGGAAGAGATCATAAGAAGAAAGGAACAAAAGACAACTGCAGAAACAACCTAAAAACAATTAAAATGGCAGTAAGTACATACTTATCAATAGTTACTTTAGGGGCAGGCCGAGTGGCGCGTTGGTTAGGAGTTGGCTTGGGACGCCAGCTCTGAGCAGCAGGACCCCAGTATGGATCCCACACGAAGGCCAGTGATGCTGTGTCCTCTACAGCTAAGATGGTGAACAACAGCTTGACCTGGAGCTGGGCTGCCATGAGTCACCAGCCACAGCGTAGGCTGCAGTGGGGCTGGTCGGCAGCTGGCGTACGCTTTCATGAGCTGCCATGAGCTGCCGTGAGTGGCCGTCCAATGGCTGATGAGCGATCTGCCTCACCCGGGAAGAGTGCAATGATAATACCAACATGGGCCAGTGAAGCAATGTCCTCCACAACTAGACTGAAGAACAAAAGGACAGCAACTCCCTGATTCCCCAATGCTGTTCCCCTCCTCCAATTCCCCAATAAAATCTTTTATAAAAAAGTTACTTTAAATGTAAATGGATTAAATGCTCTAATAAAAAGGTATAGGATGGCTGAATGGATTAAAAAACATGACCCATCTATATACTGCTTACAAGAGCTTCACTTCAAATCAAAACACACATACAAATTAAAATTGAAGGGATGGAAAAAGATATGCCATGGAAATAGAAATGAAAAGAAAGCCAAAGTAGTAATACTTATATCAGACAAAATAAACTTTAAAAAATGTTTAAAAAGACGAAGGACATAATTATTAAAGGGTCAATCCAAGAAGAGGATGTAACAATTGTTACAAAAAGAGCACTTAAATATATAAAGCAATTATTACTGGACATAAAGGGAGAAGTCCATAGTAATAAAATAGTAGTAGGAGATTATAATACCCTATACACATCATTGGATAGAGCATCCAGAGAGAAAAACATTAATGAAATATTGGCCATAAATGTCACATTACCAGAGATTGACTTAATAGGCATTTTTAGAACATTTCATTGAAAAACTGCAGAGTACATGTTTTTCAAGTGCACATAGAACATTCTCCAGGGTAGATCACTTATTAGACCACAATACAAGCTTCAATAAATTCAAGAAGATTGAAATCATATCAAGCATCTCTTCTGACACTACAGTGGTGTGAAACTATAATAGAAATCAACTACAGGAAGAAAACCGGAAAAAACACAAATCTGTGGAGACTAAACAGCATGCCACTCAACAATGAATGGGTCAAAGAGGAAATCAGCAAGAAATCAAAAACTACCTTGAGACAAATAAAAGTAATAATTTTCAAAATTTATAGGAGGCAGCAAAAGCAGTTCTACAACGAAAGTTCATAGCTATACAAGCCTACTTTAAGAAACAAGAAAAATCCCAAGTAAACAACTTAACTCTACACCTAAAAGAACTAGAAAAAGAAGAACAAACAAAACCCTAAGTAAACAGAAGGAAAGAAATGGTTACTATCAGAGCAGCAATAAATGAAATGGACATTTTAAAACACAGAAAAGATCAGGGCCGGCCAAGTGGCTCAGTTGGTTAAGAGCTTGCTCAAGAGTTTGAGCTCTGAGCAACAGTGGTTCGATTCCCAGCCTGAGCTGAGCTGCCACTGAGGGTAGCAAGATGGCTCAGCTGAAAAAAAAAATAGTAAATATCAATAAAACTAAGAGTTGGTTCTTTGAAAAGATAAATAAAATAGAAAAACCTTTAACTAAACTCATCACACAAAAAAGGAGAAAGAGCCCAAATAAATAAAATCATAAATGAAAGTTGAGAAGTTACAACTGATACAGAAATACAAAAAATAATTAGAGAGTACAATGAACAATTATATGCCAACAAATTCAACAATCTAAAAGAATATAAATTTCTAGAAGTATATAAACTTCCAAGACTTTACCAGGAAAAAATACAAAACCTAAACAGACCAATTACTAGCAATAAAATTGAAGCAGTGATTAAAAACTCCCAAAAAGAAAAGTCCAGGACCAGAAGGCTTCACAGGTCAATTCTGCCAAACATGCAAAGAATACCTATCCTTCCACAAAAGACCTTAAATAGCCAAAGTAATCTTGAAAAAAACAAAGTGAGAGGTGTCATGCTCCCTGATATCAAACTATACTACAAAGCTACAATAGTCAAAACAGTATGGTACTGTATAAAAACAGATATATAGATCAATGGTCTAGAATAGACAGCCCGGAAATAAATACCCCACTTAAATGGTCAATTAATCTATGATAAAGGAGGCAAGGATATACAATGGTAAAGATAGTCTCTTCAGTAAGTGGTGTTGGCGAAACTGGACAGACACATGCAAAAAAAAAATGAAATTGGACCACTTTCTTACACCATATACAAAAATAAACTCAAAATGGATTACAGACTTAAAAATGTTAGAACTGAAACCATTGAACTTCTAGAAGAAAACAGAGAGTAAACTCTTTGACATCGCTCGCACAATATCTTTTTTGATATATTTTCTTGAGCAAGGGAAAGAAAAGAAAAAATAAACAAATGGGATTGCATCAAACTAAAAAGGTTTTGTGCAGTGAGAGAAAACCAACAAAATGAAAAGACAACCTACTGAATGGGAGAAGATATTCACCAAGGATACATTTGATAAGAGATTAATATCTAAAATATATAAAGAACACATACAACTTAACAACAAAAAAACAAACAATGTGATTTAAAAATGGGCAGAGGACCTGAATAGACATTTCTCCAAAGAGGACACACAGGTGGCCAATAGACATATGAAAACACGCTCAACATTACTAATCATCAGGGAAATGCAAATCAAAACCAAGAGCGATCACCTCACATCTTTTATAATGGCTATCTTCAATAAGTCAACAAACAAGTGTTGGCGAGCATGTGGAGAAAAGGGAACCCTGGTGCACTGTCGGTGGGACTGCAAATTGGTGCAGCCACTATGGAAAACAATATGGAGGTTTCTCAAAATATTGAAAGTGGAGCTGCTATACAATCCAGCAATCTCACTTCAGGGTATTTATCCATACAAAACAAAAACACTAATTGAAAAATATATGTTCACTCCTATGTTCATTGCAGCATTACTAGTAATAGCCAAGATATGGAAGCAACTTAGATTTCCATCAATAGATGAATGAGTAATGAAGATGTGGGATATATACATATATAAGGGAATATTATTCAGCAATAAAAAAGAATGAAATCTTGCCATTTGTAACAACATGGATGGACTTAGAGTGTATTATGCTGAATGAAATAAGTCAGACAGAGAAAGACAAATACCATTATGATCTCACTTGTATGTGGAACCTAAAAAAAAAAATAAATGAATAAATAAAACAAAACAGAAACAGACTCAGATACAGAGAATAAGCCGATGGTTGCCAAAGGAGAGAGGGTAGAGAGACGGAAATTTAAAAAAACAAAAAAAAAAACAAAAAAAAACCCCATTCAATAAAAAAGCAACTAGAACAAAATATGAGTACTATACATAGCCCATTCACTCACTAAACATTTATTCACTAAATATTTTAAATTGGGGGGCAGCCTAATACCTTCCTTATCTTGGAGGAGGGTGTGAGAAGCAAGATATAGAAGCCCAATTACTGGGCCATAAATTCCAGCCACATCTTCTAGTTGAGTGATGCCTGCATTAAGATGATATTTTGATCTTCATTGACCTGATTCTTGTAGTTATATCTTGATTAATTGTGAACTTACAGGGCAATAGGTTTCAATTAGCCACTTTTGAAAGTCCAACAGGCTGCCTGCTTTCTTTTAGATCTGAGTTGAATAATGGGCCCTTGGACCACTGCAGAACCCATGGAAAGATCGCTTTCCTCAGCTGACATTTCTGATTTAAGGAGTCTGCTCTACTTTAACTCATCTGGGATCTCCATTTATTGATGCAGAAGAGAACACTGAGCCCCACATCAGTCCTGGGGGTCTGAACTAAACCCAAGTGTGAATGACAATCCCGACAGCAGCAACAACTTGGTGAATACCAGTCACACTGAATCCAACTGTTCACTGTATCCAACATGAAATAAACAAAGTTTCACTAAAGAGAACTAGAACTAAAGGATCATTCAAACAGGACTGAACCTAGATATTAAAAACAAACAAACAAACAAAAACCCCTCACCTACTGCATCAAAACAAATCAAATCTTCAACATGTTTTCTGAATCAAACTGGTATTTTATTCTGTTCAAGTATCAAATACATATCAGGTGATGTTTCTTTCCAGGCATGGAAAAATATTCAGCAAATTTAACAGTATTTATTGCTTCCCTCTCATCCTTTTTAATTCCTCTAAATTAAATCACATTCTTTTTTGGTCACCACCTTTCAATTCTGTTTCATCTTTAACAGTATATATGCATGAATGACCAACAAAAGTCACAAAAAGATTTTATCTAACTTGGTATAATATTTCATGTTTTCTCAAAGGAGAACATTTGAAATTCATGGCTGAAGCACAGATGATGATGGAATTTCCTCTTCTTAAGAAGCTTGAAAGAATTTTTGAAGGATGATCTTTTAACAGATTTGAAGTAGATGAAACGTGTCTCATTGCCATCCAGGTAGTTAGCCTGTGGGGCTTCTAGTTCCGACTTGCACGCTGCTCAAACCAGACGGTAGAGTAATATTTAAATAAGAGGTTTCTTTATTTTCTCATTCATTCATTTATTCATTCAACACATATTCAGCGAATCCCTCTGTGATAGATCCATAGTGAATCCAGGGGAATTAATAGTAAATAAATCATAGCCCTCCTTGGAGTTCACCGATCAGTAGAGGAAACAGAACTATCAGTGGATAAATCACCATAGAATAAGGGCTACGGAACAGTAACAAGGAACTCTGAGAACTCTTTATGTTTCTGATTAATGGTAGCGACCATTTATCCATAGATGAAACACCTATTTCCAAAGAATTCGAGTTCAAGGAAATAAGCTTATCCAATTCTATTTAACTGCATTCTGTCATGCAGGAGGTACTTAACCTCACAAAGCCCACTGACAGCATCAGCTACACAGCAGTCGACGAGCTGGGCAATGGCTACACATGACACGAAATAATGGGTGCAGCCAACTGACTATGCGCTTACTTTGGTCCAGCGCTGTTCAAAGCACCTTAAGTCATTGCACCCTCAAAACCATCCTGTAAGGTAGGTACTATTGCAATCCCCATTAATAAAAGGTGAACCGGAGGGACAGTGAAGATGAATAATTCCCCCAAGCACACAGTTTGTAAATGGTAGAGCTTATACTTTTATTTATTCAGTGGAATGCAACCTAGTGGGGCTCTCTTGAGCTAACTCCCTACTAGGTGTTCTCTCTCTCTCTCTCTCTCTCTCTCTCTCTCTCTCTCTCTCTCTCTCTCTCTCTCTCTTTCTCATAAAAATAAGGTGCAATATTTACAAAAGCAAATGAATTGTCCCTCACGGGTTTGGGCATTCTGAGCTAATAAGAATGTTCTGTTTTCTCAGAAAGTAAACTTTTTATCTTCTATGAATCCTCTCATATAGGTCTAACACATACAGCTTATATTTTTTACAAGCAGTAGCATGAAATCTAACAGGCAAAAATATATAATCACAAAAATGTATGTAAAATATATAAAAGCAATAAACTATTTTTTTTTCTTTCAATGAGACAAACCAAGATCAGTAAAGTTCAGGTCCTTAAATACATTTAAGAAACACGCACATAAAATCACTAAAAAACTATAGATTATTTAAGAAAAATCATAAGAACAAGACCCTCCCTTACTTTTCAAAGATGAAAGAAGAAAAATTTATTGAACTCCAGTAAAATAAAGATTTCAGCATTCATTCTGCCTGAGGGACTGAATCTTAGCCATCATGCCTCAAGTTCTCATGACTAGACACCACTTTGAATTAAAGCATTGCCATCAGAGTGTCTCCATATTCTGTATATTACTTCAGGGGAGAGGAAGCTCCTTATAAGCTATTAGCATCTTGTGATAAATTACTACAGCTTAATTTTTCAAACGAGCCAACTACAACCTGGGAAAGCATTCAGCAGAGGCACAAAAGAATAGGACCCCGGAAAAATAAATTATAATTAAGAATGAATCTTCATGGCTTTTCGTGTTCCTTTGAGAGTCTTATCATTTTGTGAGAACTCTTCACATATGTTAGTGAAAATCTGATGTTTCTGCTTCTAAGCTTTCTTTTCTCTTCTTCTGGTCACAGAATCACTTTGTACAATGAAAAATGCATTCCAGGTATCTTGTATGGCGCTAACCTACCCTTTTCCCTGCCACAAGGGTAGCACGTGATCCATGCCTGGCCAGAAACATCAGTGGATAACCTACTAGAATGTAGGAACAAAAGAGAAACAGGAACAAAAGAGAAACACTCCAGGTACAAGGATTATTCAATGATAGACCTGTGACTCAAGCTGCTCCCAAGTCCTCCCAAAAACTTCTCTACTGGGGCCATCAGAGAAGCAGCACTCTTTTCTGGGGAACCAAGTTGGTAGGGCATGGGGGACTGGGCTACAAGCAACCAACATGACTTCCTCATGAAGAGAGTGGTGGGCAACTCCCAACATTATTTGATTAACAATCCAGTCTTTGACTAATTATTTCAATGTTACCTCTACTTTGTCCCAATCCATATTCATGCCTGGATTTTTGTCTTGGCTGTCCCTCTTCCTGCACCAGTTCTGCACCAACTTTAATTAATGAATTCTTACACTTGGTAGATGAAAGTTCACCCTCATTCTTCTTCTTTCTCTGGCTGTCTTTGCACATTTATACTTCCAGGTTCATTTTAGAATCATTTTTTTTTCAAGTTTCATAAACACCTTGCTAGAATTTTCTTGGGACTGGATATGTATATGACTTTGGAGAGAAGTGATATCTTTATAATATTGAGTCCACTCATGCAAAGATGAGGTGTACCCTTGAACTAGTAAAGTTATTTTTGTGTCCCTCAGTAGAGTTTAATAACTTTCTTTACATTAGTCCTGGGCATTTTGTGTTTTTGTTAATTTTTAAAATGGAATTGTTTTAACCATTGTATTTAACATTTACTATTATATCAGAAAGCTATTGGTTTTACAATTAGGATAGTAAACCCTCTTGGTTCTAACAATTTCTCACTATTTCTTTAGTTTTTTAAGTGGGCAATTTTAATAACTGTAAATAACAATATTTTGCCACCTCCTTTCTAGTAGAGAAAATTCATTTCTTATTTTCATTAACTACATTGGCTAGCACTTGCAAAATCTTGTTAAAACATATCATCCCTAAGAGGGCATGTTGGTCTTATTTCCAAGTGTAATAATATGATTCTAGTGGGTTAAGTAGTAAGCAAGATATTGACTATTGGTTTGAGATTATATATATGATAAAATTATCACACCTAGATTAAAGAAGTATTTAATATTCAACTAAGTATTTTTTAGTTCAATATTAAACTAAAAATATTAAACTTTTATTTAAAAAAAGCATTTGCCTTTTGTTTGTTGTTATTGAGGCAAAAACTTACCTGTGAAATGCACAGATTTTTACTTGCTATAGCTTGATGAGTTTTGAAAAATGCATACAGCTATATCACTTATACCCTAACAGAATATGGAACATTTCCATCATCCCAGAAAGTTCTTTTCTATCTTTTCCATTGATTCCCTAGCCACACCCCAACTGATGCGTTTGTGACCAGAAATACACCCTAGGAATTTAACTCTTGTTTAATTATCAATTAGCCCATAGTAAAACTGATTTCATTATGAGTCATGTTGCTTAAAGTTGCAGTTTCTAAGAACCATGTTAAGTGAGGAATTTATGTATTCACAAAGTTTTGCAATCATCACCACTATCTAGTTCCAGAATATTTTCATCACCCCAGAAAGAAGCTGCATACCCATAAGCAGTTGCTCCTCAGCAGGGTCCCATACATGGTGTCATTTCAAAACAAATGACTTTGAGTTTGGGAAAGGTCCTCTAGGTGTGTCTTGCCCAGCCATGAGGGTTTAATGGCATGCTAATGAAGGAGCACAGGGCTTTCCCATCAAGGGAAGAGCTGTTCCTGATATCAAATAAACTGAGGCAGGAAAGGAGGCTGGTCTTAAACTGGAGGGGAGATGTCTTCCTCTCTCTCTTTTGCTGGTAACCAGAGGGAAGAGAATGGTTGGAAATTATAGGGATAAGGACCAACCAGCTTAGCCAGGATGAGATGGGCCAATGGCAAAGAGGAGGTCCTAACTGAGGTCAGGTCAGGGTTGTAGGTTCAAGAGGAGACCCCTGTGGTATTAGTAGGGTGAACAACTTATCCAGATCTTCTCCAGCCTGTCCCAGTTTTTAAATGGAAAGTTCCTGGAAACTCCCTTAGTCCTGGGCGAACTGGGACACCTGGTCAATCTAGCTGTGAGTCATATGTTACTCTCTATGTTGTGCTGCTGATACTGCCAAGACGTCCAACTCCCAGCTCTGTCTTAGCAGTGCTTTGAGGAATCAAGGGAGGGGCATACATCCATGTGTGAGGAGAAAGCTGTGGCCACCAGCCCAAAAAGTGACTTTCATAATCTGGTGAGAGGCAACCAGCCGAGATTATGAGTATTAACCAGGACCAGTTAGGGGAACACACTAAATGGTCTTCAAAGACCCCCCCAGAGAAAACTAGGGACGATAATAGGGACTGGAGGAAGCATGGACTTCCCATAGGAGCTTGAAGCATTATGTTAATGTTGAAGAGAAATCCTGACCTTGAAACAGGTGAACTTGGGGACATCTGGGTTACATATATTTCTAGACATCTTCCTATATTGTGTGGAAAAACACATGGCAACCTCAGAATTGATTTTCCATTCATTTCTTCGGTAACAAATATACAAGTGACATTTTTCATTCCAGTGCCAGGTGTTCCAATGTAGAATGGCCTATACATTAAGCTCTTCTTCAGTGGAAGGAGCCAGACAATAGTCTTAAGAGTCTTAACAGTCTACCATTTCCTAGTTGTAGGACCTTAGGAAAATTTCTTAAGTCTCTGAAGCATCACTTTCCCCATGCCTTCAGTCTTTTAGAATTACTCAGGAGAATTACATGAGATAATTTATATCAACCATATTATGACATCTGTGGGACCTTGGTGCTTTGTCTCTAGGGGCCCCTGTCCCCATAAAAAAAATGATTAAAGGATAAATATAATCCAGATTGGATTCATTATTACATTCATTATTATATTAATTTTTAATGTTATGACTTGATGAATATGTTAATATAGTATCATTACATTCCTTGTTTTCTTCTAGTTTTAAAAGAAATTAAAATTAAAACATTTCCATGGGCTCTAGGTGCTGTACCTATTATGCCTCCTAAGTCATGTGCCTGACAGGATGAGCACATAGTAGGTGCTCTTTAGTTTGTATCCCCTTTTTCTTGCATTGCACATCGAATGGAAAGTTTTCAAAAACTTCAAGTGGCAAATTAACATTCAAGAAATAAAAAGAAAACGTTCCCCAAGCCAGTGGATATCTGTAACAGCAGGTTTCACTTATAGTGAATATCACTTTACTGCTTTTAACAAACTTCAAAGAAAATGTTGTAAGGCCATTCATTCTACATGTCTGTTTCACATCAGTCACAATTATATCCCAGCTTCACTTCTCTCCCCTTGTTATACCTCATAAATTGTGTAACTAGAATGTATGTGTAGTATATGGATTACATTAGGAATTGTCAGAAGTAGCCTGATAGGAAGCATTTGCCGTCACCCCCCTTCTGGCGTATCGGAGCTGCTCTGAAGGTATGTGGATGGGGGACAAAAGCATAGCTCAGGGAAAGGGACCCTAGGTTCTTACAGTCCCCCCCCCCAGAGGACTGAAATTGCCGTCACCACATTCAAACACTAGAGCTACAGTTCTTAGACAAGTACGTTCATTTACCTGTTGAATGATAATACGAAAAATAAAAACAGAAATCCAATTTCCAGTGAAAATGAAACCCTGACTGTGGGAAGTGGGGGAAATGCGGGTTTCCAGAGCAGGTTAGGTGAGTCCCAGAGATGTTATTCAGGCAGTGAGGAGGGGGAAATGCTGTTATCCTATAAGAAGTGCTTTCTGCCAAATGCCTGTCAATGAAGGAACCATCTGTGGAGTTCCAAACGTCACTGTCCTCTGCTTTCATTCACAGGGAAGACCCTGGGTGTCAGCAGCCATCCTTCGCATAAGGAAACAACTATGCGGAATGGCAACCTGGGGCCCCTCTGGCAACCATTTGGACAACAGCAGAGCACTCTACCTTCCCGCACCACCTTCGGTCCTTTCTCCTCACATTGTAAAGAACCAAGGAAGTAGCTCATCAATGGCAAGCAAATTTTTCTTCTGTAAGGAAAAAAAAAAAAAAAGCTATATGGTCAAAGAATACAGGTTCCTTGTTCTAAATGAAAGAGCTTTAATAGATTTATATTTATCACTCATGTTGCGTTTGTAAGATCATTGAAATTCAAGACTGTCTCATTTATCTAGCAACGTTAGAGAAAGAGCTGCTTCCCACATGTGGCTTTTCCTGATAACCCACACTTTATACCCTTTGAAGCACCAGCACTTGCTAAAATTGAATTTTTTTTTTGATAGAAAAATTTCCAAAATGTCACACATGTTTCCCAGCCTTTTAAAACAGACTTTCCTGAAACATAATTTAGCTTTTCTTGAGGGTCATCCTATGGCGCTCTGCCAATGCACGAGAGGTAGGATGGCAAAAGGACTCTGAAATCAGAGAGTGGATTCACTCAAAGCCTGGCTGCTGCTGCACTGACCGTGAAACCTTGGGAGGTTACAGATTTCTGAGAGCTGCTATCTTCCCATCCATAGAGATGGAATAAATCATGCTGCCCCTGAGAAATGCTGGGGGATTACGTGACCTGCTACTTATTTTAAATGTTCAGCATGATGCTTGGGAGAGATTAAGCATTAAAAAAAAGTGTAGTAAAAAATAAATGTATAATAAATAAAAATAAGCAAAATTAAAATGTAATAAAACCATAATAAACTGAAAGAACATTGCTGTAATATAGAGATGTCTTCAAAGGCCTTTTAATGAGCATCATTAATTCTGCCCACCATGAATGGCCACAGATCACAATGTTTTTTTAGTTCCTTATCTTCTTTTCATCGTTTACTTACCTTTTCTTTTTACAGTCCAGCAGTTTTCCCTTTTCACTGGGGTCAGTCAGTGCCTACCTCTGGTGACATCGCCTCAAGTATTTTGCTTCTAATATTCTGGGAAGTTGAAAACCACATAAGCACATTGGACAGAAGTATTTTTAAATAAGAGCAAGTGAGTTCTAAGGCACGGCTATAGGTAGTTTTTCCTGTGAGGAAAAAATAATTGACTTTTAGTGCATTATGTTAGTGAGGATGGGCTAGGTTTTGCTGCAGGAACAGCCAACTGGGAAATCTCCGGGGGCTTAACACAGCAAAAGTTTGTTTCTCACTGATTTTATGTGCCCACTTGGGATGCAGGAGGGCTCTACTCAGCATGGTCATTTAGAAACACATAAAGCTCCATCTCAACTCATGTTTCTGCAGTCCCCGTGCAGGGGACTGCAAAGTGATTTGCTCAGTGGGTCTTAGAAATTCTGTAGGAAAATACATATGTTGTTACGCTTACATTTTATTGGTGAATACAAATAACATGGCCACGCTTATCTTCTAGACGGCAGATAAATGCAATGCTATTATGGGCAGGCAGTGGGCATGGAAGAGAACTAGGTTATCTCGTGCATGGCTTTGGGTTTATATATTTTAGCTAATCATAACCCTAGCTTATATTTACTGAATGTTTTTTATTATGTGCTATGTGCTATACTGGATGTTTCACATGTAATATTTATTTTTCCTTTTTTTACATGAAGTAATTTTCATGTACTACTTGCCAAACTACTACTTGCCAAAATAGTGTTTTGATGCCTGAAATTCACTTTATTTTACTTTCACCCTAGAATAATAGTTTTTCTTTCAGGGATTTAAAAGCATTATTTCTGTGCATTTATAACTACATTTATAACATAATAGCTGTATTTTGCCAGCTATTGTTGCTTTTGAGAAGTATGCTTCTCAGTCTAATTGTCATCTATTTGTAGGTAATTTGGTTTTTTCTCTTTGGCAGTTTGTAAAGTTGATACTCTGAAGTTAAGCTACTTTGTTTAAAAGTGAGTTTGTTTTTAATTATACAATATGGAACCTGGCGTATTTCTTTAATTTGAAGGCGTATGTCTTAAATAATAAAAATTATTGACTATTATCTCTTTGCCTTTTACTCTATTTTTTCTATTTGGAACTCTTAATAAACATATGTAGGACATTCTCATTGGATCAACTTTCATATTTTCCATCTCTTTATCTTTGGTGTCATATTCTGGGTGATTTCCTCAGATCTCTCTTCCAATTCACTTATTCTCTCCTCAGCTGTATCTATCTTACAGCCCAACTGGTCTATTTAGTTTTCATTTCAATTACTATATTTTTCATTCTTAGAATTTTTTCCCGACTCTGCGTATTTTCAAATAGTGATATTCTTCCTTTGTGATGACTGTTCCTTTCTCCATGTCTTGAAATGTTTTAAAATATTTATTTTAAAGTCTCTTTAAGATTGTTCTATTATTTCCAGATCTAAAGATGCAAATTCTCCCATTTGTTTCACCTATTGGCTCCTTCTGTTTTTGTTTTCGCTCCTTTTCTTTGTCTTCTTTTTCTTTCTGTAAACTCTTCTTTATGAAGAAGAGAGAAAGGGGAGTCCGCAGAAGTTCCATGGCCTCTAGAGCATCCCGGTGGGAGTATTTTTACATTTACAAATTCTGGACACGATTTTAGGATAATTTCTTAATTTAGGGTCCCTTTAACACGTGAGTAATAGGAATTCAGGCCTTATACCATTTGTGCCACAGATATTCTTTCTTTCTTTCTTTCTTTCTTTTTTTCTCTTTCTTTCTTTCTTTCTTTCTTTCTTTGCTTCTTTCTTTCTTTTATTTATTCATCATTATTATTTTTTTGTACTTCCTATTACTCTCATGGCACAGGAAAATTGCAAGTTTCTTTGCTAGTCCCCTAGGCCAGTGGACGGTTTCTGTAGTCCCTGACTCAGAGGATACTAGATAAGCTCTTCAGGACCCCTGGCTTACTTCAGACAGCCTGCTTCGTGCTCCTGGCACTTGCGAGTCCCAGGGCTACATCATCCTGCTCATAGAGCTTCAAAACTTCAGCTGCTACAGCCTCTCTCTCCTGCCGACGCACATGGGAGCATTTTCATTTCACCTCCTTCTTATCACTGTAATGTTGAGCATTCTCTTTATTTCAGGCACTTGAGGACTTTCTTTTCTTGGTTTTGAGTTAGAAACTGTGTTAAAATTTGACAAGGAGGGTATGGATATTGTCGCTAATATTCATATATGTTTGAAATGAGAGGGTTGTTGTTTTGTTTCTGTTTTTTGTTTTTCATCAGTTCAAGTTGGTTCTATTGAACTGCTGCTATGGAGGGGAAAAGTTAAATGAGTAAATGCACAGGACTTGGCAAATGATCACATGGAATTGACCTAGTTTTTGTTCCCCTTTCCCCCAAGAAAGGAGATTTTGAAACAAGGACTTAAGAGCAACTAGTTAATATCGGAGGTGAAGGAAACACCAACAGGGAAGTGAAAAAGTTAGGGAAGGGAAAGTGGACAGTAAAGTGTGTTATCAGTCCAGTTACTATTCTGGAAAACTGGAACTTTATTCCCCTGGGGGAACTAGGAATTCAGGGATCCTGCCCGAGGGGTGAGGAAGCTGTAGTATTTATACAAGCTACTGCACATCATTGGTTAAGGGGTACTTCCAAGAGTAATCCACCAACATTCCCAGCCTGCCACATTGTTGAGTTTATTAATGTATTGATGTGCAATAAATGATCCCCAAACCTAGTGGCTTAATACCATATTTATTATCTCATATTGTTTGTAAAGGTCAGGAATTTTGGAATAGCCTACCTAGCTGGTTGGTTCTGGTTTAGGGGTCCTCATGAGGTCGCAGTTAAAAATCAGCAGGGCTTTAGTTATCTGAAGACTGAACTGACGCTGGAGGATCTACTTCTAAGATGGCCCACTCGCATGGCTGGCCAGTCAGTGCTGGCTTTTGGCAGGAGCTGCCGATTTCTTACCATGCACCTCTCCATTTGACCACTTGAGTGTCCTCAGGATGAGGCATATGGCTTACCTACAAAGTCAATGGCTTGAGAGGCAGCAAGGCCACAGTACCTTTTATGACCTAGTCTTGAAAGTCACGCTGTCATTTCTACCACATTCCATTTGACAGAAGCAAGTCAAGTCATGAAGTCTGGCTTACATTCAAGAGGACAGGAGGGAGGCGTGTCAAAGAATCTGTGAACATATTTTCAAGCCATCAGAGCAGGCAAAACGGGCTTCGGCAGCCACAGACAGCCCTTAGGCAAAGAAATGCAGGTGCGTCTGGAAGCCAGGCAGGCCGAAGGAGTAACAGCGAAAGAGGATGGGGGGGCACACACTGTATCCTCTACAGGAATAAATAAAGACAAGGCCATTTTCAAGGTAAGGGGAAATAGACTGGAACGTTTGATAGGAGGAGTTGCAAAGTGACATTGCAAAGGGCACGGAGACAGAGGGGTGGAGATTTGGGACACTTGAAGAATCAATCTGCTGTAACCACTAAGAAAGAAAAAATGCTGCCAATTAGATTATTATTTCCCTTTGATTACAAGATGTATCACAGTATCAGAGACAAGCATACAAGAAAAAAGTACATCTTAGAATCAACAAATAGAGTCGTTTCACAAAGAATGTCGGAGTTTCATATACAAAACTGTTGCAAAACCAAACACTTCTAAATTTACCTTTCACCTTATATAGATGCCATTGAAAATTAGCAAAGGCAGTAGTGCCATATGGAGTTTCAGGTTTTGGTCTTTGCCAGGCCATGTCCCAGAACGTTTCCTCTCACTGAGCCTCAATTTTCACATCTCAAATGCAGAGAAGGTACTGCTTTGACTGATCAATTAAAAATGAATTCGAAATAGTTTTAAAGTCAAAATGTTATTGAGATGTGAGATGCTGTGAATGTGCGGAAGCAGCTATAAAACTCAGCGGTAGCATGAAAGAAAATGAAGTTTTCTCTTTGAATGCTCAAGAAAAACAAAGTCACCAAGTCCTCATGCTGTTAGTCAAATTGGAATGATTCCTGCATTTTCGAGAAACGACACTGCTCCAAGACAAAATGGGGAAAAACATGGGAGGGGAGTGGGGGTGCCTAGAGTATAGCCATACGGAGCAGATCCTGCATGTAAATGAAGGAAAACCCTAGTGGGTCACTGTCTAGCCGGTTCCACAAACCCAGGTACAGTCAATCTACATACTTCATTGGCTGGAGCTCGCAAACCTGGTTATTGTTCACACATGGCCTTTTCCTAACACTGTCTGCGCAAGCCAAAACAGAGACAGAACCTGGGGCTTTCGGCCAGAAAAACCCAGGCTGCCGCTTGGGGAGTTGAAAGCTCCCGGTATGAAGAAATGACACACACCTGAGCAGGTCTGATATATACTCCTCTCTGCAGAGGGCAGTGGAATACATTCCTGGGCCATTCATCATGCTGCTAAAATTAGATCCTGCTTAGAAGGAATGATATATTGCTGATTACATAATAAAGATAGCTATATTTCTCATGAGAAACAGAAGGGAGAGATATATTTAGGCACAGGGCAAATATATCCTTGATATGAAAAATGGATTCATTAAGTATTTAATCTTTATACCATTCCCATGAAATAAATGCACACATACATCACACGTGTTTTAAAGTGACTTGATAATTAATGTTGTTACACTTGAGAAAAACCCTGGCTCTCCATGGAGAAGTCATGTCAGAAGCCAGGGACTGCAGGTTGAGGCATGCCCTCGACTGAGCTCTGAATGGAGTGACTTGGCTGCACTCACACAGCCAAGTGAACCATCCCAGGAGCACGGAGAGGGTGAGTCGTGATTTGCATTGTGATTTCATCTTATTTTGGTGAGGCCCAGCGAGGGGGGTGACTGGGGATTTCCTAAAGTCCACATGCTGTACTTTTCAAAGGGCCACGGAGATGGCCGCTGAAAAGGTCCTCCGAACCAAAGGGTCTCTGCTACTGAGAATGGCCTTCATTCTCCCCTCTTCACAAATAAACCTGCTCCTCCACATCTCATTCTATTTCCCTCCCACAGAAGCAAACCTCACATTTTTAAAAACCTGTAGCCACAGAGGAGGGAGGCCCTTCTAGATCCTTAGCGATGATATTCTGACTTAAAACAAACACGAGTGTGTTTAGTTGGAGTTTAAACAAACACAGATTTGTAGCACCTCAGATGTCAAAGATCAGTAACGACAAATTGGGGTGAAACGAAAGATAGTAAGTCTAAGAATAATAGCTTGAATAGCTAATCGATCTAAAGATTATTTGAAAGAGATCATGGTTAGGAGTTAAATGCCAACAGGCTATAAGGGGTTACAAGCTCATCAGTTGTATATTTATACTACAGGGGAGAAAAACATAGGTTTTGAAGTCAGATGAACTTGGTCTCTTGTTCCAGCTCTGACATCGACTAGGCAAGTAATTAAGTGTCTTCTGAGCTTTTCTTCCTCAATCGAAACCCTCTAAGCACTGTTCTAAAGTTTGACGGCATCCACAGCAACTAGTGCCATGCCTGGTCAAAGCAGGAAGTCGACAAACATGAGTTTCCCTTTGTCGTCCTCCATCCCCTTGAGTCCTGACTTAGATGAGCATCGATAGATAATGCCAGACATTTTTGTGATGAAAAATTTGCTTCCCAGGGGTGACTGGTGAACTCAGGTGGTTACAGCGTGGTGCTGCTAACACCAAGGTTGTCGTTTCGATCCCCACATGGGCCACTGTGAGCTACGCTCTCCCTAAAAGAGTCAACTGTGCCATTGTGGCATGAAAGCAATGTGTAACCAATGACCATGGCTGTTCCCCAATTAAAAAAATAAATTGGCTTCCCTCTACTTTACCAGGCTAGAGGTAAAGTAAAGTTCTAGAGAGTTAACAGGGGCACAATTCAGGTTGTCAGGATAGGCTAGGTTCTGCTGCAATAAAAACTAACCCTCAGTGCTCCGTGGCTTAAACACAATACAGATTTATGTCTCTTCAGGCCACCTGTCCACTGTGGGTCAGCAGGTGGCTGCACTCAAGCTAGTCACTTGGGGACCCAAGGCTCCACCATGTTTTGATGCCACCATCTCAACACGGTTGACGGTTCATTGTCAGAGGGAAAGTGAATAACACAAATAGAGCAGTGGCTGTTACCTGCTTCCACAAGGAAGTGACAGATGACCCTTTCATGATCATCTGTCAAAGGGCACGGAAGTACAATCTGCCGGGTGCCTGGAGGAGAGGGGGTTCAGAGAGTGGGAGCCCCTATGCCAGAAGCAAAGTGATGAACTGAGCACACCTTCCACAACCGAGTCCACAGAGGCTTCTGATAACCCCAACTGCAGCTGCTGGAGCCCTGGCACCCTGCTTCCTTTCCAAGGAGATGGCAACTTGGCATTGTGGGCTCACCCGTCTTTACCAGGATCTAATCCAAGCCCGCTCTCTGCCCTGAGTGGCACTCGGCAGTTTTCGTTATTAACCTACCTAAATAATTCGTACACGTTTCTCAAGTCACAAAAAGCACAAACTTTTGGGTGCTTCATGGTAATGTGACTCAACTGCTATTGTCACTGGGCATACCTTACTTTCACCTCAGATCAAATCAAACTCCCTGTCTAGCTGATGTTCATACAAGTTTTGCTTCTTTTCCAGAAATGCTCCATCAATATCTCCCTTAGTTGCTTCCCATCTGTGGTTGACTGATTGCATTAATGGCCCCCACTTTTCACCCCCCTCCTCTGGATTCAGGCCCCTTGCCACGTGAGTTTGCATGGCCTCTTGCTAATGAGGTGGACTTTATTTCTCCATGAATTCAAAGGCCCTGTTTTAGACTGAGGAAAGTCTGTTCTGGCGGCACCGCTAGGCTCACTGGACACCGTGTAGACGATAGCAAGACTAATTCCAGAAACCACAGGTAGGAAGTGGGATCCTGACTTTTCCCAGGTTTGGTCAGGTCCTCTGGCAGGCCTGGGGACAGGAGGGGCTGACAACAGCTACCCTCGCTTTTCTCAAGAGTGGACTTACAGGCACTCTGCCCTTTGAAATAGGAGTGAAACAGTCATCTGTCACTTCCTTATGGAAGTAATTAAGAGCCACTGCTCTATTTGTGTTGTTCTCTTTCCCTCTGACAATGAACCATCAACCTCATGTTACAATGGTGGCATCAAATATGGTAGAGCCTTGGGTCCCCGAGTGACTAAATGGAGCACAGCCATCTGCTGACCCCAGTGGACAGATGCCACATTTACACACTTATGCTCATAAACTCACTTCACTTCCCTCCATTTCTGTCTTTTCTCCCAAACCCATTCCCTCCTTCCCTCTTTCCCTCCCTTCCTCGCTTACCCCTCTCTTCCTTATCTCTCTCTCTCCCCCATCCCGCTTATCATTTCTGTCTCAAGCTCCATCTCTCAGGGTCTCTTTCAATCTCCGATCTCCACTCTCCCTCCCTCCCTCTCCTAATATCTACCCTCCCTCTTACCCTCCTTCTACAGCCCTGCTCCTGCCCCGCAACAGACATGCACACACAGACACGTTCTCTCTTGTACCACATTTTTACTGTACCTTTTCTATGTTTAGATACACAAGTACTTACAATTGTATTACAGTTGCCTACAGTATTCAGTACAGTAACATGCTGTATAGGCTTGTAGCCTAGGAGCCATAGGCTATGCCATGTAGCCTAAGTGTGTAGAGGGCTACACCACCGAGGTTTGTTAAGTGCACTCTATGATGGTCCCACAGCAACAGCATCACTTAATGATGCATTTCTCAGAACATATCCCTGTAGCTAGGTGACGCGTGACTGTATACAAGGATGGAAAAACATTTTTCTTTTTAGAATAACTTTTAATCCACTGATTACACACACACACACACACACACACACACACACACACACACACACACACGTTATTTGGAACCCATAAGGTGGCCAGATACAGGCATTTGGCCCTAGTCAGATTTTTGCACGTTTTCTACAGTAATGACCTGATTCCTTAAAAATACAGGGAGTACATTGTAAGCTTTCAGAGTACTTTCCACTAAAGAGATTCTTTATCAATCTTATTTTAAGTTTGTTTCCATTGTACATGATCTCAGAAGACCAAATGGAAAGCATACTATACAACCGAAAGGCATAATTTTACAGCAGATCACAGCAACGTAACAATGATAAAATATTAGCTTATCGATAGTTTTAAAAAACCTGTTCTCACCAAACCCTCGAACTTTAGGCTTCTTAACGGAGTATTGCCCGCTAAGGAGAAAATGAAAGGGGGTGCCAGGACACACCACGGACCGGGGGTTGTCTGGATCTGCACTCAGGGCAGGCTTTGTGGAGAAGGTGCCACCTGATTTCGCACCTGAATAAAGAAAAGGCAGCCGTTAGGTAACCATCTGGAGAGAAAGATTTCCAGGCAAAGGGACTCGTCAGCAAGAAAGCTCTGCAGAGGGGTCTCGCTTGATCAATGAGGAAAGGACGTCACGCGGCGGCTTCAGGGAGCGCTCGCCGCTGTACCTTGTCCAGAACCACCTAAAGACCAGGAAATAAATGACAAACAGGAGCCAAATGTAGTTTGAAAGGAGCACGAACAAGCACAGACAGTATTCTGTAGACAGTGTTACAGACAGTATTCTGGAGACGATTTTAGGCTCTTTTGCATAACATTTATAATGAACGGAGCCTAGCATGGCCCTAGTCAGCTTTCCCTATGAGTGATATACAATAGTCTTTTATTAATCTGATTTTAAATTTGTTACCATTGTACATGATCTCAGGAGACCAAGTGGAAAGCATACTATAAAACTCAAAGGCATAAATGAATATGAAAGAAAAGATAATTATATGCCCAAATAATTATATGCCTACACTGCATTTTATAAATGTCAATATTGTACAGTATATAAATATAATCTTCCGCTGGGTTTTTAAAAATAAGAATCTCAGTAGGCGAAGAGTTAGAATTTCGTATTTAAGAGTTCTCTCCAGCCTACATTTTCCAGACCTAACAGTTACAACAGGGAAGCCATGATCTTGGTTCAGACAATGGAGGTGATGGTTGAAAGCATTGGGTTGGGGGCAGACACTAGGTTCAAGAGCTTACTTTGCCATTCAATAGCTGTGTGACCTTGGACAAGGTACATAATCTATTCAAGCTCTTGTTTCAAAATATGTAAAATGTGATAATTCTTTCCATTTCAAATTGTTGTCGAAACAAAAATGACATGACTTAGAGAATGTAGCACAAGGGCTGTGACATCCTCATGTTTATCAGAGGGCCTGTGTGTGTGTAAGGATCACATACTTGTATACTCTGAAATGCACAAGACAGGTTCAGGATAAGAATGACACTGTGGCGTGGCTGCTGCCCTCACCCTGGAAGACCTGGAATGGAAGCCGCCCCTCGGTAGCTTTACCAATCAATCCTCTCTGACAATTCAGAATCCAGGAGAAACAAGATCAGCCTGTTGCCAGCTGGCTGGCTGTGCATTTAGCCTGGCCAGTCTGGCTTCTAATTCTTCATTAAGGAATTTGATAGTCATCTTAAAAATGGTTTCTGGGGAAAATTCTTCCTGAAACAGATTGTCACCTGAAAACTCATAAAGGATAACACCAGTCCATACAAATAGGAAGCCAACTATACAATCATCACTTTGGAGAACCGTAAAGATTAATGCTATGCATGGTGGAAAAAGATATTCCACTTTAGGCACATTCCCTATGCTGCTATCGGGGTAGCAACATATTTCCCCCGTTTTCCATTTGAAAGAAAGACAATAAGTGCATTCATCAGAAACAGTAGGATTTCTTGCAGGTAACAACTTGAAATATAAACTGAGAGATGAAAAGGACTCCATGATCAATACCTCATCTGCTGGTGAGGCCACATCATCTGGACTTCCACTGCTGTCTGTCCTGAGATTCATTCTGCTTAGCAGCTTTGGACCCTTCATCGAGCGGCTGATTGAAATAAGCACAACCTCATGCTCTCCCAGAAGGACCTCATCTGGATGGCCAGCAGTCCTGGAAGACTCAGTCTTTTAACCAAAGGGCATGGATATTACCTTACTGACATCATTAAAGATTTGGTGTATCCGGATGACAAACTCTGTTCCCTGTTGGACCCAAAATGGACATAAGGTCTAAAAAACAAGCTGTTTTCTTTTAGCCACTGCTACTGATTCCTAAATGATTTTACAAACATAAATTCTTAAGTAGCATGTGTGCAAGCTCACTTAATAATCAGAGCAGATGGATTCTATAGAACAAACAGGATGCTTAGCTTCATGGAAAAAAAGAACAAACCCTAGAATGAGAGCTTGGGTTCAAGTCTGAGGTCAATTATTTTAGCTGAGTGACCCTTGGCATGGTCAATTCACATCTCAGAATGTATTTTTTCATCTACAAAATGGGAATGATAATATTTATTTCGTTTCTCATAGCATGGTGGTAAAAATTAAATAGTGTGTGTGTGGGAGTGCTGTGAAACTGTAAGAGGAACTGCCGTGTAGGTGGTATTATTGCCTATTTCTAAGAATTATTGAACACCATATTCTTAGACCATATCAGCAAGCCGACACCTGACAAATGAGAACTCATTACTGTGTCATATCCCATTGTCGCTGGCTGCTTTCATCCTCAGCCAATAGGGTGAGCTTCTGTTTCCCTGTTAGCATAAATCCTTGGTAGAGGTCATTTCTCCAAAAGTAGGAAAGACTTCTAGCCCCCATCCCATCTCTTTCCGTTTACCCTTATAGTCAAACATATGTCACTCAACATTCCTAAAGCAACAAAAGAGTAACATAGGAAGCATGTAGAGACCCCTGCTTTGTTTCCCCACTTCTGTCAAGATTCTTTATAGATCCAAATGGCCACAGCCTCAACTCCTGAAATCTCTGTATAAAATAATGATTTATTTAAGATTTGTTGAGCACTTGCTGTAGGGAGTCATGACAAACTCTTGATGTGGAATATCTTCTTTAATCCTTGCAATAAATATATGAAATACTGTTACTGCTCCAAATTGAAAGACTAGGAAATTGATACTTGGAGATGTCACATAGCTTCCCTGAGGCTACAAAGCTAGCTCATAAGAGATGGGACTAGATCCCAGGCCTGCATGGCTCCAAAGCACATGGTCTGACCACTACCCTATCAAGTTTTGCCTGAAAAGTTGTTCTGTTACTGTTAGTTTGGTCTACAATCTAACCTTGGGATGGGTTAAGTAGCATATAGACCTCCTTCAGCATCAAACTACATGCTGTCAGAGGATTCATTTTTCCATCCAACAAATATTTACTGAGTGCTTACTGTCTGCCAGATACTGCACTGGGTAGAGGGTGGTCATAAGCTATGAATGAATCCAGTCCCTCAATCCTACAGAGATTCCAGGTAAGGATAGTGAATCAACTACAGCTTTCTCTCTAAGGTATGTTGATGTGCATTGAATTAGAAAAATTGCTTCAAATTCAAATATAAAGACTGTATTGTTTACAAAAAGATTCACCTTAGGAATCCTTTATTTCAATTTATCCAATCAGTGAAACCATTAATATTTGTTAGGTACCTGTTAGGAGTCAGATATTGTGCTAGTCAATCTAAAAATAATATTGCATGTATAAACCCTTTGTTTACTCACAACTATTCCAGAAATAGTAGAGAACACTTAATGTCAATATATGTTAATTCTCAGTGATCCACCTTGATGGGGAAAGAAGATGGTTGGGGTAAAAGATACATAATTACCTCAAGAATTTGAGACTCTTCCTGCTTTAAACTTTTACAAAGATTTTTTGAGCTTATAAATAATCTTCATATTTTTGCTCTGTGGAAGACATATTTATAAGCAGTACAATAGGTAAGAATTAGGATGCAAAAGAGACATAAAGGGAGAAGTAAAAAGCAGCATGGGTAACCTGGAAGCTAAGAAACCTCTTTTTTTTTAAACTTTTTTTTTTTTAATTGGGGAATTGGAACCGCACTGGGGAATTGGGGGAAGGGGAACAGACAAGTTGCTGTCCTTTTGTTCTTCAGTCTAGTTGTGGAGGACGTTGCTTCACTGGCCCAATTTGGCACCATCATTGCGCTCTTCCTGGGCGAGGCAGATCAGTCGCCAGCTTCTGGACAGCCGCTCACAGCGGCTGCTGGCCACTCACGCTCGCTGCTGGCTACACACGGTAACCCATGGCAACCCACTGCAGCAGAGGCTGCAGCCTATGCCATCGCCAGGCGACTCACGGCAGCCCAGCTCCAGGTTGAGCTGTTGTTCAGCATCTTGGCTACAGAGGGCAGTGTCACTGGCCCTCATATGTGGGATCCGAACCGGGGCCCTCTGGCATCCCAAGCCAGCTCTTAACCAATGCTCCACTTGGCCGGCCCACTAAGCAAACTCTTGAATAACATCATTGTTCTTAATGTGTATTCCATGGTTTCTGAGCTCCCAGATCAAATCTTTCCTTTGTCTGAATGGTGATACCATTCGGTATCACATAGCTTATTTTCAGATTTGTGAGGCCTTCTCTTTGGAAGAGAAGGAAACAGCCCTATCATATTTCTTTAACCTTCACAGTAAACAAAATAATTTGGGGCATATAACAGTCACTAAATATATACTTGCTGATTAATAGATTAAGATTCTTGGAGAGGTAACAGTAATGCATGAAGGACTGCAAAGAACAAAAGCAAAGATATTACATAAAAGCCATTATCTTCCCTTGTTGAAAGAAGTTAGAATATAGTAGTTAAGAAGCCAAGTTATGTCATTTCCTATTTCTGCATTTTTGGACAAACTATTTAATCTTCTGTGCCACAGTTTATCTTCATCTATAAAAATGAGAATAATAAGAGTGTCTATACTGTAAAGTTGTTGTGAGAATTAAATTAGTTAATATAAGAGCAGCATTTACAACACTGGTACACAATAAGTATATAACAAATGTTAGCTATTATTACTTGTGATTCTTTTCTCTTATTTTTGAGACTGCAAAAGTTCATTAAAATGAGAAAGTAAGATATAATAGATTAATTCATTTCAAAGATAATAGGAAATTTAGCCTTTTTCACCACTTAATTTAGTCCTTTTCACCACTTAAGCTTTACTTAAAAAATGAAGTTTAAATTTGACTTTCAGGTAGAGATGGCAGGTTGCACACATGCATCTATTGGGTTGTCGGAAAAGTCATGACTTTTTTCTTTATGTTTTTCATTGCAAAAAATGCGTCATGGCTTTTCTGACAACCCAATACATTCACTCCCTTCCAAGACAACTAAAATGGCAGAAAACAATCTTTTAAAGGTCTAAACCCACAAGGATTTGGAGAATAAAGGAGGAGACAATAGCAACAAAATTCCTTCAGTTAGACACTCACACACATGGAAACTGCATTTACAACAGTTCTGGCATTGATTATAGACCACTGGACAAGGATGGAGTATGGGAGGAAAAACACAACAGAGCACCCAAGAGATATGGGACAAAACCAAAACATCTAACCTCTGTATAATCAGCATCCCAGGAAGAAAAGGTAAGGAGAAATAATACATAGAATTTTCTAAAATGTAGTGACAGATAGCAAAGAGTTCCAAGACCCTCAAAGAACACCAAGCAGAATAAATGCTCCCTCTCAAAAGGACCCCAACACTATAGGCACATCACATTCAAACTACTGGAACCCAGAGACAAAGGGAAAATTATGAAGGCAGTGAAAAAAGACATATCCCATATAAAGGAAAAAATTAAAAATAAGAATTACAGTAGACTACTCACCAGAAACGATGCAAGACAGAAGATAATGGAATGGTGTCTCTTGCTTCACAACAACAACAAAAGCTTGTCAAGTCAGAATCTATACCTAGCAAAGATATCTTTCTTTTTTTTTTTTT
>NW_017731354.1:8888709-8901352 GCF_001890085.2 Hipposideros armiger
CTCCCAACTAGCAACCCTCAGTTTTTCCTCTGTGTCTCTAAGACTATTTCTATTTACATTTCTCATTTATTCAGGTTTTTAGAATCCACGTATAAGTAAGATCATATGGTATTTGTCTTTCTCCGACTGACTTATTTCACTTAGCATAATGTTCTCTACTTCCATCCATATTCTTGCAAATGGTACTATTTCCTTCTGCAAAGATATCTTTCAAAAAGGAAAGAGAAAGAAAGGTTTTCCTGAACCAAAAAAAAATCTGAGTGAATTCATTACCAGTAGACCCACATTATAGGTAATGTTAAGGAAAGTTCTTTGGGCAGAAGGAATATAATAGCAGACAGAAATTTGAATCTACACAGAGAAAGTAAGAACACTAGAAAGTGAGTAACTAAACAGTTCAAAATTCATTTTTTTTAATTGCTCTGAAATATAACTATCTACAGCAAAAATAGGAGTGTTATGTATGTATAGCATATGTAAGAGTAAATATGTGGCAACAATATAACAAGAATGGGAGAGAGGAATTGGGCATATATTATTTTCCTTAGACATGAAATAGAATATTATTTAAAAGAAGACTTTGATTTAAAAAGATATATGTATGGTAAATCTTAAGGTAACTACTACATTTTTTTCAAAAGAGTTATGCAGATAATCCAATAGTGAAAATAACATTAAATCATAAAATATTTTCAGTTAAAAAGGAGGCAAAAGCATAAATGGAACAAATAGAAAACAGCTGGTTAGATGGTAGATTTTAATTCAACCATGTCAATAATCACATTAAATATAAACCACACTAATTCAAAGATAGATTGTTAGATTGGATAAAAAGCAAGACCTAACTCTATGCTGCCTACAAAAATACCACTTTAAGTATAAATATATAGATTGTTAAAAGTAAAAGGATGAAAAAAGATATGCCATATAGACACTACTCAAAAGAAAGCTGAAGTAGCTTTATTAAAATTAAAGTTGGCTTCAGAGAAGAAATATTACCAGTGATAAAAAGGGTTATTACATAATGAAAAGTGATTCAATTTCCCAAGAAGACAAAAACATTAATGATTTTATGCCTATAAATTCAACAGCTTAGAGCAAATGGACAAGTTCCTTGAAAAGCACATATTACCAAAATTACACAGGAAGAAATAGAAAAATTCAAATAGCTTTTTCAAAATTGAATTCATAATTAAAAACCTGACAATAAAGAAAACCCCAGGCCTAGATGGCTTTACTTATAAATTCTATCAAAAGTTTAAGGAAAAGTTAGAACAAGCATTACACAAACTCTTTGAGAAAATAGGAGAAAATATTTTTTCAGTTGCTTTATGAGGCCAGCATAACCCTGATACCAAAGCCTGACAAAGACATTACAAGAAAAAAAAAATTATTGACTGATTCCTGCATGAATATAAATACACCAGGTCCTCAAAAAATATTTTAAAATAAAATTCAGTATTATATGAAAAGGATAAATGTTATTAATAAATGGAGCTCATGCCAGGATTGTAAAATGGGTTTCACATTATAAAATCAATACTTGTTAATTCATCATATTAACAGAATCAAAGAGAAAAAAATAACATCTCAATTAATGCAAAAACATTTTTGACAACATTTTACACCCTTTCATGAAAAAATTCTGAAAAAAGTAGGAAAAGAAAAGAATTTCATAAGCCTCCTAATGAGCATATATAAAAATCAACAGTCAATGTCATGGTTAACAGGAAAATATTAAATGCTTTTGAGTTCGGGAGCAAGGTGTCCACTCTCTCCACATCTATTCAACAATATACTGGAGATCCTAGCCAGTATAACAATGTGAGAAATAAAAAATGTAAAATTAGGAAGCAAAAAGCAAAAATGTCTTTTTAGCAGATGACTTATTTAAAACATATTAAGAAATCTACCCCTGCCCCAAATAACTACTAGAGCTGAAAACTGAATTCAACAAAGTCACAGGAATCAAGGTCAATATACATAATTTAACTACATTTCAATTTTTACTAGCAAACAATTAGAAAGTAAAATTAAAAGGCAATTTATTTATAATTTCAGGAAAAACATAAACTACTCAAAAATAAATTTAAGAAAAGATATGTAAAACCTGTATTCTGAAAACTGCTACATTTTGCAGAAAGATATGAAATAAAAACTTAAAACATATTATGTATGTATGGTTTGGAAAAACTAATATTGCTAAAGTATCAATTATCCCCAAGTGGATCTATAGATTCAGTGTAATCTCAATATAAAATCCAGGAGGCTATTAGTAGAAATTAACAAGCTGATTGTAAAATGTATATGAAAATGCAAAATATGAGGAGCAGTCAAAACAACCTTAAAAAGAAAAACAAATTTGGAAGACTTATACTACTTGCTTTCAAGGCTTGCTATAAAACCACAATGAGTAAGACACTGTTATTTGCATAAAGACAGACAAGTCAATGAAACAGAATAAAGTCCTGAAATAGATCCACATATATGATCACTTGATTTTGAACAAAGGCACACACACACACACACACACACACACACACACACACACACACACACATACACACTATGGAAAAAGGAAAGGTTTTGCAACAATGCTAGAACAATTTGATATCTGTATTTCATAAAAAGAACCTCGACCTCTACCTCACACCATACACAAAAATTAAATTGAGATAGAAGGATCTTAACGTAAAACCTGAAGCTGTAAGCTTCGGTGTTTTCTCAAAGAAAACATAGGAGAATATGTGCATGATTTTGAGGTGGGCAAAGATTTCTTTGACAGGATGCGAAAAGCATTAATCATAAAAAATCATACATTGGATATCAAAGTTAAATTTGTCTGCTTATCAAACGACACCATTAAGAAAATGAAAAGACAAACTGCAGACTGGGGGACGTATTTACAAAGCCTATTTCTGACAAAGATCTTGTTATCTAGGATAGATAAGAACTTCTACAAACCAATAATAAAAAAGACAATCCAATAGCCAAAAACTGGAAACAACTGCAATGACCACCAACAAGTGAATTTATAAACCAACGGCAGTAGACTCATACAAAGAAATACTGTTTGGTTAGTTAAAAGGACTGCATTTCGGCAGGACTCTCAAAGGCATCGTTTTGAGCAAAAGGAGCCAGACACAGAAGAGTACCTACTGGATGATACCATATAGGAAGTTCTAGAGCAGGTAAATCTAATCTATAATGAGAGAATATGACGATGAAAAGCATGAGAAATAAGTGATTGCCTCATGGAACGGGGCGGCTGCAAAGGTGTTCGAGGGATGATGAAAATGTTCCACAGCTTGATTGGTGCCCAGTTCTATGGGTGTATTCATTTGTGAGAGCCCATCGAGCTGTATACTTAAGATATGTGCATTTTATTATATAGAAGTTATACCTTGATTTTTTTTTAAAGTAATTTTAAAAAGACCTTAACGGTTAAGTGAAAAGAGCAAGTCACAACAATATGATTCCGTTTATATAACATTCAGAAACAGGCAAAGCAAAATAACCTATTTCTCGACTGTGAAATTATTTTCTAAAGAATCTGCCACAAGAGCTGAAAGTGGCTGCCTCTGGGGAGATGACTATTTTTCTCACACAACTAGGCACGATTTGACAGTTTCAAATCCATGCATATATAACTTCAGTAAAAATAAAGACCACACGCAAAAAAATCATACCCATTTGCAGGTTGGTGATATTAGCTTCAATAGAGACCTGCTGACATTCATTTCAAATAGGAAATTATTTCTGATGGGTGAATCTGGCAGAAACTTCAGGCCCTAAGTCTAGGAGGCTGAGTCCATTTGCTGTTGGTTGTAGGATATGGGCCACCTCGTTACTAGTCAGGCATAAAAGACAATGGGGGAACTCAGCACACCAAGTGCAACAACACACTGGAAAGAGTGTGCATTAAATTAGCAAGTAGAATCATGGCAGAAACCCAACCTGTGCTCCCTAATTACAAAGTCCCACTTTCACCAAACTGATGCAAATGCTAAGTCAAATTAAATATTGTCTAATGAACCAGCAATACACACAAGCCTGGAAGACCAGTGGCTCGGTATTATTCAGTCGAATAAATGAAACACAAGGACTTGCAAATTCTCAGCCAACCCAGATCTGCCATCTCAGCCAACTGCTACAAGGTTAGGCCATTTTGTTTTCACACGTCTCTCCTTTCAGGACTCGGCTTGTAATATTTACAGAAAAAGGCAATGCTGGTAAACAGTTTCACACAATGAGGTGTGAGAGTTGATAGGGTCCTATTCAAGCTCTGAACTCCCCTGATGAGCTGCCAAAAGTTGTTATGAATGGCCCAGTTGACAGGGTGATGACTGATACAGGAAAAACAAACAGCTCGGGTAATTCATGAAAACACACAGCGCCAAGACAACTCGAGTGTCGAGTGACAGTTAAGATAATGGAATTTTGGAAGCTTTTCTTAAGGGGTCTTCTCTATACAATTATTCTGTTAATAGATTCTCCCTTAACCTAGCTGGATCTTCAACTTTTCCCACTGAATAATACTTATTATGATTGCTGGCAGAGAGGTGCTGGCCTTGACTTTTCTACAATGGTCAGTTTTTCATACAATTTCCTCTTCCCAGGGCAGGATGAATTTTCGTTGAGGCCTGTGTCTGCCATTTAAAGAAATAAAATATCCTATTTCCATTTCTATTACCAGAAACATTCCGAAGCATTCTTCTTTCATTTCTAAACCGTTTGCTGCAAACCTTTGATTAGAAAATAAATATTGGTTTACACACTCAGCGGCTAATATTTTAAAGGAGAACAATTTAAATGTGCTTGAAGTCAATTTCCAATTCACACAGCCTATTTGGGGTTCATTTCCTTAAATCAGGCATGACCAAGCAAGAAAGTATCAATTTGTCAATGCTTTGCTTTTGTACCCAATGGTTTTTCATGAAATTCACTGTGGTTTCTGTAACAGTGGTCTATTTCTCAATTAATGTTTTAGGAAGCAGAAATACAAAGACATATACAAAGCCTGTGAATACGCACACGTAAGTACGATCAGATCATGTGCCCAGAGAAAGACAAGGGAAGGAGGAGGAAGCACAGGGGCAGGGGGAACTGACCTGGAGCTGTGCTTTTTAGAGCCGGGCTGGCTACCCTGAGGTCTGGGGACAAGCAGCCTGTTAGGAATGCAGAATCTCAGCCCTCCCTCGCCCCCCAACGGAATCAGAATTTGCATTCTAACAAGGTTCCCCAGGTGATCCATATGCACATCAAGGTTTTGAGAAGCTCTGTCATTTAGATGACTGGGTGTTCCTTAACAGTTTAAGTTTTATAGCTGTGAAAGCTTACACGTCTGTTGATCCATGTTTCACAAAGTTTAAAACTACATTATAAATGATTTAAAGCTACCTCAAAGTAATGTAATGTCTTCATTCAAATTTCTTATTTTCTTCTCCTCCCCCTGAAGCCTTAGAGCCTCCTTGAGTGCACCGAGCCTTCCAGGGAAGTTCGTCCCTTCACCAATCACTTTCCTTTGACCCCAAATATTCATACACTCATCCAGCATGTTTTTCAGTGGTAGGCATGGAGCTCCGTGTTGGTCTCTATAAAGTGAAGGACCTATCACACTGTGTTATAATTGTTTACTTTTCTGATTCAGCATTAAGATGGTTAGCTCCTGCAGGGAAGGGGCAATGGTTTTATTGGTCTTTCTTTTTTCAACATCTGGAAACATTAAAAATGACAATGAGTGAACACATGAATGAATGTCCGGTATAAATCATCAAATCTTTCTGAACAACCACTTACAAACCTGGTATAATCTATCCTGGGCAGCACAGCCAACTTTCTGGCCCTGCCATAGAACAAGGACGCTTTGGGGTCCTGTAGAAGCGCCAGGGGGTTACAATGTTATAAGCCCAGACCACATGGGCCTTACATGTGATTCCTCTAATCCAGGGCTCTGACTCCTTCCGGTACCCTACTCAGCCCTCTGGTGAAGTCCCTGGTCATAAGACGGATCCAGCCTGTGAGTACAGGTGGGTGGTTCAATGGTTTGGGGGCGGGGGAAATAAATATCATTTGGACACCCATTAACCCAGCCACTAACTTGTTTCCTCTCACCATCACTTGCAGGCTGGCGAGGAGTAAGACAACGAAGAAAACTACATTGTAATGTCCTATACCAGCATACTCTAGGGCAGCAGTTTTCAACCTTCCTAGTGCCGCGACCCCTTAATACAGTTCCTCATGGTGTGGTGACCCCCAACCATAAAATTATTGTCGTTGCTACTCTATAACTGTAATTTTGCTACTGTTATGAATCATAATGTAAATATCTTTTTGTTTTCCGATGGTCTTAGGCAACCCCTGGGAAAGGATCGTTCGACCCCCAAAGGGGTCGCGACCCACAGGTTGAGAACCGCTGCTCTAGGGGTATTAAAACATTGCATTCTGGACTTTGGCTCTCCTCTCTGTGCTGACCAAAGAGAGAATATTAGAAAGGCTAAAGGGTGCTCAGTAGCCATAGATCTGAGTGGGAGGTTGTAATCGGCATCCATGAAATCAGGACCAGGTCACTTACTTTCTCTGGGACTCAGTGTATCAGTCAGGATAGGCTGGACCATCCTTCAGTAACAAATAAACCTCAAAACGTCAGTGGTTAAATACAGGTTTGTTTTACTCACACCAATGCCTCTGTGAGTTGGGTGATTTCAGGGTAGCTGTTCTCTGTGTGATGACTCAGCAATCCAGCCTCTAGGTGGTGACACTGCCAGCTCAACACATGGCTCCCAGGTTGCCATGGCAGGAAAAGAGGGTATAGCGCAATCACCCACACTCCTCTGTGCTCCTTCTGGAAGGAGCACATGCCATTTGCATGTACCACTGGCCAGACCGAGTCCACAGAAAATCGTTCAGCGGCTACAACAGCTCAGCGTGTCCCCTAACTCCAAGAAAACCCCACTGGTATGTCCAACATGCATTAAAAGCAGGTCGTGTTGGTCTGGTTCTCGGTGCTCTGTCATATGTATGACACACAGCCAATGAATTAAATCACTTTTGACATATTACACCAGCCTCTGACATGTTGCCAACATAAAATGACATAACACACTGAAAATATTTAAAACTGTGATAACATTGAGACCCACAGAACCAGCATGTAATAATAATCAAATTTTAAAGTGGAATGATAATAATCACTTGGTCCCGTTATAACAATGCATCCTTCTCAGAATAACGATAATCATATATAATAATAGCTATTAATATAGAGTTAGTACATGCTGTGTATAGACACTGTTTGTTATAAGGACTTTATGTGGATTACCTCACATCCTCCTCTCACAGGAGTCCCCTCTCAGGTAGGGACTATCGCTGTCCCCATTTTGCAGATGAGACAAACCGAGGGATAGAGAGGTGAAGTAACCTGCTCGAGGTCACGTAGCTGGTAAGGGGCAGAAGCTCCATTAACAATCTTGCTACATACACCTCCTTTGAAAAGATCTGGACATTTCAATGGGCCTTTGACAACTCATTCCGTAAACTAACTGATATCTCTGACATACACAGCTTGTAAGAAATACAGAGCATGGATATGGTGTGCTAGGCTTGCTGTACGAAGGCCATCAGGCACATGGCTCAGCTTCTGTGAACCTGGTTTTTTTTTTTTATCTCTAACATGGAGATAATGATCATATCTTTCTTTCAAAAATGTTGAGGCTTCAACACTGTTATGAGCTGAATTGTGTTGCCCCCCACCCCCACCCCAACCCCCCAAGTTTATATGCTGAAGCCCTAATCCCTAGTACTTTAGAGTGGGGCTGTGTTTGGAGAGAGGGCCTTTAAAGAGATGGTTGACTTAAAATGAGGCCTTAGGGTGGGCCCTAACCAATCTGACTGGTGTCCTTATTGGACACACAGAGGGACATCAGGGATGCACACACACAGAGGAAAAGACCGGCCGTATGAAGACAGAGCAAGAAGGCGACCATCTACAAGCCAAGGAGAGAGACCTCAAGAGAAACAAAACCTGCCAATACTTTGATCTTGGACTTTTAGCCTCCAGAGGTGTGAAAAAATAAATTTCTGTTGTTTAAGCCACCCAGTTTGCAGTGTTTTGTTATTGCAGCCCTAGGAAACTAACACTGATATATTTAAAATAAGTAGCATAGTACCTGGCAAATAGTAACGCTCAATAAATGGTCTTACTATTAATTCAGTTGTGAACATACACACACACACACACACACACACACACACACACACACACACACACACACACCTTTATTTTGGCTTAAAGGACATGTATCCTAAGGTATGAAAACATAATCTGAAAAAATGCTTCTTTTCCAATCAATAGACCTTTCATGAAACTTTGAAAGACTGAATATGTTTCACTTTTCAAACTGATAAAGTTAACACTAGTTAAAAGTCAGTTACTATTACACTGCATCATAGTGTGATGTTAAACTGTGTGTGACTTTAGAAAGCTCCTTTCCTTCCCAGTAGCTATCAGAACACATTTAGTAAGTCTAGGTTGGAAATTGACACCATTTTGACAGTAATACACAAAAGTCATGACAGAAAGAGAGTGGGAATATCCAAACATAAACCAGGATGGAGCAAAAAATGTAGTGTACTGAAATGTCACTGAATGAAGCCACCGAGATCAGAGCTGGCATATAAACGTCACCTCAAGGGCCAAGTCCAATCACTGGACTTGAACTCTAGTGTTGAGGAAGATGCTGATGACACGTCTGGGCTCAGAAAAGAGTGCCAAGTGGGCCAGAAAAGGCTGTTTGAACTTGGGGAGAGAAGGATAGGAGTAAATGTACTACATAGTTACTATTCTGGATCTGGAAATTGGCTAACGGGCCCCTCTGACACTCATCTTTGAAGTTTAAGGCCTACCAAAGATTCAGGCTATTGGGCATACAGTATTTTGATACTGCAAGTCATTACTGAATTACTGAAATCCAGCAATTCTAGATTCACTGAGAAGTAAATGTTTTTCTTTATACATATATATTTCTGTGACATTTAGGCTTTTTTATTTAAGAGCATAAAGAAAACATTCTGTTGAGCTAACAAAGTGTATCAGCTGAATCCGTCTTCAGGTTGCTCTAAAATTTGAGGGGACTGAGAAAGTCACGGATTTTCAGAGGAAGACAAGGCTTTGCTCACCACAGGTAGCCTTTTGGTTGCCACTAGAAAATAGGTGTGTGTTCACACATTTGTATCAATGGCTTCTCAACCTCTAGGTACTAAATAACTACTGATAACTGCATAGTACTGTGGAGTAGGCTAGGTAGGGGGTGTGCTGTCCACTGAGATGTCCCCTGCAATGTGAGAGGGGACACCTTGGCCCCATGGTGCCCAAACTCTGCTTCAACACTGAGGACCAAAGCTCACACTTGGGTGAGTCAGTGCTGATGTTGCGGGCAGTGACCCTGTCCCCTCCATGGCCCCACTGGAGAAAGCCATTCCTAATGATTAACAATTAGCATTTGCATCCAAAGTGCCAAGCCCAGCTGTCTAAAGAAAGGTGCTAAGATGTCTAAGAATCTGGATTTAAGCCCCAAATGGCTCAATTAGCTGCACACGGAGCAAACCTCCCCCCTCGGCTTCGACCACAGCCCACCCCATGGTGGAAGGAGACAGAGATACACGGTTGCACAGAGACTGACTCAAGTCAAGCTCAGCACACTGTGGTAACCCCCAAGCACAGGAGCCACTGAGAGGGCCCCATCCCCTTCCTCTCCAAGAGAAGCATAAGCAAGTGGTTGTCAGACTCAGTGTGGATCTCCACAGAGGGGAACGTGCAGAAGAGCCTCGATGGCCTAAGTCAGTCATTTCATCCTAAACACGTGAGGCCTACAGTGTCTGTCACATTACAGTGATGTGTAATAAATATTGGTTGACTGGTCACATTTTAGGCTAAAAATCAACCTATTACTGTCCACTTCATCTAACAAATTATGCTAACATCTCTGTCGGGGTAAGGTGCCTCGTGTAGTAACCTGTTGTACTGTGCTAAAAATTCTGCCAAAAGTTTGCAAATTAAGAAAAACAAAATCGATTACTAGATTACTTCAAATTTTTATTCAAAATAGAAAGTAGAACAAAATGAGGACTACGTTGGTTTATTTTCTATACAGAAAACTATTTAGAAGGCTTTAAAGAACTCTTCCAGCTCTGAGGAAGTCTAATAAGCAAAAGAAAAAAAATCAAAATCGACAGGCTAGCCACCGTTAAGATTTCCCAGATCAGGGCTGTCCAGCTAGCTTATATGTATTCCAGCCTCAATCATGCTCTCCAGCTATGCACAGTGAGGGTCTGTAAAGGGCACGTTTCATGTGCCATTCTGTAAGCAGTGTCTTCTCCACCAGCAGAATTGTCTTACTGTGCAAGACCCTCCAAGTGACTGCGTTTTTCTCTAAGAAACGCAGAGACGAGCTTTTCTATATAACAAGGGTTTCCTGAACTTATTCTGCATACCTTGCACATCTGATCAATGGACCTTCCCAATTGAAATTACATTTAGTTATGCTTTAAAAACAATATTGCTGCTAGGATAATGCAAGTTCTTATGTAAATATCAGGGTTTCCTGGCACCTTATCTGAAGGAAACCCTCAAATTCCTGTGCCCATCCAGCTCCTGCATGACTCTACTAACCAGAAAGTGCAAAGATGGAAAATGAATTCAGGCAGCCTGAGTGGTAACGCTCGCCCAGGTTTCCTCTCTGCAATCCCGCTGAATGCTTTTTAGAGTCAGATGGAACTTCCTGGGAGGTGAGGGCTGACTGTGGAGACCCTCAACCAGAAATGCTTAGCGACTTAACACTTGGCCACATGTGGCAGCTACAGAAACACCACCAGGATGTGAAATCGACTGCTTACTTCGATGGTATTCCCCTTAACCACAAATCTATTCAAACCTGAGAAACTATGGCAGTCGATGAACTTGGTGTGGGGGCAGGGAGAATTGTCTCGTGATTTTAGTACAAAAATTTGTATATTATGGTGAACCTTGGAACAATGTCCTCCCGTTTTTATTCCACATTGTCCCAGGAGTCTGTGATTTTGAGTTGCAAGAGTGTTGCATTGAGCCCAAAGCCCAGTGGCATAGAAAACTCGGAGAGCTGGCCACTAAAATATTAGGTGTTTTATACTAATTATAAGTCAAAAGGAAATATACGTCAGAAGAGGTCCCCAAAGCCCCTTTCTCAGGCTAAGCACTGTACTTAAGTGACTCCCGAGGACAGCTTCCTTTGTCCTGTGGACCGAGGGCTGTGTGTGTTTGCCACAAATGGTCTGGGGCCATCTTTTGTGCTCCCCTCTGCCGGGGTGAGCTGCCAATTCGAGTCCTGCTGTTTCACGTGAAGAACCCGCTGCAAAATGGGTGGCGCTCACTCGGCAGATGACTCGGCAAGCTTTTGGATTCTCCTCAGGACCACCAGATAGATGACCTCTATGATCTTCTCTTCTTCTGAGACTCCAGCCAGTGACTCTGTGATGCTCTCTCTTCACCACAGAGAACAGCAGAGGAGAATACACCAGCTGGAGCTTTGGCATTAGACAGACCCGGGCCCAAGTCCTGCTTCTCTCATGCACGAATCCCATGAACTCGTCTTTTTCAAGCCTCAGTTTCCTCGCTTGTAAAAACAGGAATCATGGGGATAATCTACCCCCTCATGGGAATTAAATGAGACCATGCACATCACACATGTAGCACGGTGCCTGGCACATAGTAAATGCTCAGTAAACGTGAGCTCTCATTATGCACTTCCAACCACAGAGAACTGACCTGCGTGCTTTTCTCCAAAAGGGGCAAAGTTGAAGTCATCACAGCTGGAACACAGATGGAAGGGAATGAGGAGCAGACAGTTTTCCTTTTCACATGGATCCCAACCTCACTCCTTCATAAGGCAGAATGGACCTGGCACATTACAGGGCAACACAGGTGTTCTGACGGCAGCTTCCTCTGGGTCAGACAGAGGGAAACGTCACACTTCCCCCAGTCTAGAATAATCTAGCTCTACTTTGGTTAGCCTCGTTTCTCCAGCCAACAAATATGTATCAAGCAGATGCCAGGCTGTGAGTAAAGACGGGTAAAAGACAAAGCTTGCAGTCTGGAGAGGAGAGGCAATGCATGACGGAGAACGTGAGAATCAGGGCCTCTCTGAGGAGGTGATAGTGAAGCTGAGGCTGAAGGAAGAGACAAGCGTTCCAGGCAAAGAAAACAGAAGGCCTAGAGGTTGGAAAGGAAATTAGGAAGACGGGAAAGCATCAATCAGCAACAGCAAAACCTCTGGGGATGGCTGGCGAGTCACCTGTGGTCAGGGATGCCTCCTTTCCGAAGCTTTCACACAGAGATCATTATCTCGCCTGTCCACAGAGCTCTAACACAAGCACCCAGCAACTTTCAGGACCTTCTCAGCTATTTACTAGTGTAATAAAGATACTGTCTGTGATAAAACTGATGTAGATCAGACCCAAATCTTAAGAGGCCTCAGAAGTTTTCACAACTGGAAAATTACCACTACATCAAGTCTTCCCCTGCATCAACTCAGCAAGTGGGGAAGAGCTGGTGTGTGTGTGTGTGTGTGTGTGTGTGTGTGTGTGTGTGTGTGTGTGTGTGTGTAGGGGG
>NW_017731354.1:8901407-8903641 GCF_001890085.2 Hipposideros armiger
TGGGGTTTCCATACACCTTTTTACTTGCTTTGTCCACAGCCAGTCTCTATATAGCTCCTTTCCTTGAAATTCAAGTTATTAATAGGTGCAGAAATTCTGTTGTACAGTAATTACAGTTAGGCAATTAAGAAATCTGAACTAGTCTCCTTTTCCCTGGACACATTCATTCATCTCCCACTCTTCACCCAAACCCACTTCCTCTGAGATGCTTCAGCTGTAAGAATTCCATGGCCCTGATGAGAAATATTAAAGAACCCAGAGTGGGTGATGGGCAATCTTTTAAGGTCACTGAAAGGTTTCCTTGGAAAACAGCGGACTCTGTTAGCAGGGCTGGGACGAGGGTGAAGCAGGTGAGGCACCTAGAATGTAACATGCAGGAAGGCACTCACTCTCGGTGTCCCACAGAGCTGCAGACACTAAGCGAGAGGGCCTCAGTGTTGCGCCCTCCAGCCTGCCTCTGCTCAGCCCAGTACCCCGCCTGTTGGTTAGAGCCCACTCTCACCCACAGCCCTGTGGGTTGTGGCTGCAGTGTCTGCCACTGAGAATTGCTGGCCAAACAAAAGGAGGAGTGTACCTTGTACCTGAGGAAGGCCCAATGATTGAGGGCTGGAGCAGAGGGAGAAGCAAAACAAAGCAAAACAAAACAACATGAAATAACACCAGACTCTTCTAAAATTGTTAAGTAAAAAAAATCATAAGGTTTCTTTCTTCCTTTTTTTCCCCTCCCTCCCTTCTTTTCTCCTTTCTTTCCTTCCTTGCCTCCTTCCTTTGTTCCTTCATTCATTCTTTTCATTCCTGTATTCTAAATAGTAGTACAAATGAATGTTTTTACACAGAAAAAAGGAAAAGAAAATAAAAACTTTCCTCCATGAAAAACAAAGCATCAAAATATATGTACAAATCATTGAAAAAAAAAAACAGTAAAACTTCCAAAAATCACAGCTATCAGGGGTGGGGTATATGGAAAATAAGAATGTAGAGTATTTGAAAACAAAATTAGCAGCCTTGATTTAATAACCAGACTTAACATATTTTTCTTAAGAAGGGAATATGCTTTCTTTTTAAACATGCATGAAATGTTTACAAAAATTAAGTGTTTCACTACAAAGTAAATGAAAATCAATATATTACCGGAGGTGGAAATCATATAGGCTCTATTCTTTAGCTATATATAAAACAAACAAATAAGAAATAAACAATAAATGGATAGCTTTCTCCTCCTTACCTGCACCCCCCAAAAAAATTGCTCCAACCACTTATTTTTTAAATGCTCTTTTCAAAATAACTCCTTAGTTAGAAAACAATAAAAATGTAAAATTATGGACTATTCAGTTATAAAATACAGTATATACAACTACTGGACACAGCCAAAACAGAACTTAGAAGATAATTTATACCCTAAAAAATACTTATTAAAAATCAAGAGAGATAATAAAAATAAACAAACTAGGCATTTAAACTAAAAGACCCAAGAAAAAGTCAATCATATAAACTCAAACAAAGTAAGAGGAGGAATTAAGATGAAAGGCAAATCAAACAATTAAAAAAAATGTATCAATAAAAGCAAAATCATTTTTTATGAAAAGATCAGTAAAATAAAACTCTGGCAAGTCTGACACAGAAAAAAATTGAGAAATCAAAGTAAACCACATTTGAATTAAGAAAGTGGACATAATTACAGATATGGAGAAGATTTTTAAATAAAAATAGTACACAGGACTTTACAATGATAAATTGCAAATCTAAGTGAAACAGATCATTTTAAGAAAATACAAAATATTTAGAAAATAATCAAACATTTACTCCCTTCTCCTCTTCTCCAAAAACAAAGTACATATTCATTCATTCAACAAATCTTTATCAGCTATTATTGTGAGATATCATAGGGAGATTAGAAAGATATTCATCCCATCTCATAAATTAATCTATGAAGTTGATTTATTGCCAATCAAAATCTCAAAAGAATTTTAAAATGGAATTTGCAAACTGAGTGAAATGTTCATCTGAAAAAGCAAACATGTAGGAAGTTAAAATATTTTTTGAAAAAAAAAATAAAAAAACAGGAGACTTGCCTTAACAGATATCAAAACATACTATAAAAATTTCTGCAGAGTCACAATTCTGCAGCGGGCCTCCCCTCCCCCCTCTCCCCCCCGAGGTTATTAACCTCTGTCCTGAATTTTGTGCTTATCACTCATTCCCTTTCTTTTCTTTATAGAGTCATCACATTGTTT
>NW_017731354.1:8903673-8948291 GCF_001890085.2 Hipposideros armiger
GGGAGTCTAGAGGCAGGAGTAGAAGATGGAGGGGAATTTTTACTTTTCACCTTTGTATTAGTTTTCTATTGCTGCCCTAATAAATTACCACAAACATGGCAGTTTAAACAACACAAATGGATTATCTTACAGTTTCTGGAGGTCAGAAGTCCAAACTGGCTCTCCCTGGGCAAATATCATGGTGTGGGCCGAGCTCTGCCCTCTCCTGGGGGCGCTAGCGGAGAATCTGTTTCTTGCCTTTTTGGTGTTTGGTGCTGGCCCGCCCACCATCTTTGGCTCCTGCTGCAAAGCCCTCAGCAGTGCTCAGGTGACTCCTTCTCACAGGGCATCACCCTGACACTGACTCCTCTGCCTCCCTCTTGTGTATTTAAACACTCTTGTAATTACACTGGGCCCACCAGGCTAATCTCCCTATTTCAAGGTCAGATGATTAGTGACTTTAATTCCACCTGCAACCTGAATACCCCTTCGCCCTGTAACGGGGCGCATCACCGGTTCTGGGGAGTAGGATGTGGGCAGCTCTCCTTTCCACAGCCTTTGTAAACTATTTGTATTTGGTAACACAAATAGGCATTACTTTTATCATGTGAGATTAAGAGTAGTTGGTAGATTTTTTTTTAATGTTAAAGATTTAAACTTACATTTACATGATGGTGATAAAAAGTGTGATGTTGCAGGTTTAGACATATGGAAGATTCTGAAAAACTGATACTCCAAAAACAAGTATAGGTGGGATATAGCATTGGACAAAGGTCATACTTCAAATCATGGAGGGAAAAAAATGGACAATTTACAGAAGAAACCTGTGGACATTTGGAAATAAAAGGTTTGAACTTTTCCTCACACCACACACCCAAATAAATTGCACATGAGTTAAAGATTAAAACTTAAAAAAAAATTAATAGAAGAAAATGTAGGCAAACATACTTGCAATATTGGGGTGATGAAAGGCTTCCTTACACTTCAACCCATAAAGCAAAACTTGAATATACTAAAATAAAACAAGGTAAAAAGATAAGCATCAGAAAAAATATTTGATAAGGTATAACAAAGAGACAATCTTTTGTGATTTAATAAGAAGACAACACTACAGAGAAATGAGCAAAAGACATGAACAGGCCATTTCTCAGAAGAAGACATGTAATGGCAATGAATATATGAAACCACATTCAAACTCACTAATAAAGAAAAGGAAAATTACAAGAAAAAGACAAGGTATTTCTGCTTACACACTGTATTGGTTAAGAACTCAGAGTCCAGCATGCCAAACCTCCTGGGCTTGCAGCCAGGCTCTGCTGGTTACTCACCTGTGGCCTTGGGCAAGTTACTTAACCTCTCTGTGCCTCAGCTTCCCTGTATGTAAAATAGCGATTAGAATACATCTTAATTCTTTATTGCAAAGATGGGGTGATTTAATATATGTAGAGTGCTTTGAATAATGTCTGGCATAGAGTAATCACTCAATAAATGTTAGTTCCATATTTGATTATGACGTGCACACAAAGATGCACACATACGTACCACAAACACACACTTAGGCACACTCAGAAATTCCTTGTAACATTATTTGCCACAACAAAAACTGGAGATGATTTTAAACCACATCAGTAGGCAATAAATTAATTTTTTACCTCCAGAATTTGGAGTGACAATTAACTTTTTAAAAGAATGAGGAAGATCTGGGTGCCAATACAGGAAGATGTCTATAATAAATTAAGTGGGGGAAAAGCAAGTTACAGACTTCTACAGAATGATCCAAAGTATGTCCTTTAAATACACGATATGTAATACACACACATAAATATATATCTGTAGGTCCATGGGTATAATATGTACTGAAAATGTTATGAATGTTTGATATATTATCAAATTGTTAGCACAGGTGACCAAAGTGGAGGGAAGTGAGATGGGGGAGAGGGTGAAAGGGAGAGTTTATCAAATAAACATAAACAGTTTTCTTTCTTTTCTTTTAATATAAACATGTATTGTTCTAAAAATTACCAAAAAAATTAAAAAAAAAGAAATCTTGATTAGTTAGAATGAATTCCCCCAAACTGACACAGAGACAATGGGAAGCAAAAGAAAATGATGAAGTCAATTCATTCTGCAACTATTTTTTTCAAGGGAAGATAGAATGATGGATAAAGGAATTAGTCTAATTATGCTTTGAAGAATGTTAGTTTAGCTATGATTTTTCGAATACTTTGAATGTGGGCTAAAAGTGTCAAAGTCATACATCTTTCTAGGACAAAGATTCTGTCATAAATAGCCTCCATTAATTGTTTCCATTGTCCATAATATTTTGTAAGTTTTACGTCCCCAGAAAATGTTTTCAAAATGCAAATCATCAGCCTTCAATATTACTTAGATGACATAAACAAATTAAAATAAGGCCAGCCTAAGCCAGTTGTGTTGATCAACCTGATCCCCTCTGAAAATGAGAAATGAAGTCAAATACCCTTTAATACTATTTATTAGTGGAGTAATATAATACATTTTGACAAGCTGAACAGTTGTAACAGGCGGCTGTTAAAGTCTCTACAGGGCTGTTTAGAATGAAAACAGGAGTGAGAGACAGCTCTATAACTGGGTTTTAAGAACAGCTCAGCCATCAACTATATCCTAACCAAGTACTTTTATCCAGTTAATTTACGGAGGGAATCCCTTAGGGTCTCCAGCCGTCTACCACTGCAGCTCATTAGCGCCCAATATCCAACTTTTCTCATTGTAACACTGAAAGCATTTATGCTTAAAATGTAATTAAACTTAAAACAAACAAGATCTTTATTCCCTGACAGTTCTGTTATTTTTAAATTGACAAAGGCATGAACTTATATAGGATTATTTAGAAAGCACTATACATTTCAGCCACTTATGGCAAGACATTTGCCCAACTGTTCATCCTGCGTGCAATTAGAAATCTAAATACTTGGGTAACGGGTTTCTATTGGGAATTAAACTTGCAGATCTCTTACAAACGAGTAATGTGGTAAGACTTGCTGTCCAATGAGGTGTCTTATTGAAATATCCCAGGCCGTTTCACTTGTCACAGCTGTCGTTTCAGCCGCTTGCACTCACAGTGTATAGCTTTCATTACGAAAATAGAAATTTGTGTCCTAAGTGCTGTTACATTACTAATGCTAAATATTTAATTCCCTGGGGTTCCAATTATGGTTGAGCACTGGCAACACTGATTCTACTTTTTAATAACAACTGTAAAAGCAATTTGAGCATTTTTCAATTAATTAAATACATAGTGAACGAGTAACCTCTTGTCATTTTGCCCTCCAGGACCTGAGCTAATTGGTGTAGAATAAAATGTTTTGAAAATTAACTGATATTCCGGTCTGCACACTGTTATGCCATTAAATTACAGTTTGCAAAATGAAGTTTGTCTTCTAATAGTTACCCTCCATATAGTCTGCAGATGTGAGAAAGTACCTGTGTTTTATGTACTTAATGGTGCCTCTAATTAGAGCAGAGTTGAAAGTCGAGTGTAGTTTCTCTAAACACCAGTCAGTATCAATAATACTTTGCATTGTTCACAGATAAATGTAACAAATTTCAACAGGGGAAAGTTTCCTAGGTTTCATTCACTCTGTGCATTCACAATTTAGCTTAGACATTTTAAACATTTGCCATGAGGATTCCTATCGTTAATTACATTCATGTAGAAAAGTTCAAAAATAAATTTTTAGATTTCTTTCACAACATAAAGTTACAAATCAAACATCTGGGAAAGTCCTTTTTAAACACTTTGCTGCAGTTTCTCCCTCTATCATAGAACAATGTCATAAATAAGCTTTAAATTTTTTTTTCCTTTAAAAGTACGGTAAGGATGAATCATAAAAGCAGGTGCTGTTTTACCCACACTTAAAAATGAACCTTTTTCTGGAGTGCAATGAAATCTGATTAAAGGGACCATCTCCTTGTAGAAAAACGTCTCTGACAGGTGTTCTTCCAGCTCTGAGTCTTGATTGGCCATAATCTAAAATCCATGCTCGGAAAGTGGATGCCTTTTCGGCAGCTGTCTTCCTAACAGAGATGATCCCCCAAACAGGTTTCACCGAATTAGGCATCTCAGCACAAGTATTATGGCTCATGGAATAAAAACACAGGAAGTGAAATTAATCACTCTGGGAGAGAGGGCAAAAATAATAGGGAAAATTTCATTATCTCCATACCAATTTTTAGGGTTGGAACCTTTTAGGTTTCTAAGATTTTAGTAACATCTTTGAGAAATGAATTTTAATTACAGGATTAACTTGATAGTACCCGTCTGTTAATATAAATAGATTTGCCTAAATTTCTGATTTTTTAAAAACCATACTGAATAATGAGGACATTTTAGAATCTGGGGGTTGGGTTGACTTCTCAGGAAGCAATCCCCAGTCCATCAGCAAATACACATACACACACATAAATGAAAAGAAAAGCATAAGTTTGTTTAAGGTTTATTTAAATATTATTCTATATGGAATGTAACATCTTAATGGACCTTCAAAATCATCGGTTAACATAGCCTATCAATAAAAATTGTTTAAACAAAAAGCCATAACATTTTTTAAGGACATATTAAATCCAGTTATGCAAATTATTTTTGCTAAAGACTATTTTTTTTCCAGCCCAAAGAACAGTTATATTCTAAAATCTAAATGTAAAAATAAAGGAAACTTATGCTTTGGACACAAATGGTACAGATATTATTGGTACAGATATTTGCATTAAGAAATGGATCATAATTTATTCCAAAACACTTAAGTACCTAGTTTTGAAAAACAATAATTTCATTAGCTAACTATTAACATGGGGTCAAAACACAACAAAACAATACTTGGTTTTCAAAAAACATATTTCAGTTATTCATGTAATAACTGTGATAATTAATAAACAGGAACCTCATTTAAAATGGAGGCAACAAGAGGGAACTCTCATACACAGCACTCAATGCACCTACTGACCCCAGCAGGAAGAGCCATACCTTGCATCTTTCACAGGAAGTGATACTAGTTTACTCCCTCAGCAGGAGGAAGAAAAGATTCCTCCTTGTCCAGTAACAGCTCAGCCAATGGGAGGCTGCCGTAACCCAGCCAATGAAAAGTCACTGTACTTCAAACTTTCAGTTTCCTCCAATGGATTCTTTGTTTACAACAGCCCCTCCCTAGGCAATAAAAGAGCAAGCCTCTCCTTGGTTTCTCTGGACTTGTGCATGGGTCACCATTAGACTGCATGTCCTGAATTGCAATTCTTTGTTGTTCCCAAATAAACTGATTTTGCTGGAGAAATAGCTGGCCATCTATTTGGTTTAAAGGCAACATTATTTGGTGGCCCATATGGGGGTCCAGAGAAGACCCTCAACAACTCCAAGGCTGGTGAGTAAACAGGTGCAATAACCACAGAGCCCATTGAGCCAGTGCTTCCTAGAGTCTGAGGGTGTCTTTCTCCTGGGTCCCAGCTTCTGCCCTCTTTGTGTTTTGAAGCTCCGCAGGCTCTATTCAAGATCTAATTTAAGGCTTCATCCTTTTCTGGTTAGAAGACCTTGTTTCGTCCGCGAAGTTGGCACTTTGGCCTGACTCTTTTGAAATCAGGTCACTCCACTGGGACTGCGCCATTCAGACTTTGGTCTGATTCCTTTTGGAACCAAACTTTTCTTACTGAAACTCTGCTGTTCAACCTTTGGTCTGACTTTTTCAAATTGGACTGTTCCTACTGAAATTCTTGCTGGTGTTTGGCCTGCAGGCTGGTGCAGCTTTTGCTCTAGAGAAAAAGCTGCTGAAAAATGGGATCCCAGTTAACTAAATACTTTGAGGGTACCCTTCAGGAACCCCAGCCAATATTTTGTTTAGAAACTGTGCTTCCTCCTCATGCTCATTTCTAACTAAATGGACCAATTTGAGCAAAAGTAATTTAGAATAGCAATGGCCATTATTGGGAACTTTCGAACTCCCCAAACTTACTTTTCTTAAAACTGAAGTTAGACAACCATAGCTCTGAAGTTGTCAAAACTGAAGGGAACACCTATTTTTAATTGGTATTTTGAGGCTTCCAAACATTACCAGGAGTCTAAAAATTGCTTCTTCACAAAAAATAATTTTAAGATCAACTGAGGCAAACAAATGATTAAAGAAAGACAAAATGGCTCCTGAAGCCTCATGTGCCTCTCTCTTGGCTCCTTTGTCTCAGGCTCCACCTCTGGTGCCATCTTCCTCCTCCTCCTCTGAACCCCTCCCCACTTCCTATTCCTCTGAACCTATCAGAACCTTTCCCTTTAAAATTAAGCCTTCTGAGCTTCAAAAGACTATAGCCCTAATTTCTTATATTCCTTGGACTAAAGTTGAATTGCAATCCATAGTCAAAGATTTTCCCCAAGGAACTGAGGGTCCCCATAGATTTCCTATGGAATTTAATATAGTCATTCAAATTTATCAACCTGATTTCTCTGACTTATAGCTGCTGGTTTATATGCTTGTTGGTGAAGGCCAGACTCAGCATTGAATGAAAACTGCTGACTGAAAGGTCTCTAGGATTACAACCAGGAGACCACCCCACTGATTTATTATGTGATCAGGTTTGAGCAATCACTAAGAAACTTCACTGGGCAATTCCTAGGGCTTTTCCAAAGCCTGTTGATTGGAACAAAATTCAGGCTTGTTCACAAAAGTCTAATGAACAGTTTCATGACTATTATTATTGACTTCAGATTGTTTTCAAAGAAGATTCTAGTCTTCCTTCAGATGCTGATTCAAGAATCTTTAAATCTATGTTTACTAAAAGGCTGAGCCAAGACCCTTTACTTTTAGTTAACAGGACCAGGATGGAGTGGGAAGCCATGTACACTCTAGATTTGGTCAATTTGCCAAATCAGCTTGCTTGTATCCTAGATGAATCACCTGGAAAAAAATCTAAAATTCTTAATTTTCAACTCTGGCAAATGAAGGTCCCTGTACACAACCAAAACGTCCTAGTTTCTGCCATTATTGCAAAGGGCCAAGACACTGGCAAAGAGTTTCTCATAAACTTAAGCACTTTGGGTGACTTTGACCTCCTAACCAGCCCTTCCAATGTCCTCCTAATTCCCAATGACAGGACTGCAAGGAACTACAGGGGCTCTTCCCAACACTCCCTCTTAATTGGCTCAGAGAAACCACTCTCCCGGTTGGGAATGACCCTTTCTCTGTCCTTATTGACCCCAGAGCCACTCTCAGTGCTCTGCCCCACTGCTGTAAAGCAGCCCTGCCTCAGAGTACTAACACAGTTTTAGTGAGGGTCTCTAATAAACCTCAACAGGTTCCTTTCTCTGAAACGATCCCTTTTCGTGGCCCTTTGAGAGACACTCACCTTTTTCTCCTTAGTTCCTCCACCCCTACTCATTTATTAGGCCGAGACTTAGAGGAGCATCACGCCAGAATTTCTTTGCCCTGGGGGGAAATAATTCTAGAATTTGACAGTGGCCATCAAAATAGCCAATCAGGTGAATTAAATGACCCCTCCACATCTTTGATTTGCCCTAAGTCTGATGGCATTATAGATGAATCTTGGATCACTGATCATGTGTCCCTATTGGATCAGCTTACCGTCCTCTTTATGGGCAAAGTCTTCAAGCGATAATGGCAGAATCCACACTGCACCTCCTATCAAGATTCAAATAGTTCCTTCAAAACCCCTTCCCCAAATTAATCAATACCCCATTAAGAAAGAAACCCTTCAAAGTAGAAAGCCCATAATAGATTACAAGACCCAGTCCTCATTATCCCTTGCACCACTCCCTGGAACACTCCTATTTTACCTGTGAGGACACCTAAGGTTCTGAGGGTAGAGGTTTGTCCAGGACCTCTGAGAAATGAACATCATTGTTACCTCTTGATGCCCTGTTGTTCCTAATGCTACTGACATCCATCCCAACTGAAAGTAAATTCTTTAGTGTAAGTGATTTATGTGGTGCATTCTTTAGCATTCCAGTTGACGAGGCTAGCCTATATCTTTTGTCTTCATTTGGGAATGAAAACAATGCACCTGGACAGCAATGCCTCCAGGGTTCACTGAGAGCCTCTCATTTCTCAAAAATCCTGAAGACTGATCTGGGTGATATATAGTTCCCTAGGGGTTCTACTTTGTTGAAATATATGGACGTCTTGCTTCTTTGCTCTTCACAAGTCCCCCACAGGAAGACACCATCCATTTGCTAAAGCTTTTAGCCTTCAAGGGTCGCTAAGGAAAAGTTGCTGTTTGCCCAAACCCAAATTCGATAGCTAATGCCTCTAATATCAGAACAGGACTGCACCTAGATCCAGGTAGGCTTCATGGGATTTTCAGTTTCCCCAAACCCCAAACTGAGCAACAACTGCAAGGCTGTCATAGGCTGGTTGGTTATTGTCGAAATTGGATCCCTTATGGCCAAACCCCTGGATGTTTTACTAAAGAACAGCAACCCTGACCCAATTTCAGGGGAAGAAAGGGATGACATAGCCTTTAAAGTCTTAATGGAGAGTTTAACAAACCCGTCTGCCTTTGAGTATCCCAATTGTTAAATTCCCCTCTTCTCTTTTGTAAACGAAAAGGAAGGGAATGCCCTTAGGGTACGTAGCCCCAAATGTAAGGACCACCATTGAACAGGGTATTATAACCAACAATTGGACCTTGTGGCACAGGGATATAGTGCCTTACAGCCATCACTGCTGCTGCCCTTTGGTTAAGGTCACTGAGGAAATCGTTATGGGGTCCTCGTTAACCATCTCTGTACCCCATGCAGTAGAAGCCCTCCTGAATTTTCATCACGTTCAATATTTTTTGGTTAGCCGCCTCACCTCCTATGAAATCATCTTTTTGTTAACTGCTCCGCACATAACTTCTTCACATTGCAACAAGCTCCACCCTGCCATTCTCCACTCTTCCATTACCGACAGAGCCTCTCACAAAGCCTAATGCTGAAGGACCCCTTCCTGATGGACCCCTCATGATGATCTGAAGGAAACTCCTTTGAGGAATGCTGACTTCTCATGGTTCACTGATGGTTGTTACTTAAGAGGTGACAATGCAAATGTTGTGCTGAATATGCAATATAAATGCACTTTGAGTAACTGAAATGGTACCTGTGCTTTTAACCACCATGGCCCAGAATTATATGCACTCATACAGATCTGCACCCTAACCAAGGGCAAAACCGCAACATTTCTACTGAGAGGAGGTATGCTTTTGGAGTAGCTCATGATTTTGGAATGCTGTGGAAGCAATGTGGCTTCCTTAATTCCAGTGGAAACAAGATGTAAAATGGCCAGTATGTTCAGGAATTATTGAATACTGTACTTTTACCTGCTGCTTCAGGTATTCTTGAGACCCCAGCGCATCCTAGACTTGACTGTCTGGTAGCCGAGGAAAATCTCCTTGCTGACGAATGCTGCCCTCAAAGGAGCCAGCAGCGGTCAAACCTCTGTCATGGTGGAAAAGGACATTTCCCCAAATGACAACTTAGAAAACCTAGCTACAGAAGCCCGACAATTGGCCTCAGAAAAGGAAAAACAAGGTTGAAACTCCAACAGCTGCTGGTTTCATAAAAAGAAAAAGCTCTGGTTTGGTTTAATTAACAACCCAATCCTACCAAAGACTCTAGAATTCCTACTCCTAGCTACTACACATGCATTAAGCCATTGGCCCACTGACAAAATGATAGCATTCACGAATCGTTATTGGTGGGGAAACATTAATAAGGCCACAAAAAGCACCTACCTCACTTATCCCACCTGTGCAAAGTACAACCCAAGGGAGCCAATTCGCACCGCTCCCGGATATTTTTAATTGCCTAATGGGCCACCCGAAGTTTGGCAAATGGATTTCATAGAGTTTACCCATCTCATGGAGAAATATGTTTTAGTCGTGGTCTGTGTGTTTTCTCACTGGACTGAAGTTTTCTCTTGTAAACAGGCTATGGCCACTTGTGTGGCTGAAGTCCTTTTGGGGAAAGTTATCCTTACACAGGAAACCCCTCTTAAACTCCGTAGTGACCAGGAAACCCATTTTACCCATATGGCGCTTTGACAAGTCTGTGCTATTTGGCCAGTTTTACAATACTTTTCACTGGGCTTACCACCCTCAAGCCTTAGGTTTAGTCCAGGCGTTGGCAAGCTTTTGAGACAGAAGAGCCACCAGTGGTCAGCAAACTATGGCTCGTGAGCCACAGGCTCTGAAGTAAAATTGAAAATGAAAATAAAACTATCATAGTTTCATTTATAAAACTTTTTTTTTTAATTTGGGAGTTGGGGGGATGGGAACAGTGCTGGGGAACTGGGGGAAGGGGAACAGACAAGTTGCTGTCCTTTTGTTCTTCAGTCTAGTTGTGGAGGACGTTGCTTCACTGGCCCAAGTTGGCACCATCATTGCGCTCTTCCTGGATGAGGCAGATCAGTCACCGGCCTCTGGACGGCCACTCACTGCAGCTGCTAGCTGCTTACGCTGGCCACCGGCCACACACGGTAGCCCATGGCAACCCACTGCCACAGGGGCGGCAGCCTATGCCGTCACCGGTGACTCACGGCAGCCCAGCCCCAGGTTGAGCTGTTGTTCAACATCTCAGCTGTGGAGGGCAGTGTCACTGGCCCTCATATGCGGGATCCGAACTGTGGCCCTCTGGCGTCCCAAGCCAGCTCTCAACCATCACGCCACTCGGCCAGCCCTCATTTATAAAACTTTTAAAGGATATTATTCACATAATGGTGATTATGTAAAAATATGTTTATGGCTCTCGAATAACTTTTACATTGTTGTGAGGGTCAGGATTGGCTCTTCCAGGGGTCGGCAAACTTTTGAAATGAAATGTACCCAAAGAGCCGCATGTGGCTTGCGAGCCGCAGTTCGTCGACCCCGATTTAGTCAAATGCACTAATGGTATTGTTAAGTCCCAACTGACAAAATTTGTAGATACTCTCTAAATACCTTAGCCAAAAGCATTGCTGTTGGTTCTTTTAAATCTCAGCTCCACCCTCTTTGGAACTCAAGCTCTCACCCTCGAGATAGTCACAGCGTGCCTAATGCACCTGGCCCCTGCCTCTTTTGATCTGCAGCTGATAAAAGGAGATATACTTCGATATTGTAAAGTCCTATTTGCTTCTATCCAGATTAACCACGTACCGACAGTGCGTTCTCGGGGTATAAAGACCTTAAGCAACAAGCTTCGCAACCTGGAGACTTCACCTACTGGAAAAGAACTTCCCAAAAAACTCTCTTCAACCTCGCCACAAAGGCCCCAATCAGGTGCTGCTAACCAATACTTGTGCCACAAAACTGCAGGAAATAGATTTCTAGATTCATGTGACACATCTAAAGAAAGCTCCTAACACTGACTGGACCTGCTCACCGTCTGGTGACCTGAAGGTGAAGATTTCCCAAAACTGAAGCAGGTGACACCTGATAAGACAGCTTTCCCAAGATGTTCAGACCAGACTAATTAGGCTTAAAATTCAGTCTCTCTTGTATCTAGACTATTAACTGACTCTGGATTCTTATCCAAAGTCATAGTCTCTGATTTTGCAACCTATGGACTGCATTTGAGACATTTTGTTCCAAAAAATTTCTTTTGATATAACAATACTGTTCACTTGCTTCATGTTTCATTCCTGCATTGTGTCTTCCCAAAGCATTTGTTTAATTCTTTCAGTTCTGAGTGTACCTTTGCTGGATTCACTATTCTCAGCTACAGACTTTAGACAGGAAATGCGAGGTGACAGATCTTCCTCCTGCCCCTTCTTGTTATTCAAATGGGACCGCAGTAGTGTTCACATCTGTGCACTTTCCCTCCAACATGGGACATGATACCCAGGAAAGGCCCTGGCATCGAGGGACAAAAGTTCACTGAATCCAGAAAAACCTAACATTTGATCAGGAATGCCTTTGGAGAAAGATCTTGATCAGAAGGGGGAAATGTGAAAAATAATAAACAGAAATCTCATTTAAATGGAGTCAGGAGGCTATAAGAGAGAACTATTACACACATGTCACTCGATGCATACGCCTGACCCCAACAGGTAGTACTTTGCATTTCCAACAGGAAGTGATACACTACTACCCAGCAGGGGGAAGAAAAGATTCCTCCTTGCCCAGTAACAGCTCAGCCAATGGGAGACTGCCATAACTCAGCCAATAAAAAGTCACTGTACTTCAAACTTTCAGTTTCCTCCAATGGACTCTTGGTTTACAACAGCCCCTCCCAAGTCCATAAAAGAGCGTTCCTCTCCTTTGTTTTGTTGGACTTGCGCATGGTCCACCGTTAGACTGCATGTCCGGAATTGCAGTTCTTTGTTGTTCCCAAATCCATTTTTCTGAAGAAATACCTGGCTATTTGTTTAAAGTCAACATAACTAAAGCCACTATATTTAGTCCTAGGATCCCCAAATTATTGCACCCAACTAACCAGTTGATCCTCAGCTCCCAAACAGGCCATCTCCACCCTCCTCCAACAGCAACAGGATCACCGATAGCTGAGGATGAGAGAATTCTTCCTGTCTGGATCGCATGCCAATCAAGTTCCCTTCTTATTACCCAGGAAGATCCGATACTTCATATTCTCAGAGGAGTTAGCAGCCCCAGTATACAAATTGGGAGCTCATGTATCTGCACATTGAGAACTAAGTCTCACCTATTACATACCAATTATTACTTAGGAGCTAGTGGGGGAAACCCACTGGTCTTGAAAGAAGAGGATCTGGGCACAATTCTGAGAACACTGACAATGGCATGACCTCGGGCAAGTCCCTGGATGCCTCCACCTCTGGTCTCCTGGTTCTAACATGGGGGCGCTATCATTACTGGGTTGTTCTAAAGATCCAATGAGTAAACACAATGAAAACAATGGAGAAGCCGTAAAGCACCATGGGAATGTAAGGTAATCAAACCCTCTGGTCTAACATTCACCTGCTGTTATATGTAACAACGCATTTTTCATTGTGTTATTGTGCTAACAACTTAAAGTTAAAAAAAAATGTATGTAACTCATCCACATTATTATGCATTAAATAAAAAAAAATTAGAATCATTAAGAACTCCACAATTTTGACTAGAGGTTCTTTTTTTAGAATTAAGTATTAGCTTTAGTCCCAATAAATTACAAGCCAAAAGAACATACAGTATTTGCCGGCGTATAAGACGACTCGGCGTATAAGACGACCCCCTAACATTTCCACTCAAAATACAGAGTTTGTTATATGGTCGGCTGTGTGCGATTTTGCGAGTGTTGGTAAAATCGCATAACAGCAAAATCGCATAACAGCCGAGCATACACCCAGCAGCGCTGCTGATGCCTGAACGGTATGTGGAATGAAGTGGGCGGGCATCGGGAGGCCACTATGGCACGGGGCAAGCACTATGGGCAGTCTATCTGAAGTGTACCTGGCTTATAAGACGACCCCCCACTTGGAGGCATATTTTTCAGGGCCAAAAAATCGTCTTATACGCCGGCAAATACGGTATGTTTAGCAATTTATAAAAAAAAAAAAAGGAAAAAGATGTATTATAATAGGATAAATAAGGGAAATTAGCAGGATGTCATTACAATAAAGGCATCGTTTAATAAACTCGAACTTAAAATGAGACCTGTTTTCAACCTGATTTCTTTTTTCCTAAGGAGTGTTCAACTAACTGCCTTAGTTCCCAGACACAATGCCCAGAGCTCCCCTCTCCTGGCTAAATGAGTTTCTGAAGAGCTCTGTGAAGTACGAGCATGTTGAGGGGAACAGTTACAGATCTCCCCCGTCGTATCACCCAGTTTGGCTAAAGCACACAGAGAACTGACATGTGAGTAAACAAGGATTTTCAGGGAGACAAGTGTTGCTTACAAGTTAATACACAACGGGCTTGTTACTGAGCCTGGGAAGTCCTTTCTCATGCCTGTCTATATTCTACTAAGCTCCATTACCTGGTCTATAGGTCCACAGAAGCATAAAAGCAACAATTTGATGGGCAGAGAGAGGACTGCAGGTAGGGCCAGTGAGAATATAGCTGACAGCAATTGAAGAAACAGAACTGTTTAAGAAATGCCAATGATAATTAAACAACAAAAAAGAACCCAAAACACCCAATCCTTTAATAAGAGCTGAGTTACACTGCAATTCTTACTGGTAACCATGAGTTTTTATCAAAGTTCAATGAAACTCCTATTGTTTTCAAGATAAAAGGGTATGAATAATTTTGAAAAAGGACTCCATCACAAATAGTTAATCTTGATTCTTAAAAACTTGGCTATCTTGAATAACCCAACTCCCTGAGGACTCCAGATTATCGTGGTTTACTGTAGTTAGTTTTATTGTTAATGTACCACGATATAAATAAATATGGCTTAGCCTAAGCGTCTCCACTGAAAATATGTATGTCATAAAGTGACAAATAAGATAGCTCAACAACCAAACCCATAGTAAATAATTCAAGTATAAAAGTACATAACATTAGAATAAGCTAAAATTCGTCCTCTTCAAAATTGACAATAAATTTATTCAAAATGGATCTTCAAAATAAAAAAAACCCTAAATGTCCAAAGGTAAATGGTGAGAAAAGAGGTATAAAATTGCTAACTTATGCCCTTGTGATAAAATCTAAAGAATTATACATTCATGAGAAGAGGCTATAGAAAACCAAACCTACTTTATGCATCTGTGAGATGATCAAGAAATATTCTACACCATTCTTATTTGATTTCACATCATAAAGACATAGTAGATGCTCAATAAATTGTTATGAACCTGAAATATAATTTTCAAGTGGCTTGGATGTCATATAAGTAAAAGATGGGAGATGCCAGGAATATCACCAACTCTTGGGGGAAGGAGGTGGTTAGGCATGTAAGACATACGGAAAGGGAAAGAGAACGAGTTTGGATATCAAAGGAAAGCACTCCACTGATGGCTGTAAAGCACACATTGGCTTTGACCGCATCTGGGGCAAAAGCTGCCGGGTGGATACTGTCCGGTTCTGGTTAGCTCATAGAGTAGGAGCTTGTGACTAATCTGTAGACACTCAAAATAGCACCAGAAGATGACAAGGACCAAGTCACAGTCCCAGCCTCACAGCTCCCCTGGGACTAGCCTCACTACCGGTCAGGCTGACAAAAGATGTCCTGATTTGGGACTTCAGGGAAATTGGGTGGCAGGGTGACCTCCATGGAGCCCTTGGCGTCAGAGGGAGGTGACGAAGGCTATGTGTATTATTGGCAAGCTTTCTTCACCTCCTTCCCTGGTGCTGGTTATGTCAGAGATTTCGATTTTCATTTCCATGGCTATTTGGTTTGGGCATTTTATAGAGTATATGACCACAGAAGCAGGCGTGCTTGCCTTTAATGTCTATTGGCTTATTTTCTGCATCGCTATACTGTCTACCACTCTGAATGAACTCAAAGATATAGTAACCTGTGCCCTTTGCCCCCTGGGCTATGAATTTTAGACAGTATAGCAGTCAGTGGACATTGGTGTCCTTGGTAAAGTCTCCATCCTTACCCCATTTATGAAAAACTTAACTCCACACTCCACGTGCAAAATGCACACAAAACACAGGCAGGCACTGCTGACATTACAAATTCGCTTTATGGCAAAGTTTTTGTCCCCACACAGCTTCATAGCAAGCGTCCTATTGGTCTATCTCATAAAGACCTGAGTTGGGGATAAATTTTACAAGCACACCATGTTCAGCGCATGCCATGCATCTTTCACTCCACGTCGCAGGCCTCTGCGACTGATTGGCAAGTAGGGGCAAATTACTCAGTGTTTATGCTATTTTAGAAGGAAAAAAATCCAAGGACTTAGAAACACTAAAGGTAAACTCAGCGAGGCCTCAGAAGGGCTATTTAGAGACGGGGCGGAAGAAGGGGCACATTCTGTCTCTTTTGAGCAGGGTTTGGCAAATGACAGCCTGTGCACTAAATCCAGCCTGTTTTCATAAATGTTATTGGAACACTCTTATAAAAGTGTCATTGGTACCCCGTCACACCCACTTGTCTATGGCTGCTTTGACATTGCAATGACAAAATAGCTGCAACAGACGTTGTCTGGCCCACAAAGCCTAAAATATTCACTATCTGGCTCTTTAGAGAAAAAGTCTGCCAAGCCCTGCTTTAAAGGGTCTCTCTCTGAAAAGGATGGAAATCCCAGAAATCTGCTTCTACCCTGGAAAGCTACTTCCCTCCACCCAACCTCGCTGTCCCCCAACCCTGAGATGTCCCGATGCCGGTTTCATGGTTACCTGGTAATCACTCCTACCTACTGGCCTAAAATGCATCCCGCTTTCCAGTTGTGAGACGCCCAGGGAAGGCGCAAGGCCGTGAAGTTATCGGAGGTGTGACTGAATTCAAGTACAAGAAAACCTCAAAGAGAAAGAAGGTGAAGGGCCTGTGGGATTTCACCAGAAGAGGGTGGGAGGAGGGAGGGCCTTCACACAGAAGGGGCAGGAGGAGTGCAGGTACGGAGGTGGCAGTGCCTGCTGAGGTCTACTCCAGGAAAACCAGCTGCTGGGACAGAGGGGCGCATGGTGGGAGTGGTAGAAAACGGAGCTGGAGAAGTTCTCTGGTCAGGTGGTGAGTGGCCTTGTGAATGGCGCTGAGAAGCTGAGGGTGTTAGGCAGGAGGGCGTGTCTAAAGGATTTAAGCCAGGGTGTGAGCTGATCAGGTCTCCATTTTAGGAGGATCATTCTGACAGCAGGGGTGAGGTAGCAGAGGGTGGGAGATATCTCTGCTCACCCATATGCTGCTGTACCCTCCCCACCACGTCTACCCTGAAAACCCCTGATCATCCTTCCCTATGCACCCCAGGCAGTTTGACCCTCTTCCAAAGGGAACCCAGGGCACCTTCCGGACAACTGCAAAAATGGTATAGTTCCCACCCCAAATCATCATTTTCTTGAGAGCTTCTTAGTCCCATGCTTCCTCACCCATCTATAGTGAAGGACTGACCATTTGTTATTGTTTTGTTTTATTCCTAAATTCCAATTGTCTATGGGCTGATATTTTTGTAAAATACAAAATCGTGTATCTGAATATCATGGCAATGTCAAATTGCTATACAAGTGTCTAAATGCTTTCTCTATTTTTGGTATTTATCTTGTCATGGACTGATAAAAAAAGAGTTTGTGGACTTCTAGTTTCTGGTCTGACATGTAAGGAGCTTGGAAGTCACCATTCTACCCTAACAGCAAGTAAAAAGCTAAGCAAGCTGAAAAATCAGCAAATCTTAGATCTCAAAGAGAAGTGAGGTCACAGGGCAAACAGCTGTCCCTTGGATGGGAGAGACAGCCAGGTGAATATGGAGAACCACAACTTACCTCCATGGGAACCAATTCTGGCATAGGAGAACCTAAACGGTAATTGACAAATTGCTGGAGGCTCAGAGTCAAATCTCCAGGGGATGCAGACAGAGGGAGTTCCCCACACTTTTGTGAGTTTTCTCTCCAGGAGTTCAACCTGCTTCTCACAGTGAATATCAGAGACACATCTCCTAGAGCTTCCTAGGTTCCAGCAGGGGGAGGAGAAAAGGAATCATTTTGAAAAGTACCAGAGCGTTCTGTTCTTCTTAACGAGACATACTCTCAGGAGGAACTATTTTTACAGAGCCTAACCTGCTGGGGTTTTATCAGAGCCTAACTGATCTGGGGGAAAAGAAATACCCAGTTCCAGCTGGCTTTCGGTTTCCACATAGAGAAAGGGAACTATGCAACTCCAGCCCCCTCTAGTCATCCTGTCCCACCTAAGGGGGGTGGGTGGCTGAGAAGCATCGCTGAAGTTCAGGCAAGAGGCACAGGTTCACTAAAAGGCTGAGACCTCGTCATAGGGTTAATGAATGCTTCCTCGCCTACCATGACCTATCACCGTATTACTAAAGGCCTATTTACAACAATTCCTTTTACACAGGACATCATATCTGGATACTGAGAAAAAATTACAAGTAAAAAAAAAAAAAGACAAACTAAAAGGCAAAGAAAAAACAGAGTTTGAAGAGACAGCAAACATCAGAGCCAGACTCAGATATGACAGGGATATTGGGATTCTCAGACCATGAATTTAAAACAACATGATTAATATGATAAGAACTCTAAGGGGTAAAATAGACAGCATGCAAGAACAAATAAATAATATAAGCAGAGAGATGGAAATTCTAAGAAACAATAAAAAAAGTAATGCTAGAGATAAAAAAAGAAATGCTAGAGATAAAAAAAAATGCTGTAACAGAAATTAAGAATGCCTTTCGTAGGCTTGTTAGTAGACTAGACATGGTTGAAGAAAGAGTCTCTGAACTTGAGGATATCTTAGTAGAAACCTCTAAACCTGAAAAAAGAAAAAAGACTGAGAAAAACAGAATATCCAAAAGAGAACTGTGATATAACTACAGAGATGTACATATGCATAATGAGAATACTAGACATAGAAGAAAGGAACACAGAAGAAATATTTGAAGAAATTATGATTGAGATTTTCCCAAATTTATGTCGGATAACAAAACCACACATTCAGGAAACTTAGAACAACAAGAAGGATAAATTCTGGGGGCAGGGGGTGGGGAACCCTACACATAGGCATATTATATTTAAATTGCAGAAAAGCAAAGATAAAGTCCTGAAAGAAACCAGCGGAAAAAATACCTATAGAGAAACAAAGATAAGAATTACATCTGACTTTTCAGAATCATGCAAGAAGAGGAGAAAGGAGTGAAATACTTAGAGTTGAGAAGGAGAAAAACAAAAAACCTCACCAATCTAGAATTCTGTACCCTAAAAAAGTATTCTCCAAAAGTGAAGGAAAAATAGACTTTCTTAAAAAAACAAAAATTGAGAGAATTTGTTGACAGTAGACCTGTCTTGTAAGAAATGTTAAAAGTTCTTTAGAGAGATGAAAAATCATATAGTTCAGAAATTCAGATCTACATAAAGAAAGGATGAGCATAGGAAAAGGAGTAAGTGAAGGTAAAATAAAAGCTTTCTTTTTCTTAATCTAACAGATAACAGTTTGTTCAAAATAATAGAAAAAAAATATATATATATATACATATATATGGTAAATCCACAATTACAGTCGGAAATTCTAATATCTTTCTCAACAGCTGACAAGAAGAAACAAAGAAATAAGTAATTATGTATATTGAATATCTGAACAACAAAGTCCATACGACTTAGCAATCATGCTCCTTGGTTTTTATCCAAATGAGTTGAAAACTTGCATCCATACAAAAACCTGCTTATAGCAGCTATATTTATCATTGCCAAAACTTGGAAGCAACCAAGATGTCCTTCAGTAGGTGAATGGATAAATTGTGGTACATCCAGACAATGGAAAATTATTCAGTACTAAAAAAAAAAAAAAAAGGAGCTATCAAGCCATGAAAAGACATGGAGGAAACTTAAATGCATTATTACTAAGTGGAAAAACCTAATCTGAAAAGGCTAAATACTGTGTGAGTCCAATCATGTGACATTCTGGAAAAGACAAAACTATGGAGACTGAAATACAAATCAGTGGCTATTAGGGGTTAGTGGGGAGGGATGAATCGGTGGCGCACAGAGGATTTTTCAAGGAAGTGGAATTATTTTTTATAATACTATAGTGGTGGATAAATGTCATTATACATTTGTCCAAACCTGTAAAATGTACAACCCCAAGAGTGAACTCTAAACTATGGACTTTGGGTGATAATGATGTGTCAATGTACGTTCATCAATTGTAAGCAATGTACCACGCTGTTGGGAACATTGATAATGGGGGAGGCTATGCCTGTGTAGGGGCAGGGTATCCAGAAAATGTATGTTCCGTTCAATTTTACTGTGACCCTAAAACTGTTCTAAAACTAACGTCTATTTTTTAAAAAGTCCATGGTCGGTCACAGCCCAAGGATCACACTTACTGTTTGTTGCCCTGTGACTGTGGCCTTTCTAGGTACAAAGGCCTTGATTCCTCCACCCTGCCCCCAAGTTTCTCTTACAGCGGGAACAGGCTAAGGTGTGGGATTTGAGAGGTTTTAGAAGGTGGGAGTGACCTAATCTGAGAGAAGCTATGAGAGTAACACTGACACAGTTTGGTGACTGGAGCAAGAGCGATGCCACGAGCCAAGGGAAAACGTTGCGGAGGCACAGAAAGAAGTCGGCTCAGGGTAGGGAAGACGAAGGAGGGGCGACCGGGAGCTGTCCCAGTAGACAGCTGAGCAGCCAAGGTCAGGGCTCAGGCAAGGGAGCAACACTGAAGCGAAGGGCAGTGCCCCGGAGAGCAGAAACCTTTGAGGGGCTCTCCAAGGGAGGTGGCCGGCAAAAGTAAGAGTCAGGGGCCACAGAACTCAGGGACAGCAGCATCTCAGAAGCCAAGGACACACACAGAAAACGGAGAATGGAAAACCATCAGATTTAGGAAGTAGGCCTTCAGAGAACTAGAAAAACCAGTTCTCTAAAGGGGGACGAAAGGAAAATGAGAGTGGAGAAGGCTAACATAAAGACACACCTGTCCATAAACTCAGCAGTTAAGGAGGGAAATATTCTGAGTGGAGCTTAGAGGGAGGGACTGGGTCTAGAGGGGAGATTTTAGAATGGGAGCAATTGAGGAAAAGAAATTAAGCGAAGAGGGAGAATTTTGAGAGAAAGAAAAGAGGTAAGAAATCAGGAGAAAATGGAATAGAGGAAACGAGTGGTTAGCTAGGCAGAAGGGGTGCCTCTTCCCCTGAAAAACAAGAGACAGTGGTAAGCCCGGACACAGGAAAGGTATAGAAATAATATATTGGGGTTTGCTCAAAAACTGATGTCACTTGGTTTCGCAGTCAAAAGTCTGCCTCGGCTCAGCTTCTCAATGGATGTCAAGGTTTTCAAAGCCAACATTTCAAGGAAGCACCAGGGCCTGACGTCCTTCTAACTCTAAAACCTGTGTAGTCAGTCTCAACTTGTTTTGTCCTTACCCTTTTAAGCAACCAAGCCATGACTTTATTTCTTAGCCACTCAGGAATAGCCGAGAGACATCGTCCAGAGCTGCCCCCGTCCCCTGCTTTGAGGAACAATTCCACCTCAACAGGGAGAAAGTCAAAGGGGCACTGAATCCTTTCCTTGTTTTCCTCCTGTGAACACGGTGGTGCCTCTGGAGGTGTAAACGCTTGTCATTAGGGAATATGAGAGTCATAAGTTCTTCTCACAATGTAAGCAGACCCCGACAGGAATGTCATGAAGAGCAGGATTTCTAATCTAATCTGCCAGCGAGACTATAAACTCTGTGAGGGAAGGACCATGCCTACCGGGCTGTGGTTCCCACTCTTGGCCAGTGCTGTCCAGGACCCAGTATCTAGTAGGTGCTGAGTAAGCACTTGTGGAATGAATGTTGGAGGTAGTAAGATCCAGATACTATGACGTACTAATTACTTAAGCATAGGTGTAATCCAAACTCATCAAGTTTCTAAAAACGGAAGTATTCTCCAGTGCTTTTTTTGCTTGGAAATGTTTTGCCCCTCTCTCTTTAAATTTCTATGCATAACTGAAAGTTAGCACACTTAATTCATTGAAATGTTTACTGGATAACGATAGCTAGGAACACCCACGTCCCTTACTTTACATACTTCTGAACCCCATCTTTTTAAAAACAAACATTGCTCAATAATGTTTGAGCAATGTTTGATAATAATGAACAGTTTGCCTCAGACTTACTTTTCGCAGGACCATTACAGCTGTATCACACAATTTAAAAAACAACATTTAATAATGAAAGAAAACACATTTTTTGAGAAATTCGCCCTTTAAGAGAATAAAACTTACACCACTGTGAAAGAATAGATGGTGTTCCCTGCCTGCTACTGGCCTGTGAGTTCCAGACCCCTTGGATATTCTACAGGTACCTCAAAGCCAAGTGCTCGGCCCCCCCCACGCCATCTTTTCTCCCCACTAGAACTGCTTCCCCTGGGTTCCCTGTCTCAAAACACCAGCACTACCTCTGACTGCTGAAGCCATCGGGCCACCCTCGAGGACATGCTTTTCCTTTGTCCTCATACGTAACCAGCATTTTAGTATCTCCCCTCAGTCCACTGACATCTCCCGTTTCTCTGGCCACTCTTTTAGCTCAGGCAGCTATTCTCTGTCCCCTGAACAACTACTAGCAAAAATCACCACACTCGTCTCTCACCATCTAACCTGGCCGGCCTCCAACGCACTTCCCATGCCACCCCCAAAAGTGATATTTCTAAAACACAGACCTGATCAGGTCACTGTAACACAAAGGGCAAGCTTCTCTGTCAGGCATATAAATGCCCTCCACAGCCTGGCCCCTGCCTACTCTGCCTGTCTCCCCTCCCTGCACACACCCCTTCTGCTCATTTCACACCACCTGCAAACTGCAAAGCTCTGTGCTTCCCTTGTCTTTGGTCTTTGCTCCCCCTGCCTGGAGCCTGCTTCCTCCAGGGCTCAACCCCAAGGCCCCCTCCTCCGGGAAGCCTTCCCTGATCTTGTCCACCCTGTGGTCCCACAGCACCTGGCCTGTCCCTCTTACCATGCCATGCTGAAATGGCCTGTGGACACCTCTCTCTCCACAGTAGATGCTTAGCTCCGAGCTCCACAAGGGCAAACGCTGCACGCTGTTCACCATTTTCTCTCCAGGCCTGAGCCCAGTGTCCACTTTCTTGAATTCAGGGAACGTGTCGTATTCCTATGTGATTCCCTGGATTTATCACAATGTTAGAACACAGTAGGTGTGCATAAATGGTCTTGAATTCTAGTAGTTAAAATCCAGTTCTGAGACGAACACGCTTTCACTTGCTACTTGTCCCCGTATTCAGTGCCAAAATGTCCATGTGACATGTACAGACGACAGCAGACATTTATTTCTACTATATATAGAATAAAATATTACCAAGAACAGGGTTGTGATACAAATATCTGTAAGCTGAGTTTCTAGAATCGGGATGTGCATCTTCAAGTTGGCAGCATTTGCTTTGGAGTCAAAGATTCTCATTATCACTTACTAGCAAGTCATTTCATCTTCCTGCAGCTCGGCTTCTTCATGTGAAAAACAAGCTTTCTCCAGCTTCAAAAGCTTGCAAGCAGAAGTGGCCTGCTATTTTTACGCATTGAGTTTGAAAGGTATTTTGAATAAGAAGGCTCCTGGAAAAAAATAAAGTAGTCTGCTAATGTCTTGCAACTGACACTTGAGTATATTCATACATAAAGTTGAAAGATGACAACTGGGTTAGGGTAATTTAGCAGTAAGTTGTTCTAAAAACATTTTGTGGAGAAAATATATATAAACAATTATAGACAAAATTATAAAGTGCCTGGTATTTTAGAAGAATATACAGAGAATACAGCAATCACAGCAGAGTCAGGAAGTCTAGTGGTAACCAACCTATGATTTGCAGTATTTGTAACAATTAAAAAAAAAAACTGTCCAAAATTGCACTGTTTTCTTTTTCTTTTATTTTTTTAACTGCTAGATAAACAGTATTACAAGATGATTCCACAACGGTTGGTCGTTATATATACTCAGAGCTCTGAAGTCGCCGACCTAATGTGGCTCTTTCACAAAACACGACTCTTTTCGGCCTCCACACTGGCCATGTCATAGAGTTGGGGATACTGGAATCAATACTATTACATATAAAATCCTGAGTATCTTAATGTTAATGTCTTTTATAACCACTTTGGTCAAACCTATGGTTTATATAAATTTAAAGCAACTCTAACAGACCAGACCCTGTGTCTCTTCATTTTTCCAAGTTCCCCAGTTAAAGGGGCCTCAGTCATGTTACAGCTTTCCTGTTTTAGCCACCTAAAATTATATGCATATTTAGAAAAGGCTCTTAGCGCTCTTATTACCTTGAAAAATAAGATATTTTTATGCAATGAGTTTGAAAGGTGTTTTGAATAAGAAAAATAATGCACAGAAATACTTGTAGTATTTTCTTAGGTTGCTCAAAATAGTTTCTTAGTAAAGTCATCAGCTCTCTATATAATCTTACAAATGTACTCTTTATGTAACTTTTTATCTATATGTGATCTTCTTGTTTTAGTTTTGGAGTTCTTCCAAATAAACTTAAATTATTTTGTTATTCTAAGCCTAATATAAACTAACACTTTAAAAAGTATTATAGTGTTATAGATTATGCATTTAAGACAACAGAAAAGTTATATAAAATACCCTATTCCCTATCAAACGTAAAAGAAAAGAATATTTTGTTTTACACATGCACACCCATACACCTACACACCAACAGAGCCTCATGAACTAAAAAATACTTCCAAGCCCTAGTTTTAGGAGAAAGAGCATCCATTTGTTTTGTTTTTTTCACTCAAACCCACATATTTAAATTCAAATATTACTGTTTTTAAAAAGCAAACCTCATTTCTGGTGAGTTCCTAAAACATAGGAAGCTGTTACATATACTTTTGGGCAGTGACATCCCCCCATTGATGCCCAGGAAATTCTAGCCAGACCAGATTCCACGCCACTTCCGGCAAAGCACACCGCGGTTCATTTCCCTCTTCCTGTCTGATGCCTCCTTCTCCATCACGTATGTGTATGTACACGCACACACACACATACACACACACACACTCTCTCGCTCTCTCTCCTTCAGAGTTCCTGCCTGCCCTTTTCTGTGAGGTCTGCCCCAGCAGTTTCAGCACTCCCAGTCTCTCTCCAAAATTCTGAAGGGTCTCGACTCCTCGTAATGCATGATCACGTCGGTCTCTGTCTCAGTCCCGTTCTACGTTCCCGTCCCCACTGCCCAAGCTCAGCGAACAGTGGCGGAACGGATCTTCTTTACTGTTAGGTTCCCAGGGCCTAGAAGTAAGTGCTAGATAATGGGGCGCTTCAACAGCTGCTTAATGACAAATGACTACTGCTGTGTAAAGATTCCATGTGTACATACTTTTAACCAGGTCATTTTTAAGGGCAAGGAATTTATATTATCTTACATCATTTATATCACTATGGTCATGACCAAAATGGGCTAAAGATGAAACTATATTTAGAAGCACTGAAAGATGGGTCCCCTGAGCAAGTGTGTCACTAAAAAATTAAAGATTTATAATATTGAATGTTATTTGAAGGATCATTTTAATCAGTTAACCACATTCAATGTTTCTTTTTAAAAAAAAATGAAGCTACATCTTTCTGATCAGAATTCTAAAGTTAATATGTAGGGTAGCGTATCAGAGTAAAAATTATCCTTGAATATCCTTTCAATGGGTCTCCCCCCAAATATAGTATACACAATTTTGAACATACCTCACTATGTCTCAGTAATTATAATGTAACAGTATAATTTCCATCAGGGTTTGGAACACAGCTGTTTCTTCCATTAAACATCCTGTAAAGTAGTTGCATTTTTAGGGGCCATGTACTAAGGAAAACTACTTAAATAAATTTTTTTCTTTTTCCTACTCAGTGCATATAGTTGAATTAAATAAGCATCAAGTGTAATACTACTGAATACAAGTTGTAAAGATAATGAATCAATTCTGTAAATAAAAGCTGCAGGGAAGATGATAGCAACAAAAGCTAAAGAGTCTATCAATTCAGAAATTATTAGAATATATCCTTGAATGTCAAGTCTCTATTAACACTTGGAAAATTCCCTCTAAATTTCTTCAAGTAACATCTTTTCTATAGTATGTCTACCTTTATTCCTTTACACAGGAATTGTTTATCTCTCACAAAGTATTTCTTTAAAAAAATTTTTTTAAGTATTTCTCCAAAAATAAGCAAAAAAATCTAGGTTGTGGAAATACATTTTTTGATATCCGGTACAAGCGATTTACGATAGTCTGCATGTTTTAAAATCCTAAACAAATCCCGTTAAAGTACAAACACCACAAAAATGTAGATGTCCTCCTCGTCTTCCCATCCACACACACAATCACTTCTAGTCTTAAAAAGAAATACTCTATATAATTACCATATGAACCACAATTGCACTCCTAGACATTTACCCCAGGAAAATGAAAACTTATGTTCACACAAAAAAACTGTAAACGAATGTTTATAGCAGTTTTATTTGTAATAGTCAAAAACTAGAAACAACCCTTGTCCCAGATGGTGAATGGCGAAACAAACCACAGGCCAATCATACCATGGAATACTACCCAACAATACAAAAGAACAAATTATTGACATATGCAAGTTGAATCTCCAGAAAATTATGCTGAGTGAGAAAAGCCAGTCCCAAAAGGTTACATACTACATGATTCCATTTATGTAACATTCTTGAAAAGACAAAATTATAGCAATGGAGAAGAGATTAGCGGCTGTTAGGGTGAAGGGGTGGGTTCCGAAAGCAGTGAGGGTGGATATCAAAGGGCGATCTGAGGAATCCCTGTGGTGACGGAAATGTTCCGTATCTGACCGTGTCAATGTCAACGTCCAGGTTGTGACACGTGCTGGACACTGTAAGGTGTTACTATTGGGGAAACTGGGTAAAGGGCACAGGGATCTCCATTATTTAGCACAGCTGCACGGGAAGTCTATAATTATCTCAAAATATAGTTTAATGAGAATAATAAGAAAGAAATACTCTAGCCTAATAAACTGACTTTGCCATACTGAGATCTGAGCTTAAGAATTCATCATAGCACTTGGATTCTTGGTCAAAACTATAGAAGTGGATGAAGTACAAACTGGGTTACTCACAACACTGTCACCGAGAGCAGCTTCCACAGTGGAAACGGCATCTGCGAATTTCCCCAGTTCCCTAGCTGAGGGCTGTCTCTGGTCAGACAGACCCCTTCACGGTGTTCACACCACAGAGGCCGCAGGCCTGCCTTCCACAGAGGAATCTTTCTCTTATTCTGCAGTCACCACGGAGGCCACAACAAGGAATTTCGCAATGGCGAGGCAAGTCCTCATTATTCAGCCTGCTCTAATGTAAGAACTCTGTGAAAACTGGATGTCAACCTTCTTTACATAAATCAAATGTTCAAACACATAGCAGACGCTCTGCCAGTCAAGGCGATTGCTTCTTGTATGTGAGCTGAGCTAATAGATTTGTTGAGGAGAAAATATTCTATTCCAGAGGGACTAATATAGAGAATTAAAATATATACACGGATATGTTTCAAGTCTGTTTTCTCTCCAAAACATAATAGGGGTCACAGAACAAAGTGATTTTAAACCTACTCTAATAATACTGGATTACCAGAAAAATTGCTATGATGGAGAGAGGGATTTTGGGGTTTTTTTGAGACCTCTTTTTCAGGTATAAACATTCATTCAGCCCAGTAAAGACATTTTAGAAAAAAAGTCCACATATGAAATTGTCTATACTTTGATTAAAAAACAGCAAATGTTTGGTGATACTCTACAATATGAGCATTTCAAATAAAATTGGTGATCAAGACATAACCTTCTTCTAAATGACAACTTGGGATTTTAATTGGAAAAATGCTGTAGTCTATAAATAGGAACATCCAAAACATTTAAACCACTTGAGCACTCGATTTTTCCATGTCCTTTGCATCTAGATTGCCAGACCTCAGGAAATTTCGAAGACCGACAGCTGAACCTAAAAGGAAAAAAAAAACAAAACAAAAACCCCATTTAATTGTCATGATCATTGTCACCATCAATCCCTAATATCTTACACTTCACCAACTACACTTAACTTGGCCATGCTGCTTTATGCTTGGGAGAAGACAAATCACTAATCAATTATACACACTAATTAAAAATGCTACCTTTAGGAGGCATTGTAATAACTTAGTACCGGGGTATTTCCTCTAACTGCTTCCTTTAAAGCATTCGACAACACATGAGGCAGGAGGCACTGAACATATGCAAATGCTTAATGCTACAGTCTACATAAACTATCAAATTGTCCCCCAAAAGTGGCAGTACCATTCTACAACTGCTTGAGGTGACATGGAAAATAGAATTATATGCTAATTTGTTCCTATATTAAGTTATCATAGAAGGTCAGATCAAACACAGTCAAGTGAAAAAATTAACTAAGTAGATTGGTATGTACTGTAACAAAGTAAACTGTTTATCTTAACAGATAAAAATACACGAAAGATTTTTTAAATGGGGGCATTTTCTCCTTTTCAAAAAATAAATGTTTTAACCAACCCAAGGCAATGAATTGCGTGATTTAAAAACACTTTGTATTATATAGTTTTTCCCTGAAGAAAAACAAGGGCAAGTTGTTGTTTTTTCCCCCAAGGGGAGAAGAGAAATGGAGAAGGGCCTAGTATTCAAAACAGAATAATTTCCACAGAAAACGCTTTATTTTTTCTATATATTTATTGAATTTAATTCACGTAAATAATAGTTCTATGCATGTACTATAAAATGAACACATGTGTTCAAACTAAATAATGGGGTCAAAAGGTACCAACTATAATACATCTATTATTTTACTCCAAAATAAACTAAACAACAATATAGATGTTTTTCTTAGCATAGATTTGTCTGAAGACACTATGGAAAATAACTATTAAACAATCTATATCCATTTTTTTCTGGAAGGTATAGCGATAGCTATGCCTTATCCATAGATAAGTTCTGTGGATACTGTATCAACTTAAAAAACTATAAACCAAATTCGTTGTTGAAGAATTTGGATTATCAGTTTTATATATGATGATGGTACATCCCTCATAGTTCTATTTTCAAGGGTCATTTTAATAGAGAAAGGGAAAGAATTTGGGGAGGGGTGATGGAGAAATGAAATCTTATACCATTTGAAACCACGGGACCAGTATTTTATATAACCTCTAGCTTATTGCAAGACACAACTAAAACGAGTGAGAGAGACCATCTGTGTCCCGCCCTTACGCAAATACCTGGGGAAAAATAATTGTTTGTTCTAGAGTCTATCCTTTTTTCCATTAGAAGATATGTTTATATTTTTCATTTTACTGCAACATTTCCAATGCCATGCTACAAGAGAACAAGCACAAAAAGCCATATGAATTTTCTTTAAATCATAACTCATTTTTCATTTCTAAAGGACTTTACCTACTGCTTTTAATAAGATTTTATTACTATTAGTTATCATAAAATGTTAGGTTCCCATGAAGTATCAGTTTGATCCATCTTGTTCAAATACTGACTTTTCTGCTATATATTACCGGCATTATTTACCCTATGTTCTCCTTACCAAGTTAGACACGGAGATACTTATTCAGTCATAAAATCTTCAGGCTCCTTGATGAACTATAAAATAAAGCTATATACGTCTCTGCTATCATTCTTGTTTGAAGGGCCTTATTATCTATTGAGATCTTAATCCATAAAAAGGTGAGAATTACATTTAAAAAGGGGGTAGAAGTCTCACAAAGATGAAAACACGCACTGATGCCTACAATATCAGGACTTAAGTAAATTAATCTTCATTCCCACTGAAAGCAATCTGATGTCCAGGGACTGGGAATTATTCTACCATAAAATACGGCACATTAAATACTACAATTACCCATTTGAAATGTCTTCAGGTAATTATTATGTCATCTACAAATGATTGTACATATAGTTATATTTTAATATTCATTACCGGAGATTCTAATGCAAAATATGTTGAAACTGTAAAAATATTAAGTCGGTTAAAGATAAGATCAAGCATATCTGTAGCTATTCTATGGCTAAAAATAAGACTCCAAATAAGATTTGAAAAAGAATCAGTAAAAACAAGAGCGAAATATCTGACCCTGGTTATCACAAACAACACTATCATTCCTGATGGTTTGCATATAAAACTCCTTATCTCCACTAGCTAGTTGAAAAGAATGAAAAGCTTTTTAGAACCAGCCAAAAAGAAAGTCTTTACCATGCTTCTTGAAAAAGCTCATTTTCACATTACTCAGGCTTCATTATGCTAAATCAATATTCGTTTAGTCACTGGGGTTATTGACATATTTTAAAATAAAAGTATACCCTTCAGCTACTGGACTCATTACAGGTAATTTGTCTTGTCAGAGAGCAGGGAATATTATCCTAGTCTTTCAGGGGCTGACAGCCCATGGAAATACCTCCCCATGGTTACAACTGTAAATAATTTTAAGGTAAAATATTGAAAAATCAATGACTGTTTCCTGCAATCTGTCACAAACAAATCAATCATAATCTGTACTGCCAGAGAGTATGATTTGAAGGAGATGGGAGCAGATGTAATTCTTGGCTGGAATCTCTCATTTCAAAATCACTTCACATAATGGTGTCATCATTTAAACACTTAACAGTCAGTGCAACTGCCACTGTAACATCTAGTTGGACAAAACCACAAGGAGGAGGAGGAGAAAATGCCATCACTATTATGTTAACAAACATTTAATTTAAATGGTTGCCGCATTAGGAAATTTCGGCTGAAAACAGTTTTACCTGCTCCCTTTCAGAGTTCTTCATTCATCAAGGCTGCTTTTCTATGTACTAATGCTTAATAAGTTGGTCCATGACTCACAATTTTACTTTCTAAAGCATGTCCATTTTTAATATAGAGAATAAAATTTGGAGTTAATTAGACATTTAGATTGTAGAATATCCATAATTCTATCTATATAACAAAGGCAAAAAATAGTGTCACAATGTCAAGATTATACTTTTAAAGTAAGTCTAAAGGTCTCAGTTGCCAAGATATTAAATTTTATATTTTCCTTCTATTAATACATACTACATTTCAACTTTGTAATATTGTAGCATATTTTAAGATGACCAGCGAGATCTATTAGTCAACTCAAAAATACCCTTGCATTCCCTACACAAGCTATAGACCACAGGTTGCTATTTTAAAAGCTGGAGTAATAACCCAAATATATGAAGTGTAAAAGTTGGTCAAGGTCATAATATTGAATTGTTTTGCAAATGTAAACTGCTTTCTGAGTAATCACTTTGATATCACCATTTTTTCTAGGCTACATTTTAATGGCTTCCTTAGCTGCTTACAACCTCTACCTAGGTATGAATAAAAGAATCTGAGATTGGTGTATTTCCCCTTCCTGTTGTGTTAATCAAAAACATCATTTGATTTAAAGATTTAAGACTCTTTTCCTGACGGTTTTTCTTTTTCAATGTATACTAGCTCCCTGAATAGCAGAAACTGATTTTAGATACCACAATGCTTACCAATTTGCTCATATTAGACACCATGAAGCCCTTAATTGTTCTACTAATATCCCTCCGTAGATGTAGTTCAGGGGGTAGATATTTTCAATGACTAGAAAAGTATATTTTTCTTAAAAAGGAAAAAAAAAAAGATATAAACACCATTACGCAATTTAAGCCTGTATAAACGTCTTAGCTGTAGTAACTAGTCTTTTATAAAAGGCTGTTATGTTTTTAATTTAACCTGCATATTCAATGTGGCAACATAGCTTGAGAAGATAGTTTTTCTTATTGATACAAATTGAACACAATTTTCGTTCTTTAAGAATCTTAGATTCATTCTTTCACACCAATATTGGGTTTTGAAAATGAAACAGCACACGAATAAATTATCTAAGATATCATCCAGAATAATATAAAGTCCTCCATTCCATTTGAGTCCCTGCAACAGCTGCAAAAGCAAGCAGCAAGCCAACCTAACAAGAGGAAAAGAACAGAATTACCCGTAGCCTAGGATTACACAAAAAATGGAAAAGGACTTAAAAGCTGTGAACTAGGAAAAGCACGTGTGTGCATGTGTGTGTGCACGCGCGCTCCTGGCCCACAGGGCACCAGGGCAGCCGAGGCTGGGCCCAGCTAACTCCTTGGTAGAGCTCTGGAGCTAGTTGTCAACCACCAAGTCTCCCACTCAGAGTATGGTTGTGGCTGGCAATAAATCGCCCTGCAGAAGAGAGCATTTCCACAGAGGAGGCAACAAAGGCTGGCAGGTAAATGAGGGCAGCCCAACAACCTGCTAATTGCATGCACATCAGCTACCAACCAAAATGACATCTACTACAACTGTGCAGGCCACCATCACAGATCGAATTCTCAGAAAGACGCTATTTTAAGGGTGCTGAGTATGCCTAGATGAGATTTCTCAGCTCTCCCAGCACAACCCATAGCCCTGGGAGAAGCAGCTCAAAAACTCAGCACAGGAAAATCAGATCATTTTCGTATCTCCAATGTAAAGAAATGGCTGTCTACTAGATAAAGTTCTTATATGTAATAAAGGCTTAGGATTACAGAGAAAGTATTCTTTTAAAAGAGATAATATTACCTCCCTATCTTCAGAATCTCTTCCTTCCAATAGCCAGCCAGCACAGGAGCTCCATTATGAACTGTAGATTATTAAAAAGACAAACAGCAATAGTTAGCTTCATCTTTTCTACCACTTCCTTCCTTCATGGAATTACAATTTAATTACCAATACTTCAATTGATTTTATTCCTGAATGATACATTTCTCCAAGAGCATACTCTAGCTATTTCCACTGGAGAACATTTAACACAACCTTCTCAATTAATCAACCATAACCTATTACTGCTGAAAGAACATGTTTTCTTCATATTTTCAAAAGAGTGGGGAACCTCAGGCCTACCACACACACACACACACACACACACCTATTTTATATAAAAGGAGTATGAATTTTAATACATTTGAATACCATTAATATACATAACATATGAATCTTAATAAATTTTGGTTGACAACAGATAAAATAACTCAACCAATTCACATATATGTTTAGATTTTTCCTGCATTTATCCTTAGGAGGATAAAACCCCAATCCTCTTATCTTTTAAATTCAACAACTTTACACTTGGTTCAAAAAATACAAAAACAAAACAAAACAAAACAAAAACACAATTAAGTTTAAAGGCAAACAAAGAGGAATCAAATTGTTCACTACTTAGCATTCTCTTTCTATTTGTGTTGTGTATTTTCTAACTGGCAGTAATGCTTCCTTCAACGCTTGGTCATACATGAAACCCCGCCTCCATAAGACCCACTCAGTGATAGGGGAATGCAAGTGTGCTATTTAAGAATAATTATTATTACTTCATATTATGTTAGAAATCACTTTCATGCCTTTGAAAATATTCACAGAGAAGCATTTGTTCTATTGTAGGCTCAACTAACTATAGCTACTTTCTGTAAAATTAGCTTTTTTGGGGTCACACACCATCTTTTTTTACTTAACAAAATGTTCTATCATTAAATCCAGTTCCTTGTTCTCCCCAATACACAACACAAATATTCTTCAAAATAATTTTTTCTCATAGCTTTTCTCATCTGCTTGTATTAAGGAGCCCCAATTTTGATGAGAAATGACAAGTTTTACACACAACTGTGTACTCTTTGTCATTAACATTGGTACTCATGACTGGAGCTGATACTCCCACTAAATTTATTCTGAACAGGACTGGTAATGAAAATAATAATAATAATAATAAAAACTAATTTGGTATAAATAAGTTATTTCCTTTAAATAATAATTCTATTTTTATAAAAATATAACCTTAGTCTTAATTTTTATGAAAAGCACTGAGAGTTTATAAATTTCACTATCCAATGATATCATTAAAAATAAATTATTCAGTGGATTTCCATGAATCAAAATTTTTTCTATTTACTGAGCCTTTGTTTAATGCACTAGTAAAATTTTAATAATCAAAAGCCTCAAGTGACATTCTGTACTTAGTCCCTATTACCAATATAAATACTTTGGTAAAACCAGCACATGCTACTTGGGGTTTACTCCACATACAAGCATACTGTGCAGACACTCACTTGCAGATGAGCCTGGGGATGTGCAAGGACAAAGTTCAGCCAGCATTTGGAGGAACCCCATGGTTCAGAAGTCAACTTAGCTGCAAACATCCAAATGTATTATGGAAACACCATACTTATCACCTGCACAGAAAATGGAAATGATTCTGTTTAAGGAAACACAGAAGACCAATTAAATGCTTTGGGGATATTAGATATGAATATTTAATCTAATTTTCTCCAGGGTATCACTCCATATTACGGCAAAAAAAACAAATAAAGGCTGTATCAAGATGTGGAATATCATTAGCCTGAGAAAAGGCTAGAAAAAATGGATTACATAAATGACAACTGCAGGAGAAAATTATGTTCCCTACTCCTGAACAAATGTTAAGTGCATCCTTACTAATAAAGACTTAAACTCAAACTACATTAGAATATACTGGTTTTCAATTTTGAAGCACCTAAGTTAATTTGCCAAGCTAACTTGGTGCTTAGGTATACTGTAGCTATAAAAATATTCAAGACTTATGCAGAAATAAGACATAGGAATCACGCTTCAGAGTAGTGCTGTAAAAGCAATCCAGTCATTACTGAACAAGAAAAAAATAATTCCAAGATTTTACATCTTCTTAGAGCTGCTTCAGCTGCTATTCTATTAAGAACAATTATTCTCTATAAAACAGCTAACAATTATACCAAAAAGATGTTAAAAATACAGAAGCCAACACACTGTCAAAATTAAAGGGAGATATACAAAGATATTGCGCTATTTCCAAACAAAACAGGCTGTGCTATTTCAGAGTTACAACATTATTCCAGAATATGATACTGTTTTCATAATCTATAATTCACTCATGATTACATTTCATTTACTTTCATGTTATCAACTGAAGAACGTTTAAATTTTTTTAAAGATTTCTATAATATAAAAATATATTAATAATTATTTGTGTTATTTATTAAAATGGATGATAGGTAATTAGTTCATATTGCTATTTCATTTCTTTTAACAAAGCACATCAAATTTTAAAATAATACAAGGATAATAGCATGGGGACGCTGATCTTAGCTGCCAGAAAAAAATTTCTAATGGGGAAGTTGAGGGATCAGTAAAGTATTTATTTCAAAATTAATACTTTTGTTTTAGTTTCAGCAAACAGCTCTAAATAAGTCTTTCTTTGATTTTAGTTTACCATGTAATTCTAGCCAGCTAATTATCCTTGGAGTCACAAATGAGCTGTGACTCTACACCTGGCTTCTCCGATCATATGCCTATGGCCTCCTCCACTTTCATTTCCTCTTTCTACAATGAGTTGTAATATTAAAGAAAAACACTCACACATCTTACATACACACTGATGGACAGGCAGCTTCCAGGAAATCATGATCTACAAAGGGGGGTGGAGGTGGGGGTGGGGATCCTAATGCAATACTTATGTTAAAGGGTATTAGGTGCTGGGTAAGCCAAGGGTAATATGATCAACAGCATCCCTCTTGCTTTTGTTTTTGCATTCAGAGATTTGAAGTCAAGGACAGTAGTATTAATTTAGTGGTCACCCAGGTTGTGATTCTTATCCTTAAGTTAATAAGAGGCTAAATGCACTATCTTCCTTTGCTCATCAATTCAAATTTACAGAACAATATTTTGGAAGAAATAAAACAGCTTTTTAAAAAATATTTCTGTAAATAAAAACAAGGCACTCCATTAGCAACGTAGCTAAGTACCTGACGATATGAAAAAAGAAATTGTTTTAGATCATTAAAACATTCTAGGAAACTGTTTTCCAAAAAATGAAGTGGCATCAATTCCTCATATATTTACCTTTGTATTATATTCCTGTTGCTGCATATAAAGCATCCCTTCCTCTATAGATTTATTCTGAACACTAATAAACGTTTGCTTAATACACTGCTCTGTTTATGCTTTTCTTTTTAAATTAGTAACCATTATTCCACAAAGATAAAGCACAAAGAACGCCGACAAAGGCACTGCCAAAACGCCACAAGTAGTATTCGGACATGCCAGAACACTTAACATTAAACTATCATTTCTCTCTACAACTTCTGTTGCCAAAGTGCTCACAAAATCTGGAAGCTCAAAGACAGGTTTCAAGTGCAATTAAATTCTCCAAAAGCAAAACTGTACAAAAATATGCTGCCCTTCTTATGTCACCATTTTATAGACAACATTTTCTCAGGATCTTAATTAAGATAACGATGCACACCTGTGTCAACATTCTCTGGTAAGACAGCCTTATCAATCATAATCCTTTAAGTACACTCCAAAACAGCAAAGCGATATGACAGAAGCAATCTGTTGCCTTTCCTAGTGTGGGTGTTGTGTCTCGCCCACAAAAATTATGAGATCTTTAAAATACAGCAGACCTACTTTTACGAGTCTTTTAAAGTTTTAACTGTAAACAGTTATTACACTAAATAAACAGGAATAACCTCTTTTGCACTTGATTTAAACAATAACAACCGTACAGCCCAAACTCGAAGAGCAAGCTCTAAGGCCACGTCTCAGCAACACCACCGTGGATCTTATTTTAAAGCTTTAAATTTTAAGAGTTCTGCAGAACTGGACCCGTGCAGACATGACAAACCAATAAATCCTTAATAACTTGTAAAATTAGAATTTTTAAAGTCCGACGGTAAAAACAATCAGGGCACACCTATCCTCCCCCCCCCCACCAAGTCTAAGTTAAAATGTTCAGAAAGATACAAATGCAATAGGAAGCTCCCCCCCCCCCTTAAATGAGTCGTCTTGGTAACCTGAAATGAGAGGGAGGGAGGGAGCTCGCACCTCTCCTGGGGGAGAAAGCTTCAGTGACAAGAGCCCAGGGAAACTACTAACAAGTAAGCAGGTTCCCAAATGGGGGAGCAGATGAATAAAGGGGAGCAAGTGGGGAGAGAGGAACCTATCGTCACCACTACGAAGATTGAAAAAAAAAAAAAAAAGAAGTCAAAACCCCGTGTTTACCAGCAAAAACGTGAAAGCTTTTACACGAAAACGGAGAAAACCCGCCAGATGCTATCTGAATCCCGTCTGCCTGCTAATGATCAGCTCTTCCCGTTCACATATTAACACAAGTCTCTCTCAGACGCGGGGCGGCTGTGGCCAGCCACGCAGCAGAGCCATCAATGTGCAAATAAAGCAGAAAATAGAGACATCCTTAAGAAATGAGTCTTAAATTTGACGTAGAGCGGAGGTGACAACCACAGCGACAGAACCATAAACTCTAAATGCTTCAATATCTTTCAGGATTCTCCCCAGTCCTTGGACACCAAAAGGAAGACAGTAAAAGAAAAAAGGGGGCGGGGGGGCGGGAGGGGGCAGGGTGATGTAATGAGGATGTCTGTGTGACAGACTCAGATGCTCGGTGGCACAAACCTCCATGGCTCCGTTTCAGAAATCAGCATCCTGGACCGGAGCCGAGCGGAGGAAGCCGCCGCGCGCAGACCGAGGGTACACGCCCACGCGCGCCCGCCCGGGGACCGTGGCACCAGGAGAGGCCCGCTCAACACTTACGCGGCCCGTGTCCACCCGGCGACCGGCGGCGCACGGCCACGTCGAGCGGGGTCACGAGGGGACGCGAACGTGGCTCGAGGGGCGGGGAAGCCCGGCTGCGACGGGGCGGACCCCCGGCGGGACGGGGCACTCGGGGCTCACCTCTCACTCGCCGCGCGGGCGCGCGGGCCGCGGACGCTCCCTCGTGGCCGGCGCGAGCTCCCGGCGGGCGGCGCGCGCGGGCCGCTACCGACCGTTACCGCGAGGGGCTGCGGCGGCAGCGGGCGGAGCCGGGGGCGGTCGCTGAGGAGCGGAGGGGCCGCGAGAGGCGGGAGAGAATGGAGCGGGGGGCGGGGGACGCGGCCGGGCGTTCCCCGCGACCACTCGGGCCTAGACAGCTCCCGGGAAGACGCCGCCTCTTGGCTGCCTGAGAGGCAGCCGCCGGCCGGCTCCGCGCTCCCTCCTCCTCCAGCGGTCCGGGCCACTCGGCTTCGCCTCAGTCTCCGCAGACTCGCGGCCACCTCGGCCCGGCAGCGCCCGCCACCGCTGCCTCCGGCTTCTCGTCTCCATGACAATAGTGCTCCGACGCCCCGCCCAGCCCCACCCCCTGGGCGCCGTGACTCGAATGGCAGCCGGCTCACGTCCTCGGGAGGCGGAGCCAATGGAGGCCAGCGTCCAATTAGAGGGGAAGGCAGGGCGGGACAGGGACGCGAGGACCGAAAGGGTTTGGAGTATATCCGCTTGAGGGGCGGAGCCTGAGAGGGCTGACGGCGGGGAGAAGTCAGCGCGCGTGCGCGGAGTCGCGCCGCCGTGCGTGTACGAGTGTGCTGAATGGGTTAGTGCGCGGGGCCCCGAGCTTAAGAAATCAGTGTGTCTCGCCCGTCTAGATACACTTTTGCGGGGCACTCTCTGTAGAGTGGTACTTCGACTCGCGTGTGATCCCAATATAAAAGGCCACAAAGTCCCTGATATACTGAGCTCCAGCGAAGCGCCAAACAATGTGCCGGCCCCTGTCCTGGTTCACCAGCGCCCCTGTCTGTCCCCGAGATCGAGTGCGTCTGTGGCTTGTGGCGGCGCCGGGCGGACAGGCGGAGGGTCTGTTGTGTACTCTAACCGTGTGGCCGTCGTGGGCAAGGTCTCTCTGCCTGTGACTCAGTTGTGTGTGTTTGTCTTGCCAGCGCCTCGCTGAACAAACAGTGTTTTGGGTTGGGCACTGCTCTGCGAAGTGTTTACAGTGGCGCATGGGCGGGTGCGAGAGCGCGTGCGAAGGGGAAGGGGGCGCGTACCCTCCACTACCACCACCGGCCTGGTGGGACGAGCTGGGGCATGGAAAGCGCCGAGAACGAAGCAGCGAGGCATAGGGCGCGGGTGGCAGTAGAGGAGAGTGGGGTCCGAGACCTACTCCAGTTTAGACGCTTCTCCGTCTGGCAGCTCTTGCCCACTACCTCCCCTCTAGAGAAGGGCTCTCTATGCCCACACGTCCCAGGCCCCCAGTGTCTTCTCTGTTGCCGTCTGGCGGGGAGTTAGTGGAAGGATGGCTGGGTGCGATACGTGCAGATGTCCAAGGCCTGTCTCTCGCCCACCTGCTGCTGCTGCTGCTGCTGGCGGAGAGGAACAGGCATCCCGGACTCTGCTCCCCGGACGAGGGCTTTCATCGGGCTCTTCCAGGGACCTTCATTATGGGTCTTCAACTCGCTCTCAGGTCCCCTGGCTTGGGGGAGAAGCCAGAGGCGGGTGGGCGGCGATCCTCTTCTGAGTCCAGCCTGGCGAACAAACCCTCTAACTCCGCGATTTACTGTGGCGAGGAGAGAGCAGAGCGTTCGCTGGCGCGCCTTTCTCGGCCTCGTCCCCTTTGTGCTTCGAGAGGCCAGATCCGCCACCAGGGCCCGCGGTGCGTCGGAACCGCCGCTCCACCCGGACTTAGCAGAGGAGGAAAGTTGGAAGAGATCAGCGCGCCTGGGATGTGATTGTCATCCTGGGGCCGGCGCTCGAGAGTCTGAGAGAAGGGGGGGGGGGGGGGGGGGAGAAACCGGGGAAGGGAGGGGGGAGAAAAAAAGGGAGGGGGGAGAGGAGGGCCGCGGAGGAGAGGCGGGCGCGAGGGAGGGGCGAGGGGAGCGCCAGCGAGCGGGAGAGGGAGCCCGGGAGGAAGAGGGTGAGGACGAGGCGCGCCTGGCGGCCGGGTTGGCTGCGGCCGCCCAGAGGCTCCTGCCAGTCCAACCACCGACTACACCCCGGGAAGGAGGAGCCTCAGGCGCGCACAAGGCGTCAGAATCCTCAATTTCCAACTTAGCATCTTGGCAGGACCTTTGCGAAGCCAAAAGCAGAGCCCCCCAGTGCAAAGAGCGAGGGGGAAAAAGAGAAAGCAGCAAGGAAAGGGGGGAAAACCCAGCCGAGGCGAGCAAGGAGCGCAGAGAAGCGGGCTCGGCGGTCGCAGCCGGAGGCGCGCGGGAAGCTAGCGAGGAGGCGCCGCGAGCCGGAGCCCGGGAGCCGGGGCCGGAGGAGCAGCGGCCCGGGGCAGCCGGAGGCCAGGTGCCCGCCCGCTCGCCCTCGCAGGGCGCCGCCCGGCTAGTTGGCGGCCGCAGCGCGGCGCGCCCCATGCCCGTGTGTGGCCATGTCCTACCCGCAGGGCTACTTGTACCAGCCGTCCGCCTCGCTGGCGCTCTACTCGTGCCCCGCGTACAGCACCAGCGTCATCTCGGGGCCCCGCACGGATGAGCTCGGCCGCTCGTCGTCCGGCTCTGCGTTCTCGCCCTACGCCGGTTCTACCGCCTTCACGGCGCCCTCGCCGGGCTACAACTCGCACCTCCAGTACGGCGCAGACCCCGCCGCGGCCGCGGCAGCCGCCTTCTCTTCATACGTGGTGAGTGAGCGGGAGCCGCGGCCGGCATGGGCAGCAGGGGCCGCGTCTGGCGGGCGGGGGCTACCGAGACACCGGCCTCAGCACCACAGCGAACTGCCCCCGCCAAGCTCTGCGGCCCCTGCAAACTTGGGCGATTGCCTCGGTCGGCTTCACCCGGGCCTCGGGCTCGGGAGTTGCTCTGAGAGGAGAGCCGCGTCTTGCTTGGATCGCTGAGCTGGCGGAAAGTGTTTTTTTTTGGGGGGGGGGGGAGAGGTAGCTGCAATTAAAGAGCAGCATTTGGTTCAAACGTGAGCTCCAGGCTGCCCTGCAATTTTTCTTTTTCTTTTTTGTAGTTTTGCAATTTTGGAAAAGTAGTTCAAAAGAAATAGACTCGAAATCTGAGCAGAAGCGTGCGAAGTCTATGCAAATGTGTTTGGCCTCGCCTTTAATTAGTCCTCCAAAATGTTGCAAATCCGTAATCCTATCTTCGCAATCCGATTTGGAGGTATTAAATTTCTGAAAAGTCGGCCGAGCTGCGGTGCATCCGGGATTTTTCGGCCGGGTGCACTTTCTGGAAAAGCGCCGTGACTTCGGTTTGGGGTAACATTTTTGGAAGGGTGGGAGTGCTGGGGCAAGGCTTAGCTTTTCGTTTGTCTTTCTTTGGAGCGGGGGAAATGCCTTTACTTCCCATGCTCTCCCCGCTTGCGACTAAGGTGAAGCCACCCAGGCGCGGAGCGCAGAGTCGCCGCCGCTGCCGGGGCCTCTCTCTGGGTGGAGGGCCTGGTCGCGGTGGTCGGATCTGCGCACGGGGTACGGACGTTCCCGGGCAAACTGGGGCCTACAAGGTGCCGCCGAGGCCAGAACGGCTTCAAGCACCCGCAAACGACCGGACTCAGGAGTTGGAGCCTCCGCTGCCTTTTGAGGAGGGGGAGGGGTTGCCCTTGGGTCTGAGCCCGCCAGCCCTAGTCCAGCGGAAGCCTGAGTTCGGGCCTCGCCGCCCGCAGACCTCGGGTCGCAGGGAAAGTGTGATTTGGTCGCCCAGGTGGCAGTGGAGACCACGGCCCACTCTCACCTTCTTTCTGCCTGTTCCCTGCAGGGCTCTCCCTATGACCATACACCGGGCATGGCAGGCTCCTTGGGGTACCACCCTTACGCGGCGCCCCTGGGCTCGTACCCGTACGGGGACCCCGCGTACCGAAAGAACGCAACAAGAGACGCCACCGCTACGCTCAAGGCCTGGCTCAACGAGCACCGCAAGAACCCCTACCCCACCAAGGGCGAGAAGATCATGCTGGCCATCATCACCAAGATGACCCTCACCCAGGTGTCCACCTGGTTCGCCAACGCGCGCCGGCGCCTCAAGAAGGAGAACAAGATGACGTGGACTCCGAGGAACCGCAGCGAAGACGAGGAGGAGGAGGAGAACATTGACCTGGAAAAGAACGACGAAGATGAGCCCCAGAAGCCCGAGGACAAGAGCGACCCCGAGGGGCCCGAAGCAGGTTGGTGGACGCGGGAAAGGGTGTGTGTTGAGCCAGAGTCAGAAGGAATAGGGGGGTCTGGAGAGGGGGAGCACAGGGCCTGAAGGCTGGGGGTAGGGGCCTTTGCCTTTGCGGGCGGGGACCTGGGCGCCCCCCGCGAGGTCTCTGCGCCTCTGATGGCCCGGGTTTCTCCCGCAGGAGGAGCGGAACAGAAGGCGACTTCGGGCTGCGAACGGCTGCAGGGGCCGCCTACTCCCGCCGGCAAGGAGACCGAGGGCAGCCTCAGCGACTCGGATTTTAAGGAGCCGCCATCGGAGGGCCGCCTGGACGCGTTACCCGGGGCCCCCCGGGCCAGCGGGCCCTCCCCCGCGGGTCCAGCGGCGGCGCGACTGGCCGAGGACCCGGGCCCTCATTACCCCTCGGGCACACCGGCTCCGGGCCCTCACCCAGCCACGGGAGAGCTGCCCCCCGGTCCAGGCGGGCCCTCGGTCATACACTCTCCCCCACCACCACCGCCGCAGGCGGTGCTAGCCAAGCCCAAACTGTGGTCTCTGGCAGAGATCGCCACATCCTCGGACAAGGTCAAGGACGGGGGCGGCGGGAGCGAGGGCTCTCCGTGCCCACCGTGCCCCGGGCCCGTAGCAGGGCAAGCCCTAGGAGGCAGCCGCGCGTCGCCGGCCCCGGCGCCATCGCGCTCGCCCTCAGCGCAGTGTCCCTTTCCAGGCGGGACGGTGCTGTCCCGGCCTCTCTACTACACGGCGCCCTTCTATCCCGGCTACACGAACTATGGCTCCTTCGGACACCTTCACGGCCACCCGGGTCCCGGACCAGGCCCCACAACCGGTCCAGGCTCGCATTTCAATGGATTAAACCAGACGGTGTTGAACCGAGCGGACGCTTTGGCTAAAGACCCGAAAATGTTGCGGAGCCAGTCCCAGCTAGACCTGTGCAAAGACTCTCCCTATGAATTGAAGAAAGGTATGTCCGACATTTAACGCGGGCTGCGTCGGTCCCGGACTTTCCTAATTTATTAAAAAACATGGCCTTGGCAGTTATTTTTCCATCAACGAGAGAGAAAAAAATAAAACTACCCCTCCTATTAAAAAGTTTATAGTTTATGGAGATGGATGACATAAAAATGTAAACATCTCCACACACACAGAAATGTCTTAACCAACCGAAAAGAAAAAATTAAAAAAAAGGATTTGTATTAAATCTTATTCTGTATATTTAATGTAGCATTTTGTATTTAAATTGATAATTCAATATCTTTGAAGTAAATTATGAAATTAAGACACCTGTACAGGCATTTAATGTTTCTTTTTGTAATATAAATATATACATTTGTGTTTCCCCCAAAACTGTTTCATAGTTTAAAAATACAAGTTTAATTTAATTTTTTACACCTATTGATTCTTCTGGGTATGAGCTAAAGTATTATTACAGAAAGGAAACAGGTTATACTCTTAGATTTAAAAAGTAAAAGAAACTGCAGCCGCCTTTGTAAAATGCAAAATATTTAATTAAAAGAGATTTTAACATAATCAAAGCCACTCATTACTTTTTAGAAACCTCAATAAACTGTCCATCGCCTTGGACAAAAGGTGCAAACTGCAACTTTTTTTCGAAGTGGTGAATTGAAAGGTTCCGCAGAACCTCAATGTGCTGGGGTTCGTAATTAGGCTGCAAGCCGAGGGGGAACCTGGCCCTGCCCCGACTGCAGGTTGGGATCACTGATGCGGGCTGCTTGGGGGAGATTGGACCCTGGAGGAAGGAGGAGAGAGACCCAAGTGTATGCCCAGAAGGGAGAAGAGATGGCAAAGCCAGCTAGAGACAGGCTCCGCCCGAACTCCATCGCTTAACCTAATTACTTCCAATCAGTGTCGTGTTTTATGCAAAGCAATCAGCTGGTGAACTTTGCTAATGAGTTCGATTTTATGCCAGATTTAGCCCTTATTACTATTTCAAAGGTGCTGTGGGCTAATGCGGGCGGGGAGCGTTAGGGGGTGCCCAGGAGAAGGCCTTCCCAAGTCACTGTCTTGTCTACCCCTTCAAAATTGGGCATTGATCTCTTCGTGGGATTTGATTAAATTAGTAAATGTTCCATCCGCGACGGTGCGGATGGTAGGCAGCCCCGTAGATCCCCCACGCAGCCGCGGGGCTGGGACCGCGGGACCGGCGAGGGGACGGTTCCCCCCTTTCACAGGTAGGTGTCACACTTGCCCTGAATTTCAAGCCTGCACTCCGCAGAGTAGGAGATGGGAGAGAGAGTGGGTGAAGTAGGGGAGGGAGTGCCACAGGAGCTTGGGGGAAGCGAGAGCAGCCCCGAGCGGACCCGGAGAGCAGCCCCCACCCCGCCAAGGGCCCCGTTTTGGACAAGTGGCCTTTAAAAGTTCGAGGAAATTTGCCTAGATAATGAGGCCGCTGTGGACTCTATCAGGCTTGTCGTCGCTTTAGCACTTCCCCCATCTCAGATACGAGAGTCCGAGTAGCTACAAAAGCTTTTTGAGGTTTTATTTTTCTCGTTTTAATCCCGCATATTTCATCTCAAAATGAAAGGTCAGGATGCGTATCAATCCCAAATGAGGAGACACCCGCCCTGCGCCGGAGGCCCGCCAACACTGTGGGTGCTCGCGTCTCCATTTTGCGCGGAAGATGTGGAACCGCAGACGTGTTTTACTTCGTGGGAAATTTTCGGTCGTCGGGGCTGGGGAGGGTTTACTGCAAAAACAAACTCCAGCGAGTTGAATTAATTTGCTCTATTAAACCCAAGCCTTACTGTAGAAAGAATGTCTTTGCACACAACACCGGTTTAATTAGGCTAAATCAAAATGCAGTTATTTGCATTTCTATTAAAGATTATTTTAACCCTACTTGCTTTTTAAAACACACCCGAAACTTTCATCGGAGTCTTTACTTTTGCTATTTTTTTTAGAAGCTGCAACGGGGCTCCTTTAGCTTATTCGAATTTAAACGAGTTTGAAAGCTGCATTGTCCAGATGTTTTTTTTCCGAACAGCAGTCGACTTCAGAGTTTAAATTAGTGAGGAAATTCACGCAGGGAAAATGGTTTCAAAGCTGGAAGTGTGAATGATTAAATATGCATGAGACGGTCGTATTTTATTTTGTTCCTTTAATTATAAATGATTTTTTTAAACAATTGAATTCCAGAGATGACTTGCCCTAC
>NW_017731354.1:8955731-8964740 GCF_001890085.2 Hipposideros armiger
CTTTTCTTGACTGCTTGTGTTGTCTATATGGTCGTCAGCTTGGGGATTTTTTTTCTGTAGAACTATCAGTGGCTTTGTCCCCAAGGGAACCCACAGGCCCTTAGGAACAGCATCTTGACATCTTTCAAGCAGAGTGAGACATCTGTTAGGCCTGGATTCTGAATACCCTCGCAGTTCCAGAGCACCCCAGACACCTTCCCAGCTAACACGGTTTGACACCAGACTAACCACACAGTTGTCATTTCTGAGACTTTTCTTTTTTAGATCCAAACCACAAGGTTTTTTTCTTGTTGTTGTTGTTTGTTAGTTTTCTTTGCCCTCTATTTGTAGCCAGCACCTAAATGCAAACCCTGTGACTCTTTTTCCAAATACTCATACGTGCAGGTGCCCTTTGGTCGCTGAGGACCGATTTTCCTGGATGACATAAAAGAGCGGATTAGTGGCAACATGGAGAAAAGGGCTCATTTGGAATAAACACCACCTCTTTGCTCCCATGAAGAGTGTGGTAGAGAAGTCATCGGCTGCGTTTATTTTGGTTGGTGGAGTTGTTTTGCTCGCCAGATTTTTTTTTTTCATACTCTCTTTTTGGTTTTTAATTTTCCCTTTTAACCTGGTAAATGGCTGACAGGTCCTAGAACATGCAGGAATGTCTGAGAAGCCTCCATAGGACTTGACACTGCAAGGAATAAGCCCTCACTTTACTCAGGGCTCCTCAAAATTGACTCATTCGAGCCCCACCCTCCAGATCGTTGTCATCACCTCCGACTGTTGAAACTACTATTTACAGAATAATTGCCTTCGAAATTTGTCACCGTTTACTTATGTTGAAAGGAATATTCATTCATACCTCTACTGTCACTGAGAAACTATATCACTTGCCATCAATAGAAGACAATTATAAAAAAAGCAAGTTAATTAAATGAAGTTGCTGGCCCCCTGGGTTTTGAAGGGGACTGACATCTCTCGGGGTTTCCCCCAACCCCAGCCCTTCTGCTTTGCAGGCTGCCCTCTGAGGTCTGTGGGCCACTTGAACATCTCTTCACCCCCACTAAAAAGCATCACATGTCCCCCCAGAGATGTGCGTACCACACTTTGGAAAATAGTAATTGCTCATTTTACATTTTACATGGAAACTGAGGTCTTGAGGGGTAAAGACACTTGCTGAAGGTCACACAGCTGGTTGATGACAAAGCCAGGGACGGCTGCCTCCCTGTCCCTACCCTGCGTCCCGCATGGCCCTGCCCCTTTCTTAATAATCCCTGGTGCTCTAATCCTCATCTCAGAGCATGCTTCTGGGGAGGCAGGATCTAAACTGGAGAAGCCTTCCAAACCTGCTAAGCCCGCTGTTCCTTCCTTCGCACTGGTTCTGCATGGCCTGGATCCCTTTGGCCTGTCTGTGGGCTACTCTTTGGGGGGAAGAGCCAAGATCCACCGCCCAAGATGCTCTTGGACAGCACAGAGGACTCTGGCCCTTCTCCTCCTGGCCTTCTGCCGGGGAAGAAGCGGGGGCTGGAGTCTCTAGTTCTGAGCAGTTTGGGGAGGGTGCTGGTGGTTTGGAGAGGGCAGACGCCATCTCCCTTCGAGGAGTTCCTCCTCCAGCAGTCCCTCAGGCCCCGTTTCTCCAGATGCTCACCGTGGGAGGTTCCCAGTTCACCCCTCTCCTTCCTGAGGCCATCCACAACGACACAGGGTAACTTTGTTTAGTGCTAACAAGTGGAGGGAGGCTGTTGAGGCACCACCCCCCCCCCTGCCCCTTTCCCTTCTCTCTTCTCCCTGGTGGGGACCTTCAGCACTGCATGCTTATCAGGTAGGCCCTCCCCCACCTGCCCTAGAAGTCCTGCCGTGGCCATCATTGGTTCTGTAGCCCACCATATACCTGGTCTAGCATCCAGCCCTAGTTCTCACCCCTGCTCTAGGCCGCACATCCAACTACCTGAAGTATATCTCCAGCTAGAAGGACCACAAGAAACTCAAATGCAAAATGTCTGAAACAAACAGAAGTNCTCTGAGCCCCAGCCCCCTCCACCACCCCCAACAGCCTGGTTCACAATCAGCTTTTCCTCCCGCCCCTGTTGAATATGCAACCCCAGGAGTCACCTTGTCTTCTAAAAAAGTCAGAAGAATAGGCCAGTCCCCTTCTCTTAAGAGAGAGTTTAAGAACGACATCAACTCTGCGGGGTTTTGGAAGCACTGGCCCTAAACCCTGTCCAACGATTTAAAAGAGAAAATTACAGGCCTCCTTGTGTTCTCGGGAATATGCAAATGGCGCGGCGCGGGCCTCCCCAGTCTGATTGCAGAGGCTCGGGGATGGTAGGCGAACGCCCGCGAGGCTGCCTGGGAACTGGAACCGCGCACCAGGGAGCCCGCGGCGTTTCTCCCCAACGTGGGGCTCTGCGAGGAGCCTCCCGGTTGGGGAGCGAAACCGCCAGAAGCTGGAAGGCTGGTAGCCGAGTCGCTGTCCTCTCTCAGCATCCCTCCTGCCCCTTGGCCTCTGCTGGGTCTACCGTTTTCTTTGCGTACTTCGTCTTCAGTACGAGCCCCCAATTAAGTTTAGGATTTTTTTTCTCCTTTGCAGAGCTGGGTTTTCTGTGGCCAGTGGTTTCTCTGGTGTCTGGAGTCTTCCCAGTTTGGGGGCGGTCTGCCAGGCAGATCGAGGTTCGGGCATTTAGGAAATGTCTCCGGCTTTCAATCCCAGAAATATTGTAGTTGCGTGTCTCTACTGTCCCAAGTCTTTCCTCGAGCCTCCACTTGACCGCGTCTTGGGCCGTGTCAAAGGCGACGCGCCTTGGAGAAGCTGGAGGAAAACTTCCGGCGAGTGCCAGGATCCGGGTGGTTCGCAGGCTTGGACTGGGGCGCGGAAGTGGCGTGAGGCAGCCCCTAAGACACCTTCTGTGCTGGGGCTGCGCGGGCATTTGCCACCTGCGCTTGGCTGCACTGGTTCCGACCCCCTAGCTTGGCACTTAGGGACTAGGAGGCGCTGAATCCCTGGCAATAGAAATAGCCAGATCACTGAGTGGGGTCTATGCAGTCAGCCCTCTGGGCCAAATCTGGGACAGGCTGGGTTCCTTCCCCTACCCCTCTGTGCCGGACGGCATCAGTTCCTTGGGGGTGACGAGCGAACAGCCCAGTCAATCTCTGAGGGTTCCTACGCAGGCATTGAGGAGAGGCTGCGGAAGGGGTGGGGGTCAGGGGTAGCTTTCTTTCCCTAGCTAGGGAGTGCTAGGGCCTGAAATGTTCGCCGGCCTGGGTGCCGGGGCTGTATCGAGGCCTCCTGGTTTGCCAGCCTCTCGGGGGCTTCTCATTCCCGGTGATGTGCGAAGCTCTTGGAGCATGGAAGGGTGTGTGGGGGAGGTCGTGCGTGTGGTTTCATAACTGGTCGTGCCTCCCGGCCCACCTGTCCCCCACAACTAGCTCGCAACTCGGCGGAGGCACGGAATAGCGCTTTGCAAAGCGCCCAAAGTGAAAGGAATGTGATTGCGCTCCCAAGAGGGAGCTGGACGCGGATGCAGTTTAGGAAGGGCGCCGCCTACTGGTCCCCGGGCAACACGCGGTTCCCGGAGATGAGTTAGGCGACACCCTAACTTAGGCTGGGCCTTAACTGTGAACCTCAAGCAGGTCAAACTTTAGCTGCTCCACCACCCCACTTGCTGCTGCCCAGGACCCAAGACCCAGTTAGCACGGGGGATTTGAAGAGCAGGGTCTGTGACTAGAACGGTTTTAACCCTACGAATTCCCGCCACGGATTGGGCACAGTTTTGAAAAACAAACGGCAGGCTATTGAGAAATGTGCCCGCGGCTGAAATAGCCTGCGGGCGGGGGCCGCGGCCCCGGCAGTGCGCGGTGCTCCTGCTCCGTTTCAGGTGCCTGCACTTACGTTGATGCTGGCCAGGGCTCTGGACCCCGCGGTTTTAATTTGCGGTTTGGCATATCTGGGGTTTACCATGCAACCTTGCCCCCAAAGACCGTTTCTGTCTTTTGCCGTGTGGATTGGATTGGAAAAGGAAAAACAAAGCAAAACTACCTTCCGATGCTTCAAACCCTCCTTTTTCGAAAGGACCTTTAATGAGGTCGATGTGGCAAGGCAGGAGGTGCTCACCTAGGCTTCCCCGTTCCCCCCCCCCCCAGAAGCGCTAACGGGTAATATCAACTGGTCTCCCCCTGGTGCAGGAACACTGGAGAAAACGCACGCGCCCTCAGCACGGTTCTTCGCACACCTCTCCACAGGAGGAAAATCGGGCCTAACCAGGACCTACCCGCCTGCCCTCCCCCCAAATTGGCTAAAGCTGTGGGACTGTCCCAAGACCCACCCCACGGGTCTCCCTTTGTGACCAGGCTAGAGCTGGGCTCCTTTTCGTTTGCGCGCTAAATGCGACTTGGGTCCAGGGCACAAGGCGGGGCCCCGGTTGTGGCCTAACAGGGGACCTCCTCAGAGGCTGGGCTGCAGATCTTGCACCCCCTGCAGTGGCCGCCCTCTCGGGGCCGTTGGGGGTCTCTGGCCTCTTGTTGGCCGCAGGCCCCAACCCTGGATCCCCAAGGCCGACCGCCCGGCAGCGTTCGTTTCCGGCGCCCGGAGGAGCCCGGCGCGCCCAGACGCCACTTTTCCCACTGAAATCTGCTTTTATTTGCTCCAAGCAAACCCTGGGCTCTCAGCGCTCCCGCCTGATGGATGCAAATGTAAATGTGCACTTATTTAATTGGATCAGGCCCCAAGATAAAAGAGATAAACGGCTCCCCGTTTGCTAACTTATTTTCTGAGGCGTGCAGCGCCGCGTGGAGGGGAAGCGAATGAAGGCGCTACGCCGGGCTCCGCGCTCCAGCTCTCCGCGGCCGCAGAGCGTTGGCCTGTCCGCTCGGCTGGGGCTGCAGCTACTCGTCGACCTCCTTTGCATGGGGCCCTGCCAGCCGGGTAGGGTTCCCGTGGGACCTTCTGTGCACCAGGACCGGAAAGTGAAAAGGCGCGGCGTGGGCTTCGCGCTTGCAAACACCCCACCCTTCACCACAACGTTCTCCGATTTGTTCCCCTCTCCTTCCTTACCCAACCCCCATGCTGCAGTCACTACGGCCCGGCCCATTCGATAGAAAATTCTTTCTTGCTTCTGTCCCCAGGCGTCGTCTTTCACTTCAGGTGGCGGTTTCACAGCGAAAGATGCGAGGTCCACGAAAAAGACTTAGGCGCGCCCCACCCTCCCCCGCTACCAGAACCCCATGGAGCTGCCCTTTAGACGGAAGGACCCTCATCTCTGTTCCCAGATGGCTCTCCTTTAGAGCCTGGGATTTCTTTCAGAATCGGCAGGAAGCCATAGATTCTCCCTACCCCCAATAATGTACGCACGCAACACACACAGCCCTTCAATAACTTCAAGGGATGGCGGAACCCCGACATCCAGACTTGAGGAGAAGAACGGGCTTCCTGGCTCTTCTCTCTCCGGGGTCAGAGTTCAGAACTGCAGCGCCAGCGCGTCCTCCGCCGCCACCCTCAAGTGCGTGCCCCAATTTTTGGCCTAGGTTTTCCCGCAAAGTTTCTCTTCGGTTTAGAAGGACTGGGGAGGAGGTCGGGGTGGGCGAAGGCGAGAGGCCAGACGAGACAGACTGAGGATGGGTGCAAAGGAGCCGAGCAAAGGGGGCGCCCTAGGCGGAGGCCCTGACCGAGGAGCCCCCAGAGGCAAGGTTGGGCGGGGCCTGGTGAGGCCTGGTTGGGCAGGGCGGCCCGGCCGCGCCCCATCACCAACGCGCTGATGGATTGGCTTGTCAGGAGAGCTCTGTACGCCGAGCCCATCAGAAAGCACTTACCTCGCTAAACTGAAATTACTGTCTTTTCAGGGGCTAATTTGTGTTAACTCCCATGGAGGGGTTTGGAGGGGGTTTGATGAGGCATAAAATGATGATTAATGAATTTATTGGCCGCTGCTCATCAAACAAGGGCTGGAGAGCTCCGGTCCGCACTGGCAGCCTGGCGGCGGCGCTCAACACAGCTGGGGTTCGGCCTCCCAGGGTTCAGTGTCCGCATTGGTTTCCCCTACTGCCGGACCCTGGCCCTGGGTGCTTTCCTTGACCTTAGATGCTTTCTGCTGGTTTGCCCCGGATTCAGGGCTCAGACTCCAGCCGTGCCACCATCGCCCCCTGCGGGCCAGCTGCTCAGACCTGGGGGGAGGCCAGGGCTCCAGCAGCTGCAGGCCCACGAGAGGGGGGCCGGCGGTCTCTCCGGCCTAGGCCTCATAGAAGCTGCGACTCCAGTGTGACCAGGTCACCTCAGACAGAGTGGGGAAAGAAATGTGGGTCGCTGTCCAGGGACATTGTGGCTTACTGATTGGGTGCCTGGACCTTGGTTGCTCAGTCCTCCTACCTCTGGAATTTACTAAGCTGTGTGCCCTCCTGGAACTTACATTTTAGAGGGGAGACAGAAAGTAACCAAACAAGTGTGATAATGGCTTATCATAGTGTCCCAGTGATGAGTATTAGGAGGAAAATTAAGGATGGTAAGAACATGGGAGGGAGTGTGTTCGTTTAGCAAGAGCAGTCTGGGAAGGCTCCCTTAGGAGGTGGCATTTGAGCAGAGATCTGAAAGAAGTTAGGGATTAGACCATGAAGATCTCTTGGGGGAGAGAGTTCTGGGCAGAGAGAATAGCAAGTGCAAAGATCCTGAGGTGGGAGCAGGTTCGAGCAACAGCAAGGAGACCTTTGTGGGAGGAGATGAGACCAAGGCAAAGCCAGGTTCGGGTTATAGGTCCTTGTAGGTCCTGGTGAGATCTTTGGCTTTTATGATGAGGGACAGGGGAAGAAGAGAGAGAGGGTTTTGAAGGGGAGTCGCAAGATCTAATTTATGGTCTAAAGTCACCCACAGGTGTGAGGAGCTGAGACTCTGGGAGGGCAAGAGCAGAAGCAATGGCCAATGAGGAGGCCAATGGAGAACCCAGGGGCAGGTAATGCTGCCTTGGACCAGGGAGGTAGCCAGAGAGGTGGGGAGAAGTGGTCAGATTTGGGCTGTGTTTTGAAGGTAGAGTCGACAGGCTTTGCTGGTGGATTGGGTGTGGCGGATGAGAGGAGGGGGATTCTGGGTACCTCCAAGAATGTGGGCCTGAGCACCCAGGGGCTGGGGGGGGGGTTTCTGTTGGCTATTTGCTGAGATCTCAAATGGTAAGGGGGAAGTGGGGATTTTGTTTTTTCTTCAGAGATGGGGGGGGAAGTAAGATATCCAAGCCCTTTAGGCCAAAGGAGTTGCCCTAGTGAATATGCTGGGCGTCCAGTGGCCAAGTTGACAGCATCCCGAGCAGACCCTCCAGTGAACTGATCCTCTTGCATGACACCATCTCTGACCACCGCGTCTCCCCTTTTATAGCTGCCTTTTCTTTGTTTTAATCAGTGGAGACACTGAGGTTCAAGAAGTGAAACATGACTTTCCCAAGCTCACACAGTGAGTTTATCGGCAGAACCGAATCAGTAACCCAGGTCTCCTGATTCCTAGGCTTCTCCCTTTGCCTCGCCCAGGCTAAGTTCTCTGGGATATCTCTATTTTAGCAGAGAGCTCCTGGAAACAAAATGCCTTAACAGAGAGGAATGAATTTATAATGGTGGAATCTCAGACACTGTGACAGGCTGTCAGGGGAGATATTTTTAGGCTGGGCTGAGAAACATCTTAGCCCTCCTGGAATGCTACTGGAGCATGGCTGCCTCCTCAGGACTCCATGTGTGAAGTACAGATGAGGGAAAAGCTAGGGATATGCCATCTTCCCCAGACAGTCAACAGCAAAGAGGGACTGGGACTGCCGCCCCTGCCAAGGAGAGTGTTCTTCCCTAAATAATTGCTCTCCAAAAAGATTTGCTCATTTCTCCTGTTGAAGTGACTCTCCACCCACCCACCCTCAATTATCTCACATAATGCAAGCAAAAATTAATGTTCCTTTGCCCATTCATTTTACAGAGCAACTCCTATTAAACAAGATTTGCGTTGGAGGCAAGTCCTGAATTATGGGTCTTTCATGCATGTATTTGAATTTCTTTTCTTTTCGTTTCTTTCTTCTTTTGTTTTTCTTCATGTCTCAGCTTGACTTTTTCCCCCCCCCCCTCAAATCCTTTTCTTGACTGCTTGTGTTGTCTATATGGTCGTCAGCTTGGGGATTTTTTTTCTGTAGAACTATCAGTGGCTTTGTCCCCAAGGGAACCCACAGGCCCTTAGGAACAGCATCTTGACATCTTTCAAGCAGAGTGAGACATCTGTTAGGCCTGGATTCTGAATACCCTCGCAGTTCCAGAGCACCCCAGACACCTTCCCAGCTAACACGGTTTGACACCAGACTAACCACACAGTTGTCATTTCTGAGACTTTTCTTTTTTAGATCCAAACCACAAGGTTTTTTTCTTGTTGTTGTTGTTTGTTAGTTTTCTTTGCCCTCTATTTGTAGCCAGCACCTAAATGCAAACCCTGTGACTCTTTTTCCAAATACTCATACGTGCAGGTGCCCTTTGGTCGCTGAGGACCGATTTTCCTGGATGACATAAAAGAGCGGATTAGTGGCAACATGGAGAAAAGGGCTCATTTGGAATAAACACCACCTCTTTGCTCCCATGAAGAGTGTGGTAGAGAAGTCATCGGCTGCGTTTATTTTGGTTGGTGGAGTTGTTTTGCTCGCCAGATTTTTTTTTTCATACTCTCTTTTTGGTTTTTAATTTTCCCTTTTAACCTGGTAAATGGCTGACAGGTCCTAGAACATGCAGGAATGTCTGAGAAGCCTCCATAGGACTTGACACTGCAAGGAATAAGCCCTCACTTTACTCAGGGCTCCTCAAAATTGACTCATTCGAGCCCCACCCTCCAGATCGTTGTCATCACCTCCGACTGTTGAAACTACTATTTACAGAATAATTGCCTTCGAAATTTGTCACCGTTTACTTATGTTGAAAGGAATATTCATTCATACCTCTACTGTCACTGAGAAACTATATCACTTGCCATCAATAGAAGACAATTATAAAAAAAGCAAGTTAATTAAATGAAGTTGCTGGCCCCCTGGG
>NW_017731354.1:8966408-8968098 GCF_001890085.2 Hipposideros armiger
ATGTAAACAAGCCCCATTAAACTATGTGGTTGACTCTCCGTAAATGTAAGCTCTTATCATTATTGCTCAATAAGTATGATTTCAGCTTAGCAAAAATGATTTCATCTGAGAATTTCCAAAATTGTGTAGTGTGTTTTCCCCATTTTAAAACTATTTTACATCTTTTTTGCTGACCAGCAATGGTTAAGATGTCTAGAGTTAAAAAAAAAAAAAAGAAAAAAAAGAGCTTACTTTAAGAATCACTCCTTGGAACATCATTCCATTACTTAAACTTTCTGCTGACTCATCTGTTCCTTGGTTACGGAGTCTTTCTTTACCAATAACTTTAATTACATCAATCACTCATTCCAAAAACTGCTGAATAATGAAAACTCCTAGAGGTGACACCATGGACTTCTGTCACACAAGCAGGGGCTTGTGGATGGAGAACAGGTTTTTCTTTCCTTTTCCCTCTTTTCTTAATAGCTATCAGTACTTCAAACTGGGAAAATATGTTTCGCTTTCATGATATACTATCTGTCCATCTATCTTTCTATCAATTAATAATTAGCAATCTTCATAGCAGGTGCAATGACAATTCATCTGTTCTTTTTTAAAATTTTTATTTCCTTTTCATAAATTCTTGAATGGAATGAAATTTGTTTCATCTGACATTTCTCAGTCATAAGGCCCATGTCTTCCCCTTGGGGGTAAAATAAATGATGTTTGAGAATTGCAACACTGAGTCCTTCGCAAAATCTGCTAATCGCGTAGTTCAGGGGTTAACATATTATCTAAACAATTATTTTGTTATCAATAATAATATCTACCTTACTGAGCTCTTACTATATAATAAATGCCAGTTATGGTATTAAAGGTTTTATATACTTGATCTCAGTAGAGTCTCCTCAAACCTATGCAGTAAGAACTATTATCCCCGTTTTACAGATGAAAAAACTAAGGCACTGAAAGGTTCATTTGCGTAAGTAGATGTTAAAGTGGGATATGAACCTAGGAAAGCCTGACTCATCCTTTTCTGGGACCAGAAGGAGTTGCTGGCTGCTGTTTGCTGCTTCAGGTATTGCCGCAGGAAGCAATGAGCCTCAATTTGGTGAGACAAGTAGGAGGCGGGGTGCGGCCAGGGTGCGCCTCACAGAGCCCTGCCCCCTAGTGCACGCTCTTCCTGCCTCCCCTCACCTCCAGCTCTCGCCCTCTCCCTCTTGGACTGGCATCAGCCTCTGTCTAGGCCTCTGTCTCCAGGCTCTCTCTCCATATGTCCGTCTACATACTGTTACCTTATTATCCGGGAGCCGGGAGCCAGGAGAGCTACGGGAGGTTGTGAAGCAGGACAGTGACGACATCAAAGCTGCACTTTAAAAATATTAAAAGTTCCAATTCCTCTCTATGTCATTCGAAGCTCTTCATCAGTCTGACCGCACTCCACTCTGTGACCCTGTCTCCCAGAACCCTTCATGGGTGTCTTGTGCTGTGGTCACACTGTCCAAACAGTCACTCCCCAAGTTTTTTTTCCCAGGCTGCTTCCTTCATCTCAGAGCAACCCATTCCAGTCACCCATCTAAATCCACTCACCCTTCTAAGACTGAGCTCATGTGCTTCCAGAGGCCTCTAGGGCTCCTGCTCACCCTTCTTTCTCTCCATGGGGGCAGGGGTTGGCTGCTGAGGAAGAGGCAGCAGTATCCACAGGCTCTGG
>NW_017731354.1:8969983-8978013 GCF_001890085.2 Hipposideros armiger
TCTGTAAAACTGTGCTATTTCTATGCACTATTTTGCCTCTGGGCTTTTGCAATGCTATTCCCTCTGCCTGGCATGCCCATGTTTTCACTCTTTCCCACCACCTTTCCACAGTCAACCCCTATGAAATAAAAGGTCTGTACTTAAAGTTCCCTCCTCCCCCAGTGCTCTGCCCTTCTCGGTGCTAAAGGTATAAAGTAAAGAATAAGTAAAATGTACTAGTGTGAGACCTTGGGTACTTAATTCACCTCTGAGGTTGAGTTTCTCCATCTAAAATGGGACACAATCATGGTGATAAGAGTCCATTCCAGGTAGACACTTTAAAAGTCAATATATGATTTAATGTTTCGTAGGATTGTTGTAAGGGTTGAAGGAGATCACTGCAGGCAAATTTCATAGGCCAATGGAGGAGTAAACATAGGTGTAAGGCCCAGTCTTAGTCTTAAGGAACGTTCCATGAAATCAGATTCAAACCACCATAGCTGGCAGCAATTTGAGAGCCATTGCCTTCCTTCTTTTTTTCCTAAAGGAACCCCAACTTCGTTTGGGATGGTAATGTGCCCAGCCCTAGGAGATGAACCAGTTATGTCTAGGCCAGTTGAGATACTTCCAATTCCCTTTGCCTGATGCTCATGTTCCCAGCCTCCCTTGCAGCTAGATGGTCACGTGGCCAATTCTGGCCAATAAGACATGAGGAGGCATCTACTAATCTTTCTAAATCTCAATCTCTACTTTTATAAAATAAGAATGTGGGATCAAAAAGCAGTGATGTTTAATCTCCGCCTCACCTTTTTTGTTGTTGTTGTTGTTAAAGCAGAGGAACTCTTTTTTTTTTTTGGGTGGGGGGAGGTTCCAAAGATATCTTATATGGAATTCTAATGTATATAACAAAGCACAATTATTCTAATTGGAAGGGAGGTTGGAGAGTGCAGGAACCTCAACCTAGCTTCCACAGGCAGCCCCTGAAGCACATCTATAAAACGACACTTGGAAAACCAGTGGGTTGGAGCGTCAGTACATCCTGTAGTGGACATGTGTGATTTTATTTGTGAATATTTTTGGATACCTACTCTAGTCTAGCATCCTTAATTTTCCTTGGGAACCATCTCTCCCCTCTTCTGGGTCTATATGCTTTTGATGGAGTTCATTCAATTCTGATTCTAGGGCAAGACATATTATTTAGGTCTGGCCAACTGTCCATTCCCTCTGGATACAGTGACTGGTTAAGGAATGTGCACATGACCCAGTTTGGTCCAGTGAGACTGAGACCTAGGATGTTTGTTAAAATTGAAGATTGGTAGAGGCTTTTTTCTTTTCCCACTGAACTTGAACCCTGGGACTATGTAACCTGAGCACAAAGTCCACATGGAGGGAAACAGAGCTGAGAGATGGGAATTGACCAGATCTTAAAGACTTTGAGCCCTCGGATTAAGCTTTGCCTGAAGACAGGCAGAGCTACCACTGGATTTTTGATTTTGTGGGTCAATAAAATCCCTTTGTTTAAGTAGTTTGAGTTTCACCCTTCTATTTTTGCAACACAAAGAGTCCCAATTAGCACAGATCCTATCCAGACCCAGAAACCTGGGATCTTCTGAGAGGTAGATATGAAGTCTGTTCACAAACTTCCCATTTATTCCCCTCCTGGGCATGTGGCAGGGTTGCACTTCCCCACTCATGCTGACTTCCTTTGCCAAGGAAATGTGCGTAGAAGTGATAGCTGTCGCTTCTGGGTGGGCTCTTTAAAAGTCAGTGCATGATTCACCCCTCTCTCTCTTTTCCTCCCATAATGATGTTCGTTCCAGATAGCGGAGGCTCCGTCAGCCTGGGTCCCAGACTGAGGACAACGTGGAGCAGAGACCCCTGCTGACCTTCAATGGATATGTACCGTGAGCAAGAAATAAACCTTTGTTATTTTAAGCCATTGAGATTTTGGGTAATTTGTTATAACAGCACACCTTAGTTTATCCTGAATAATATGCTCAGAATTATGCGTCTTCTCTTCCCACTCCTCCATCTCCTCCTTCCCTTTCTTTCTCCCTCCCTCTTTCTCTCTCCCGTTGCCGCCCTACTCTGCCCAGCAGTCATATATAACTCTATTTCTTAACTTATCTTCTGTCAACAGACTGTTAAAAGGCATTCATTATTGTTCATCTTCTGCCTTTCCAGTGATATCCAAGTGGACATTGGCAGGAGATAACCAGATTGCCCCTACAAAGCCATGCCCCTGGCATCACCACCAGTGCCAATCAATTACAGCTCTCAGTCAGTCATCCTCCTCAGGACTGGCCTCAGCAGGCCAACTTCCTAATCATATTACTGGACTCACAGGGCCCTGAGTTCTGGATAACACCTTCTCCAGGAATTCCCATTCATTATCTTATGAAAATGAACAAGATCTTAAAGGTTGTGCTATGGTATTCATAAGTAAGGCTCTGCCAAGATTAAAAAAAAATCAACCATTAAAAGAAATTACATTGAACTTCACTGTTAATAAGCAATTTCTAGAGCTGATCAGTTAATCAAGACAATGCACAAGATTCTGCAGGTGGGGTAGAGGTTTGGCAATGACTATGTTCTTCGGAAAGCAGAAAAGCAGAGGTAAAATATTCCCGAAGCTCGAGTGTGGTTATCATCATTAACCTATATGACACTTGAATTGCTTGGGTATCTCAAGTTTACCTTCTGACAAGGGCCAGACAGGCCACATCGGAGTGGTGGGGACTGGATACCTTTCCTACATTCAGCTCTAGCTGATAGTCACCAAACAGGAATGTAGGCTCAGTGCTGCTAGTTCTTTCAAATTTTTTTTCAGGGCAAGTCAAAAATCTATACAAATCATCAATTGTATCACATTTTCCCTAAAATACTGTAACTTCCAAACTTAGTGGGCAACCACAGGCAGAATGTTTGATGGTATATAACACTGTCACCTTTATTATCTCCTCCCATACTGCATTATCTCTATTTTACAGATTAGGAAACCAAGGCGCAGAAAGGTGAAGTGACTTGCCCACAAGGACATGGCCAGACTCTGAAACTCAGATCCATACCTCCTGACTCCACCCCAACTGCTTTTTCTTCCTCCTCTATCCCAGCTGTCTCCGCACAGCACAAGTGTGTGGCAAGAGGCTAATTGTCCACCAAAGACTCCTGCTCCCACTTCCAAAGGATAGGTGGTCAGTGGGAAGCAGCTACAAGCCAGGACTACATTTCCCAGCCTCTCTGCTAGGTGAAGTCATGTGATTAGTTCTTGCCAATGGAATCCCATAGGAAGTGATATGTGTTACCTCCAGGCACCAGCAGTTAAAAAATGGGTATACCTTTCCTACCCTCTCTTTCTCCTTCCACAGCAGAGGATCCTTGGCAACTATTGTTGAAGATAAAAGGACCACAAGATAAATGAACTTGGGTTCCTGAATCATCATTTGGAGGAAATCCTCCTCTAATCAGGAGCCTCCTCTAATCCATTTTGGACTTGACATCAGGGATAAATAAACTTTCATTGTATTTGAGCCATTATATATTTTTGGTTTTATTTGTTACAGCAACTAGCATTACCTTAATCATAGAGATATAAATAGGTTTTTAAAAAATCTTTCTTTTTTTCCCCCTTTCTATATCAGTGGGCGAGTTTGTAATGGACGGGGTCATCCACTTGAATTCAATGGGACTGGAGTGAGAAAATGACGCATATTAAGTTTGGTTTCTGGGGATGGGGGTGGAGTGGCCCCCTGAGTGTCAATGCATCTTGCTCCCCACCCCCCAAACCTTGCTTTGAAGAAGGACTTGTTCATATTTCAGCTGGAGTTGAACATATTATCATTGAGCCCTCCTGGAGGAAGACGAAAGACAAAACAAGCATTTGGCCTGTCTGGGCCACACACCCTCAACCAAGATAGGAGTCAACATGTTTGGGAACATCAAAGACAGTGTGATATGTTAAGCATAAAGAGATTAACATTTACAAAGATTTGCCCCTCGGCCTATTCCCAGGAATCCAGCAGACAGAGCCAGAAGGGACAATTAACATCACCCATCTGCATTGGGGTCTTCTGGCATCTCACACTAGAGTTTCTTTTGAGCTTTCTGCTAGATTAGCAATGGAGGAAGCGAAGCCTGCTCTCATATTTGAATGAGAACCCTCCATACACAAGGGAGATGTGAAATCACACTAGAAATGACAGCATGGGTACCCAGTCCTACGAGGGGGGGGCGGGGAGAGAGAGAGAGAGAGAGAGAGAGAGAGAGAGAGAGAGAGGCAGTCTTTAACCCACCTTCTAGTCAGAAACAGTCCGTGCCCTCCTAAGCCAGCTAATCAGTACAAAAGCAGGGCTGAGGCAGCCTGCAAGAATGGAGGAGGGGTGAGGCACTGGTTTTTCTCTTTGAAGCAAGAGGCCAAGAATATCTCAACACACTCCAAGTACCAGCAACAGTAGGCAATGGATGGGGACCAAAATCCCTTACAGCTGTTGGAAACCATACCCTATTCAGAGATAATTGGCAATTAGTTAAACAACTCCTGTTTAAAACGCTCCTTCTCCCCACCCTCAAAGACAGCTGTGTTTAAAAGGGGGCGGGGAGAGACGTCTCAAGAAATGTGAAAAAAAAGGCTTCTCAATAAAACAAAACAGGAGTAAACGAGTAAGAGAATTTAAAAATATGTCTACGCAATGGAACCTCTTTCGAACATCCGCTGCTTTAATTTTTCTCTTGCAGCATAACGTGGTGGTCAATTTTGGGGTCAGAAAGGCCTAGGTCTGAGCACCTGCTCTGCCCTTCACCAGCTGTGTGAACTTGGTAAGTTTCTGAAACTCGATAAGCCTCAGTGTTTTCATCTGTAAAATGGGGGTGATAGTGATTGTATTGGGAAGATTGAATGAGATGGTGCATGGAGCCTGCACTAGTAAGCGCTTTAGAAGTATTAGCTCTTAGGCATACATGCTTATTCAAACCCAATTCCTTAGCCTGGCATTCAAGCTTCTCCACAGTTTATTTCCAAGCTACGATTCCAAACTCTTCCTCATTTTCATGTTCCCTATTAATTAGCAACCAAAAAGAACCAGTCCCAATGGCCTTAATTTCCTAATCTGTGAAATGGGATAGATGAACTAGATTCTTTCTAAGGTCCCTATCAATCCTTTCTTCCCATCTCGAATGTCAGTCTTGCCGAGTCTTCAAAGTCAGGCTCCAACGCCACCATGAAGATTTCCCTGGGATGGAATTGATTTCTTCTTCTAAAGCTCAAACCAGAATTACAAACTGTGGCCCTTTTGTTTGATCTGCACTATATTAAAAAAACCCCAAAACCAAACAAACAGAAAATATCACAAAATTATTTGGATTTCCAGCTCCTCTAAAACAGTCAGAGGATCTGGCACTCCTGGCCCTGTATTCCTGGACCAAAGCAATGGTCTGGAGATGGGTCACTGCTGCCCCCTGCAGGTAGGGCAGGCGTTTATGGGTTCTCCATTTCTGCTGCTTCCCTGATTTAGGTGTCCTGCCTGCTCCCTGAAGTCAGCTGAGACCATCATCATCCTGCCCCCTCCTCCTGCTCTACGTTTTTCTAGTAGGGGATATGTTTTACTTTCTACTTTATGTCGCAATTATTGATGTTTGCAGACATCATCTCCTCTGCTACAGACTGAGATCCTTGCGGAGGGGGGACTCTCTTTTACTAATTGGTGAAGCCCAAAGGCCTTGGCCTGGTGTCTGGCTTCGGAGAGGGAATGAATGGGACCCCCGATTACATGTGAATGGCACACCCTGGAGTTGTGCAAGCTAGCCCTGTGATCGCGTGAACTAGTGATTGAGTAAAAGGATGAATGAATGGTGAAGATATGCACTTCTGTAGCACCTACTGTGTGCTAGGCGCCGTACCAAGTACTTTATCGATACTTATTCATAAAATGAATGAATATATGAATGAATACTGAATGGGGGTCCCTCTGCTTGGATCTCAGCTCGATTCTCAGCTCTGGGCTGGAGACCCTGCTCTCTGGAAGACCAGCTCTGAGCCTGGTTGGTTTGGGGGCTCTGTCCCAGTGCTAGTTTTTGGTCTTATCCAGATCCACTCACATCAGTGGAATGGGGATAAGGGAAACTGTGATTGTTCCCAACCTGAAAACATTGTTCATTGCCCAAAGAGCTGCCCCAGGCCACAGTGGAGCCCCAAGACCAGTGGACAGAGGTCACTGTAGCTGCAGAGCTAGACTTCCTTTCTCGTTTACCCTCCAGCGTCACCCAGAGCAGCTGCTAGTCTTACTCCCTGGGGTGAGAGTAAAATACTCTTTGTGTTTGCACAAATATTTGCATCAATTTGTTTCATGTGCATGATGTTTCGGAGCTTTGAAATATTTCCTCATTCATTATCTACTTTGATTTGAAGAATGACCCCATTTGTCTCCCACCATTCCATCCCCATTTTTTGGTAGATAAAACATGCATTACCTTATACCTACTTTACAGATGAGAAAATCAAGGTCAGAAAGGAGGAAAGGATTGGCCGTAGGTTATCCTGCAAGGCAGAGGTTATAGCTTGGACTTCTGGCTCAAGTCTTTCTCTAGGTTTCATTGCAAAAATATACTAGATGGGGAAAACATTCCAATCCATTAGCGACCATTGTCCTATCAACAGGCTGGAGAGTACGGCAGTTATATAGATTGGGGGTGGGGGAGATAAGGTGCAGGGAGGAGAGGCCTGGCTAGCCTGTAGCTGGGGAAGACCCTGAGGGTAGGGGCCGGGGAGGTAAGGGGACAGCAAGGAGATAAGAGCGCAAAGGCCTTGGGAACAGATTCTAAGAGAATCAAAGAGGAAAAGAGCAGGAAGGGGCCTTGGGACCCACAAGAGGAACAGGGCAGGGTGACTAGGAGCACAGCCTCTGGAGCTGGACAGGCTTGGGTTCAAATCTCCCTCACTTCGAGCTGGGTGATCTTAACTTCTCTGGCCTCAGTTTGCTCATCTGTAAATAGGGATTGTGATTGTCCCCAGGTGGTTGTGAAGATGAACCAAGACAATACATAGTAAGTGCTCCCTAGTTGTTAGAAGTGTCAGCTCCTTTGACCTTCTGGCTATACCTCTGAGGGAAGAAAACAGGCTGGTGTCTAGTCACACAGTAAACAAGGGGCAGAGGCTGGGCCTCATGCCTGCCAGGCACAGCTCTCCTAATACATCACTCAGCATTCTGGGAGGCTGGTCTGAAGGCTCCTGCACGAGGAAAGCCCACGCCCCACCAGGCTGATGCTGTGCCACTGTCCCCACTGTCCCCGGCATGCCCCAGCCTTAGCAAAGTTCCCTTTGGGCCTAAAAGCCAGAGTGGGAGACTCAACAGGGGATGTCATTTTATGCCACTTCCACTCTCCCTGCTCCCCCCAGAAATATGTCCCTTCTTTCTGGGGGCCTGAGAGCGTGGACTCTTATTCACAGGCACCCACGGAGAAAGTCGCAGGAACACAGGAAGTGGTGCATCCCTGCTGAGGTCCTGGCTTCGCCCACCCCTCCGCTCCTTGCCTCCGTTCATAGCCAGCAGTTGCAGCCTCCCTCTCCCCCATTACACAGCCCCTCTTCCTAAGCCTGCTGCCCTGACCTGTGTCCTCACTAAAGTTCAACTACACCCCTGCCTCTGAGGCTGAGAAGAGTCAACCGTTGCAGAGCCATTGACGAATGCAATAGAAATTAGAGCCAGAGAGAGAGAGAGGCAGATTCATAATTTATGGTACGGTGGAGTGTGAGTGACAGGCGGCAGCGGGAAGCCTCTGCACCTTATCGATCCTTTCAAAAAACCTGAGGAAGGGCCCCATGCTGGGGGCCAGGGGAGGCATGGCGGGTGCAGGCAGGGGCAAGGCCATTAAGGACGCACTGCGACCATGCCGGCTGCCAGGGTGGGCAGGGGGCTCTGGCAGGTGGGGCCCATGCCCGCGTGCCTCCGATCGATGACACCATGTCAAAACATAAAATGCATGCTTTGGCTCTTAAGCCAAATGTGCGTGAGATTTTTTAAAAGCATTGATTCAGGATGGATCAATGGAAATTGAGG
>NW_017731354.1:8982483-8985358 GCF_001890085.2 Hipposideros armiger
AGCGGGTTCAGCAAGTTCAAAGGTACTGAGAGAGGAAGGCAGAGCCGAGAGAAGCCCAGAGTGGCTGGAGCACAAGAAGGGGAGAGCGTTAGAAGAGGGGACCAGATTCCCTAGAGCCTTGTGGGCATGGGAAGAACTTGAAGTTTGAATCTGAGTACAACAGGAAGCCGTTTCTGACCAGTGAGGAGCTCCCTTGCCTGTCATCTAAGAGACCAGCACCAGCTGATGTTAGCCACGCCAGACCCCAGAAGAGACTGTGTCAGGCCCCGGGTACCCTGCCATTGAATGCTGGCTGGAGCCAAACTGTCTTAGGCTTAACCTCTAGAGCTTAGGAGGTGTGTGGGGGTTCCACAGGGCTCTAGACATCCAACTCTGCCTGGGTGAGGCTGTGAAACCCAATGCTTCAGTGTTGGTGGTGGGGAGAAGGCAATTCACTCTGGTGGTTAAGGGTCAGCTACACCGAGTTTACATCCTCCTCTGCTTTTTGCTCGCTGATGACCTTGTACAAGGTCCGTACCTCCTTGAGCCCCAGTTTTCCCATCTGTAAACAGGATATAATCCCAGTGCCCTCCTATGGCCAGCGAGAGGATTAAATGAGATGATACGCAGAAGGGCTGAGTGCATAGCGTTCAATACATTTTAGCTAGTTCTTTTTTTTCTTATCGTTATAGTACCATCAAGAGCAGGACTCTGTGGAGTGTGGGTCTCTGCGGAAAGCGGTGGGGGTGGGAGCTCCTGGGTGCCATTTGGTCTTAGCGCAGTCCTCTATTGGAAGCACAGAGTGGTCTTTAAAAACAGAAATTGCACACCTAGTGTGTACCAGGCACTGCTGTAGGGGATAGGGCAGTGCTAACTATATGCTGCTTACTCTGGCTTCTTTTTGCCCATGGGATAAAATTCAAAACAACAAGTGTGGTGGTGGCGATGTGATAATGGGAGAGAGCAGTCTGCCTTGGGGGAGGCAATTGGGGGGTCACTGTGTGTAGGGAATGTAAAACAATAAACCAAGTAAAAGTTCCTCTTTTTTATTATCACCATGCACCAGTAATTATAGACAATGTCAGTAATAACTACCCCTTCCCCAGCTTGACCTCTAAGTGAGTGGTCTTATAATTTGTCACCCACACTGAGGCATCGGGACAATAGGTGCATGCTGAGACCTGAAAGCTTCTATGGGACCTGGCCCCCACCTGCGTCTCTCTAACCTAATTTCTTGACACTTTCTATCTCATTTAAACTAACTGGCCCACTGGCTCCACACATGTCCCAAGCTTCTTCTTATCTTGGGGCTCTGCCCGAGACCCAAAGAATGAGACTTGTCTGGGGCAGGGGGCTGGACCCTGCAGCCAGAGAGAGGGTCCTGCAAGAGGGCTTCCTAGCATTTTCCTTGGTTCTCATCCAGGATCTTCAGACCATGAAAACTCCCTCGAGTCTTGGCTTAAATCCTCAGAGGTCTATCCTACAACTAAGCCTAGGGCAGGGTAAGGTCTCTTGATGTAGCTCTTTTTACTACAATGGCAATTGCTTTGCTATTTGCATGGTGACTATTTTACGATCCTCCCCCTCGGCAGTCTCGAAGTTACATGATGGCAGAGGCCATGTCTGATTTGCTGATGTTTGTGCTCTCAACTCCTAACACAGTGCCCGGCACATAGTTGTCACCTGCTCAGTACTGATGGAGTGGATGGATGGATGGATGGATGGATGGATGGACGGATGGATGCAGATGTAGCCGAGACCCCAAACTAGCCCACGTTCTTTCCACCACCTTCATTTGAAGACTGCCAAGCCTGGTTGGAAAAGCTGACGGTATCCGGGCTACAGATGTTCCTTATCCAAGTCAAGGCCAAGACCCGTGGGAAAGGGTCAGGTCAAAGCAAAGGGTCCAGATGTGCAGATTCCCTTCAATGAAGCAGAAGTGACCCAGTGATTCCAGGCCAGGCGTAACCGTTGCCTCTGATTCCTCATTTCCATTAAAGGAATTGTAGCAGGTGCAAAAACCGGAGATTATCCCAAGAATTAAGATATGAAAAGCATGTTAGATCACTAAACTCCAATTAGGGAAATTAAATTGTGCACACTTCCCTCCTGACGCAATATCGGGAGCTTGCATTAGCTCTGGGCTCCGGTTCTAATAAAATTAGAGAATAACACTTTAATTGAATTGTGCTTAAAAGGATCATGCTGACAAATGTGATTGTATCTGGCTGGGATGCACACCTTCTCCAGCAATCATTAAATCCAATGAAATGCCAGTCTTGGGATCTTGACAGTTTTCTGAGACAATCTGTGAACGGTGCTGTATCTTGGAGTATCTAATCAATTTAGAGCCGCCTCATTAGGACTTGGCTGCTAACGGATACTTAAAAATCAAAGCAAATTACTGCACTCCATGGATAACTAGCTAATCATATCGATACAACATGGCTGGATTGTGTTGCAACAATTCATTTCCTCTTTAAGAAGCCACTGTCACCCCTAATTTAGGGATTGAGATTCATAAGCCCGACACAGACAGCGCCGATGTCAAAGATTTTCCTGGGCTCAGCACCAACGGGTGCGTGCCACCTCCACTAGTGGGGGTAAGCCAAAACCAGCCCCTTGACTCCTTCTATTTACACTCCACCTACCTCTCAGCTCAGTCCTGGATATCTAGCCCAAGACCCCTATTGTACAAAAGAGGCATTAGAAGCTCAGAGACAGACAGCATCTTTCCTAAGATCACACAGCAATTAGTGGCAGAGCTAGGATCTGGCCCTTCTTGACTTCACATCAAATTGTCTAATATCATTTTAATAGCAGTTCAGAACAGTGACTATTCCTTCACTGATAGGTTACTTGGGTCCTATTTTAATATCACCACCGTCATCATCGT
>NW_017731354.1:8986263-8990980 GCF_001890085.2 Hipposideros armiger
ATCAGGGAAGGGGAACAGACAAGGTGCTGTCCTTTTGTTCTTCAGTCTAGTTGTGGAGGACGTCGCTTCACTGGCCCATGTTGGTGTTATCATCGTGCTCTTCCCGGGTGAGGCAGTCGCTTGCTGGCCATTGGATGGACACTCATGGCCACTCCCGGCAGCTCACAAAAGCTCAGGCCAGCTGCCGGCCAGCCCCACTGCAGCCTACGCCATCGCCGGCGACTCACGGCAGCCCAGCTCCAGGTCGAGCTGTTGTTCAGCATCTTAGCTGTAGAGGACGCAGCATCACTGGCCCTCATGTGGGATCCGAACCGGGGCCCTGCTGCTCAGAGCTGGCATCCCAAGCCAACTCGTAACCAATGCACCACTTGGCTGGCCCCAGGTATGCTTTTTAACATGCTCTTTTAAAGGAATCAGAGCCAATGGCTTCCTCTGAAGAAGTCCCTCTGGTGTCCCCAGAGATAAAACGCTGTCAAGCAGTAACATGAGGAGAGCCATGCTTTTCCAAAGGGTTGGCCCTTTGATGGAAAGCTCCAGGCCCAGTGAAGGTCTGGCAGGAACACTCTGACAGGGGCCTATCTGCTCCACCTTCTCCCACCCCTCAAAGCCCCAGCTCAACTAAGTTGGCAGCTGGGATGTGAGTGATGGGCGAGGAAGCCTCTGCAGGTATGTTTTCCTGAGCACGTCTCACCACTGGCCTTGCAGGAGGAGTCTGAGGGGTGGGACTGTGGGACGGGAGCCTGAGCCCCCAGCTCTTGAATAGGGAGAGGAGGAGGAAATTTGCAGGAATCGTATACAGCTTCAGGAAATGTATGCCCTTTCTGAGCCATATCTGAGCTGGTTAAGACAGTAATTGCAGACCTTCCCCGACACAGAGAGCGGGCAGGATGGCAGGGCCTGCTATTATCATGTTCTCTCAGGCACAGCAGCTTGTTGACAGCAGGACTGTGGACTGCGAGGTGATTGTCTGGTGGCTCCGGGGGACCAGCGCTTGCCCCCACCCCCTGCTTGCTCTTGGGCCCAGGACCAGCAATCTTAGTGCTCAGTCCTGGGGTGCCCCTTACCAGGGTACTCGGAGGGACAGCTGTTGGGGTGCAGACGTTTAACTAGATTCCATGAGAAGCTCCCCATTCATGCCTTAAGCCCCCCTACCTGCCACAGGCCCAGAGGAGGCCAGCACTGGCCCAGCGGGCTGTTCCATTGGAAGGCACGTGGAGATTTAAGGCAAGAAATCTGGGTCCTGATCTGCACTCTGTTACTCACCCACTGTGGCACCCTGGCAGGTTACTTCCCCCACCAGAGCCTCAGCCTTTCCATTTCAAAATAAGAGTCCCACTAGATTACCACTAATGGAATTTAGATTATGTGCCAATTCTTTTAGGAGGGGGTGCTTTTTGGGGATGCTGAGGTTTGACATGGATTGTTTTTATTTTAATATCACTTCAATATTTAGATACATGTTGCAAACAGCACAAGACAATGGTGGCTAATACAGGCAGAAAACATATTGGTGAAAGGCTATAGAATGGCTAACAGACTCTCCCTGAAGACTAGAGAACAAGAATGGAGGCCCCATAACATCAAATCAAATGGCATAGCTGGTCCTACGGAGCCTGATGGGGGGCCACTGCTGGCGTGGGTGCCAGAGCTGTCTCTGTAGACACTACCCATGCTGCAGGCATCGTAGCTACCACAGCCACCAACTTCCCCTGAAAAGATTCCACGTACTCTCCCTCCTTTTCTCCATCACAAGCTTCTGATGAGTCAGGCGAGAGTGTATTTGACTGATGGACTCTAGCTGCAAGGGAGGTCGGGAAAGCAAGCTGCTGGCATTTTCAGCTTCTCCATTGGGATGTTGACCCTGATTCATAAAATGGGGATTCCACTGTCATAGGAGGAGGGTTCTAAATACTGGGTGACAAAAAGATGAGCAAGTGTCCCTTACAAAATGTAACTATAAGACTAACTTATAGCCCTTATACAGCTATAGAATGCAAACACATCGATGAATTAAACTGAAACTTAGATTAAAAATAGTAACATTNGGAAGGGAGGGAGGGAGGGAGCCACACCCGAGCAGGAGGCCACAACGCCCTGTGATGCTACCATCAGCACTGTTGTATAAAATACAAAAACAAAAAGAAAACCCACCAGTTACAACCTGCAAAGACTTTCACAGGGCTGTTCATCTCTAGCTGGGTGTTCTAACAAGAAACTCTGAGTTTAGCATTTAGAATCCTTGAAGAAAGCATGTTATCAAAAGTTGCTCTTTTGGGGGGATAAGCTCATTTTTCTTCCAGAATCGATGAAACTCAAGCAGCATCTTAAGCCTCATTCCCACCACGCAGCTCTTCTGGGGCATGGGTATAATTAGGGGTGAAGCCCTGTTTCATTGGGGTCCAGGAAGGCAGTGGAGGCTTCTGCCTGAAAGCTGTGGGCCAAAAGGCTGCAGATTTTGCTGGAGTCTCGGGGGTTGCCCTGGGCTCCCTGACGTCCTGGGTGCTGGCATCTGGTCTCCCACTTGGAATGGAAGCCAGAGGCCTGCTTTTATTTTTCCGGTGGCGTTTTCGGAGCCACACATCATTTTTCACTGTCGTGAGCACTTACCTGGCCATGGGAGTCAGACACGATGATGAGATGAAATGAATCTTCACTCCCCATGAGACAGACTGAGAGGTAATTCCACCAGCAGGCCTGTGACCTGGTCCCCTTTCCCTTCCCTCACCACTGGGCCCATCTTGGGAAGAAAATATTGGAAAGAATCATTTTATTTGGCCAGTGTTCATGAAGACAATTGTTTATTTCCCTAAATCATTTTCCAAGATGCCGGTCTCATTCTGTTTGTTCTTTATAGGATAACTGAATCACCAACTTTGAGGGGGGGTGGTAACAGGGATGAGGTGAGGAGGATGGGGGAGGGGAGATTAAAACTGCTTACTCAAAATTATTCTCTCTCCTTTTACTTTTCCCCCCAATTGCTTCAATATGCCTCTTTCCTCTTTCCCCCTTCTCTCCCAATCTCGCGTGCTCTCCCTCTCTCTCCCTCCTGTCTGCTTGTCTTTCTGTTTTAATAGTCCCCCGTCTCATCTCCCCACTCCCCCTGCCTTGGCCTCCAGCCAGGCTCCCAGACAAACTTGACCCCTGATAGTTTCTGACAGCGAGATCACCTCACTGCAGAGCAAGGAGCCCACCCTCTGGGTTTGCATTAGTGAGAGCCCAGTCTCAAGAGGGCTTTCTATAGGAGCATCTCATTCTCACTCCTCACTGTCCCAGCTGAGGGAGCCTCCCCACCCCTGATCTGGGCTCCATCAGGGTGCACCCCGCTATTCATCTCGTGCTGTTCAGAGTCGGGGAGGCCAGTGTTTCCTCAGAGACCTTCTCCTATACCTTGATGTTTTTGCACAGTGTTTGGGTGCCCCTCAGGCCTAAGGAGGACCCCTGTCTTGGGGACAAGGCAGAAAAGCAGAGGGGCTCTGGGGCCAGACTACATCACTTACCAGCTGTGCGATCTTGGGCAAACAACCTAACCTCTCTGAGCCTCAGTTTCCTCGTCTGTATAATGGGGGCAAGTCATACCTCCTTCATAGGGTTCATGTAAGGATGTGTTAACACTTGCAAAGCCCTTAGAACGGTGGCTGACACATTCCAAGTGTACATTCAGTGTTAGTTATCATCAGTCTCTGTCATCTCGTGTGTTCATCTTGGCAGTGTGGATGTGAGGCATGGGAGGTGCTGTCTGGCCTGGACCCAAACAGAGCAAGCCTGCGAGCTGCCGCTAACAAGTCTGAAACCGCGGGCAAATCACTTTTCCTCCTTAGATCTCAGTTTTCCTATCTCTGCAGCACAGATACTGAGCGATAGTGTTGCATCACTAGAGTATTGGGAAGCTAAGTGAGCTAACGCATGTTAAGAGCAAAGATTCTAAAGCCAGGACTTGTGTGTTCAAATCCAGGCTCTGCTACTTATTAACTGTGACCTTGGACATGTTACTTTACTGTCTGTGCCTCAGATACTTCACCTACCTGTGATACCTTCCCCCCACCACCCCCAATTCTAACAACTTTGTAGCTAAATGGCTGCATTAAATTCCCATTGCTGAATTCCTGGAGTGAGTTTTGTTTTCCTGGATGTGCTCTGAGTGACAAATATAAGGGGCAGCTGCTGCTCAGTGCCAGCCAACTGTTGCCCAACACAGACGTGGGCGCAACATTGCCTGATCTTCTGACCCCTGAGACGAAGCCAGATATCTGGATTTCTACGTGATATTAGCAAGTACGTAATTCACCTTTTCAGCTTTTATTCTGAAGGCTGAATAAAACAAGTCCACAGGTCCCAGTCTGCAAGTCTGTTCTTTGTCATGACTCAGTGTTTCTGCCTCTGCTTCCTTCTCTTGGTATTCCCTGGATCAGATCCTAAGGAAGGGAGCAGGGTCCGTCAGTTCACATCTTTAAGCCAAATCACTGGTCACTCAGTGGATTCAGCCCTTTGGCCAAGAGGCTGAGGTTAGGGGGACAAAACCAAGTTGATTAAGGACTATGAGTCTGGATATCTGAATGGGTGCATGAGTCCATTTGGTAAAATGGCTTGGCTCCCATCCAGTTCTCTTTCCACTTTACCAGTTAGGCTCCCTCTAGTTACGCAGTACTTTTTTGTTCTGTTCATAATCAAAGGCAATTCTGTAACTTAGAGCTCCAGAGGTGGATGAGTATATTCTGGT